>NC_067465.1:9391153-9708846 GCF_025434085.1 Hippocampus zosterae
TCTTTCAGTTCGTGCTACAAGTGGTCCCGCGATGGTGGCATGCAGTTCCAGACCTCCTGCCATATGCACTGGCAGAATCCATAGACCATCACCATGACGAGGCTGGCGGGGACGAGACTCACTAGCAAGACCCCAACAGTAGTTTGCTGCATGATGAGCAGGTAGACCCCCATGGGCAGCGAGCTGAAGTACAGCAGGCCCAGCACCCACACCAGGGCCCGGGCCGAAGTTTGGCACAGCAGGGTGGCGCAGTTCCACAGGGACCACCCCTGCGCGACGGACGCCAAGGAGTCCTGGCTGGAGGAGCGGAAGCTAGAGACCAGTGGTCCGCCAAGCTGGTCCTGGCCTGGTGAAGGGGCCGGTGGAGGCTCCATAATGGTGATGACCACAAAGTTAGAGGAGCCTCGGATGGAGGAGTAAGCGGAGGAAGGGGACATTGCGGTCGGTTCGCTTCCCATCAAGGAGCTCAGGTGCCGGGGGTTCAGGAGCAGTTCGTCTTGGTGGAAACGAAGGTTCCTTTGGGACATCTGGTTGCGGCTCCCCAGGGCCAGCGCGGTTAGCAAGTTATAATCATCCGGGAGGCTGCTGGCCGCGTCCCCGAGCGGCCTGGTAACGTAGCGGCAGAAGGGGCAGACGACGGTGCACGGAGGCGACTCTCCCAGGTCCTGGATCTTGGCGAGGCACTTGGCGCACAGGCGGTGGCAGCATTCCAGAACCTTAGGCCGCTGACTCCCCAGGGTATACGCGCAGTAGCAAATCTTGCACTCCAGCTCCTCCACGCTGTGATGCTCCACATGGCTGCTCACCTCCTCAATCATTTCAAATTCCAGCCTGCAACATCGCACATTATCGATCTTCCAGTCTGAAAGTTTCAAGCCAAGTTGAAGAAGAAGAGACGATCTGCTTTTTCCATCATCCAAATGTCACGTCATATCTCAATACTTGCTTTTCACTCACACAGGAAAGCATCCTCAAGTTGAGTCGAATGGAAACCAAGTCAAAGTCAGGTGGAGTCGTTCAGGAATTTAACCAACCAAGTCCTAAAATTGGCGACTTAAGTCATGTGACCAACCTGACTGAAGCTCAGCAGGAGAATCCCACCAACCGGACCCTGGACGACCAATAATGGGTCACCATGTTCCCGTTCATGAAGGCAAGCCCCGACTCCTCTGGAGTCTTCCGAATCATAGCGCTGCAAGTTGTCCTGGCAGGCAGAAGCCCCCGTTGAGGTTCTGCCTGAGGACTTTCACTTGTGTGGTGGTCTGTGAGCTTCGCTATTAGGGGGTAGGGGGGGTTAAAGACCCTTTCAAGGGGGAGCGTGTGAGCGAGAGAGATAATTGTTAACACAGCACACAAGAGAACAAACAGAAGGCAAAGGACAACAAAGGCCACCCTGTGCAAAGCAGCGCTGGAATTTTCGAGCCGGCTCTTTTCTTGCTCAGTCAAATTTGCTCCAATTAGTGGCTAGCACACAAAGTGACCTCCTGTCCGTTTGGCCAAGCGCACACACAAATGCACGCAGACACGCACATTGGGGGGGGGGACTTGAAGGTGCTATTGGGATGTTCACAGCTTCCAAGTGGCCCAGAGGACACGACATCCATGATTTGTAAAAATGATTTGAAATGTGGTCTCCTCAGACCACAGGACACGCTACTTTCGATCCATCTCAGAAGGGACCCAGAGAAAGCCGACAGTGTTTCTGCGTGTTGTTTATTATATGACTTTGCTTTGCTTTGGCGGCGCTCTCACTTGGCATTCATAGTACTGATACTCTTTTATTATTGTACTTTCCAAAAACATACAGTCATGATATGATTAAAGAGAATGTCAAACATGAAACGGTTTGTCCATCATGATCCAATCCTTCAATTTATTGTCCGCCCTGATTCTGAAAGTAATTCACACCTTGTCTGCCACGCCTTCTGTCATTGATAGGGTATTCTTTGTCCGGCGCAGTCTTACCCAGTAAAGCCGGAGAAAACAAAGTCTGGACGCAACTTATTTTTTTTCCGCTGGTGTAGCAGCAATACGCTTCTGTAATATTCTGACGTCTTTCTGACTTGTGGTTTACATCATTGGATTAATACCATCTCATATGCCCCCTGTGGGCAAATGTTGACAGTTAGCAAGGAAACACTGAATGCAATGCACCTTATTTGTCCGTATCACACGATCAAATTAAATGAACCGGTGAGCGAGGGGGGCTGGGGGGGTGTTACTGGCAGAGTGTTACTACACAGCAGTCATATTGCATCTGACTATTTCCAGGATCGACAAACAGATGCTGTGATAATGACGGAGGAATAAGTACTCAGGGCCTGCCTCGTCTGTCAGCGTGGAAAAAGTACTGTCAGAAACTTATTACAAAGCAGCAAAGGATCAGATTATCAAAAAACAAAACATGGATGCAATGCAGTACAAAAGCATCGCTAACACTCCAGAGGACATAGCCTACCAGTTCTGAGAGTCGCTAAATGGAGTGGAATCATTGTCAACACAGAATTTATGTAAATTGTTCATGTTCATGTCAACTTTATTGTCAAATGTGCTACATGTGCAACATACAGCACAGATGAAATGTCTTTCCTCAGAAGAGAGAGGAGCCGCTGCGGGTGCCCGCGCCGCCATCAAAAGAACATAAAATGACAAATAATACAACACAACACATAAGACACAGACAGTCGTGCCGTCCTAATCACTTTTCCGTCACATGCTTTGTTGTTTGAAGCAGTTATTGATGAAAGAGGAGAGAATCAAAGTGTCCTTTCACCACTGGATCAAAAATGTCACGCTGAAAATGCGCACACATCTGCTTCAAGCCAAGTTTGAAAGAAAACAAGATGCTGGAGCGTCCATTGACGAAAAAGAGATTCACATCTCCTGTCCCTCCTCCTGTCATTGTGCTCAATGCTTTCATAAAGAAACGTGGGGGGGGGGGTATTTGAAAATGCGAAAAATCCGTAATACAGTACCAAAACCCCCCTCAGATTTTTTTTTTCATTTACTTCCGGTACTGAACAGCTGACTTATATTTTGAAAACCCACCACCAGAAGTCGTAGTTCACTTTTGTCGACGCGGACCTCTTGACGGGAGGAGTTCGGCTGTTCAGCGGGCGGTGGCGGAGTTTTGATGCTGGCAAACCGGGAAGCAGTAAACTCGCCAGGCGGCGTGGAGGAGCCACCCCCCGGCCTGCCTGCCGGGGCGGGGGCGCCCCCCGGCCGGCCGACTGGAGGTCTCTCGTCCGGCCTGGTGGACTGGAAGCGGAAGGCGTGCAGGACTTTTGCCTTGTTTGGTGCAGCCAACGCGGGGATTTGGTAAGTCGACAGCATGACGCAGACATTCAACAGCAACAACACTTCGAGACGAGCTTTAGGTATTCTGTTCAATTTCCCTGTATTTTATAATATAACCATTACATTTTTTGATTTATGCTTTGTCATTCCATTCATGCTTCTTCTTACTTTCTGTGGCCTTCAAAAATATTTTCAATTTCCACCCCAAAAATTTGACTTTTTTTTCCTGAATGCTTTTATAATTATTCTTCTCCACCCCCTCCCCCAATATTTGATCCCGTTCTGCCCATCCCTGGTTGATGTACTCCCGCAGTGTGTCACCTAGCTGAAAAGTTTGAATATTAAATTAACCATCTACATTACAGCTTTGTATATTTTATTATTGTTGTTATTATTATTATTATTTAGATTGTAATGATTGGAAAAAATCTTGTTTCTATATGTTATGATATGTTTCTAAATTAGCGCTCACGTGCTAATTTTATTCAATAAATAGATCATTCATTCATTCATTCATTTTCCGAACCACTTTTATCCTAACTAGGGTCGCGGGGGGTGCTGGAGCCTATCCCAGCTGTCTTCGGGCAGTAGGCGGGGGACACCCTGAACCGGTTGCCAGCCAATCGCAGCAATAAATAGATTGATTTTTGTTGTTCATAACGTGATTCAAAGGTTATTATTTTTTGTTTGTTTGGTTTTTGTTTTTGGCGGTCCCCGAGAGCCTCGGCCACCCCATGGCTCCCCAAGGATAAAAGTCTAGCTCGGCCAGTGGGGCGCGTTATTGGCATCTGTGATGTCTTCAAAGATGAAAAGAACGTTTTTGAGATGAATGAGCAGAGGGACATTGATGAGTGAACATTGGCTCAAGTGTGTGTGTGTGTAAACTTGTGTAGTGCTTTGACGTGAGTTGTAGGCGATAGCACTCTTCTTTCTTTTTTTAAAAAATCTGTTATCATTTGTTAAAAAAAAAGCACGACAGGATAAGATGTGTAAGTGATTGACGTGCATCAGCATCAGTCTTCTTTTTTGCTCATGATACAAAATATTAAAATGTGAAACTGTGTATATATCGATATACAGTATATGTGTCTATCTATCTATCTATCTATCTATCTATCTATCTATCTATCTATCTATCTATCTATCTATCTATCTATCTATCTATCTATCTATCTATCTATCCATCCATCCATCCATCCATCCATCCATCCATCCATCCATCCATCCATCCATCCATCCATCCATCCATCCATCCATCCATCCATCCATCCATCCATCCATCCATCCATCCATCCATCCATCTATCCATCTATCTACCTTGCTAGCTAGCTTGCTATCTATCTATCTGAATATCCGGGTATCTATTTAGCTATCTATCATAGCCTCGATACCACATATAGGTATCGGGTCGATACCGTCCTTATTTCAAGACATCGGGTACTCGTGATGGATGATGATACCAGCCACCAATACTGAAGGCAAAAAATATCCGACATCGATAAGTCTTCCTTGCTAGTTGGTGGTGCTTCACTGCGGCTGTTGCACACATCAATGAATCATCGTGTTTCAGAACGTTCTTTGTTCGTAAATACAGGTCATCGTATTCATTTAAAAAATTTTGTATGTGGTATCTGTGAGTGATCAAGAGTGAATACTTGTACTGGTATCAATATATGTGTTTCAAAAATAATTTCCTAGTGCCTGTTTGATATTTCCGTTCATTTCAATTTCCACTCGTATCTCAAGGCACCCACTGTACCAATGTAAATGTGATCCGTCCAGGTTGTTGGCCCATAGCTGGATGCGAACCTACTGCTTGTTCGCCGTCCTCCTGCTTCTGTTGGTTGTCATGGTGACGGTCAAGGATGCGATATGCTCCAGAAGCAAAGGTCACAAACGCCCACCTTCGCATTGCCAGACTTCAAATAGAGTCACTTCATTCAGTCATGCTTTGGTCCAATCAGCTGGTTTCAAAAGTCACGATGATGAATTCCTGCTTTGTGTTGTTTGCAGGAGATGGCGTGTGGTGCAGCCTTTTGGCGAGGTAAGAAAATGCAAGACGCTCATGAACCGCACGGCCCAAAATATTTGCCTGTTTTACAATTTTGTGCACAATTGGAAACAGATATTTTTGGAAAAATCCAAAAGGATGTAGATTTGCAGGGTGCGGAACGTCCCCTTGTCGTGCTCTCACTTAAATGCAGAGTACAGTGCTGCCTTGAGATACAAGTATAATTCATCAACTAAGAACACTCACATTTTAGAGAATGTTCTTAAACGCAATATGAATTAATCAATAAAAAACACCTGGTTTTTTTTCATCTTGGCGGGCGGCCATTCTGCCACTTTGTCTCGACTAAAAATGACATAAACAGTTAGTTGCTCAGGGCTCAGGTAACAACCAATCATGGCTCAGCTTGTTTTTATTAAATGAGTCAAGGTGGCACGTCAGATGACTGTCCGCCTCACAATTCGGAGGTCTCGGGTTTGATTGTGGGCCCTGGCCTTTTCTCCGGGTTCTCTGGTCCCCCCCCACATTCTAAAAACAATTGGACACTTTCTATTGTCCCTAGGTATGTGAATGGTTGTAATTAAATGGAACTCCAAAACTTTTTGCCACCTTTTTGCTTCATTTCAATGGACATTGTGCCGTTCCATCCGGTGCGCGCACCTTGACATCCTGTGGGCAGTATAATGCAGACAAATATCTCTACTGCACATGTAGAAGGTCTCAGCTTCTCGGGAACCTGCTGAAGTATTAGTCATTCTTTGCGGTGGATAAAGAATATATAACCATGAGTATTGTTTTTTTTTGAGGGAGGGGTTACAGAAAAAAATAGCACTTTGACTTTATTTTAAAATACATATATTAAAACAGATACATGAGAATGTAACATAATTCGGTGACGTTGACTGTGTACATGTTTTGCTCCACAAATAAATATCTGTTGGGGGGTTATAACGTTGCAACAGTGATGCCAACTTTGTTAGCCCGGCTTTGTTGTTTTGCAGTATTAGTTAGCATTAAGCTAAAGAGACTCAGGCAAAGCTATGTGATTATAACTCTAAATTGGGTGACTCGTCCGCCTGTCTGTCTGTTTATTTATCTTCAGTATTTGTCTCGCTCTCAAAACTGCCGCTCCTGTTGCTGTCATGTTGTTGGTGTTTGTCACCTGTGTCTGTCCGTCCAACGTCATGTGACTGGCTTGTGCGCTCATGCAAAGGATTGTGGGAGATTAGAGCTGCTGACAGCTGACGCCTTTGCGCGCACACGCAAATGTCGCCTACTTAATTGTGCCTGTGTGTGCGTGTGAATGTGTGTGTGTGAGTGTTTGTGTGTGAGAATTTGTGTGTATATCGCACTAGCACAAATGTACAAACATCATGTGACCCTCTTGTAGCTGTCAATCAAGGTCTGTTGCTACGGCAACACGTGAAACCGCCCCACGTGTGCATGTGCAAGTCATAACCGAGTGTACAAACATCATGTGACCCTGGAGCGGGCGTTGTCGTGGTCTTCGAGGAAAGACGCCCTGAATGTTCCCACAACAAAACCTCAAGTGTCCCAACACTTGTGAAACCTGAACGGCAAGTGTGCATGTCCGTTTGCAGGCGTGTGTGTGTGTGTGTGTGTGTGTGTGTGTGTGTGTGATTCAGCTGTTTCCTCACATCCGGAATGTCGATGGCACGGCCAGGTAGTCGCACCAATCCTGCGGTTGGGCGAGTCGGGGCACACCCTCCGCAGCGAGCTCTTTGATTGGACGAGAGGCAGCTAGAGTAAACCAAACAAACAAACAAGCAAACAAACAATTTCATCTCTTGTGATGATGATTTTGATCTTTTCATTTTTAAAAACACAAATTAATGTGACAATAAGCCAGCAGCCGTCAGTCAACACCAAGTGGGTGTTGACTGGCAAGGTTTTAAAGCTTTTAAATGTATTCACCGGAAAGGTATGAAAGACAGACGTGTGTGTGTGTGTGTGTGCGTGTGTGTGTGTGTTCGCATGGGGCAGGAGTGTGCCGCCCTGCTGTCGGCCTTCGTCACCAAGTAGCGTGACTGTTCTTATTTTTAGCGCGCCGGCCTTCAAATAGGCGAGCCGGACTTCATTTAGCATAAAGGCGCGTCCCCACTGCGTTGTGCCACAGCTGGGATTAAAAAACGTACACTCCAACTCCTGGAATTAAACTTGTTTTTTTTAACTTTGCTTTGGACCAATCGGCCAGCGTGTTACTTCAAGACAGTGGAGCAGGTTGAGGTACGAGTCAAGAAACAAGAGACTTCCTAAAATATCGTTGACATCATTTCTTGAGTGACATCGATGTTATTTTTCGCCACCATATCGCACAATCGCTGTGTCGTGATACGATTTCTACTGTTGGCAAAATGTATTGGATTAATATCGAGTTGTTAAAAAGTGACAAAGAAGGTTGTGTATCGTAGGTTGTTTGCAAAATACGTCATTACTTTATAAATCACCCTATCGTGGTCCACGGTGTAATTGGCAAAATCATTGTACGGGGAAATTTGTTTACATAAATGTTTTTCTTCCGGTGGATCTCATATTACGCAATCGCTGTTTTGATATGATTGGTGTTAGCATGATATCATGATGGGTTCCCCACCCCCCTACCCCCCAAACGCGCTGGTGTAGGCTATGCTGATACGTACATGTTATCGGAGTAATTCTGAATTTGATCACATATTGATGTGATATAGAACTTTTTTTTTCTGATGTGGAAGCTTTACACTTTGGTATTCTGGTGACGACACGCTTGGTGCTTTTTTTCTAATACGGCACAGCAACACAAGCGAGCAGACTTTGGATATCAAGCTAACGCGCGTGAAGCCTTTTCAGCACAAGACTTGACGGCTGCGACGGTGGTTGTCTTTCAGCTGGACGATGATGGACCCGTCGTACTCGCCACAGGACTCGGACTCAGAACTGCAATTGAGAGGCTCTCTGCGGCTGTTCCTGCAGGAGACATCGGCCTTTAAGCAGCAGAACCCCGGCAAGGTGAGGCTGTTTGTCGCTACATCTTCATCATGACGATGATGATGATGATGATGATGAGCAGTGCGGTCTTGGTCTCCTTCAGTTCTGTCTGCTGGTGTGCAGCTTCTGCACTTTCTTTGCTGTCCTGGGACGCTACATTCCAGGGATCGTCATCTCCTACTTTCTCGGTGAGTGCCTAATCAAGAAACATTCCGATTGCTCGACCATTCGAATCAATTACATTTCTTTTAAATGACCTATTTCTAATCTATGACAATTCTGATCAATGACAATAGCAAACTATGGTAATTCCAATGTATTGCCATTTTTTTTTCCCAGTGTTGTCTGTGTTCCTGTGGCCTGTGTTGTCGTCTCCAGAGGCGTCCTCATGGCTGAAGCCGGTTCTACAAAAACTGAACTTTGGCGTGGCGGCATTGCTGCAGAAGATAAAAGAGGATCACGGTGATGACATCTTATTTAAAACAAAGAACATACATGCTAGTTTGTTAGCTTGTGATCTACTAGGCAGTGGTCTGGACTGTTGTGTTCTTGTGCGGTTCCCACAGCGAGAAGAATCCTGAAGGCTCGGATTGAGGAGTCGGTCGAATCTGACCTATCGTCCATGTTTCCCAAGGTGGGCACATGATCCTTGTTAGCGTATGGTAACATAATTAAGCTAACTTAATCAAGAATGTGAGGAATTAAAAAAGGTTATGCGTCATGTGTTAATGCTTCAATTCAATTCATTGGGCTGCTTCTTCCACTGAAAGGATAAAGAATATCTTCCCTGTTTGTGTTGCAATATTTTCTTTCGACATGTTTTGCACCCCTCTTTGTGTTCACATATCCCCTGTTGAAAGGAATGATTACTATGCCATGACTGTTGATGCTAATCATTAGCCCTTTTATGCCGTTTGCCATTATGTGTTAGCGTTAAGCTATTGGAAGCTTTACCAGTAGCTCAGCAGGGATGTGACATTGTGATTTCTTAGGAATGTTGTGAAAGAACGTTTTGGTTATTGCTATTTAAATCAGCAGTCGTCAAATCATCCTTTGTGAGAAATCATTCACATCTTCACTTTGATCAATATCATCAGTGATGAATAACCCGTCATTTGAGTTGACTTGAGTTCTTTTGCGGTATATGTGAGTGCAGGAAAACATTGCATTTTGTTTTGTGCTCGTCAGTTGGACTCGGCGGCATGTAAGGAGCTGTCGGTTTCGGACACGTCGGTGTCGGACGTGACGTGGACGGACAACTTGAACCTGTCGGAGGAGAACACGCCGCAGACAGAGAACTCTGAAGGTGATTTTTAAAATGCCATTGCAGAGTAAGCCTGATTTCAAGGGAAAAAAATAATAAGGCCTAGGTTTTAATCCTTAATTTATTTTTTAATAAACCACTGCAACATTATGCACAGTTTGACAAAAAAGTAACAAATCTTTTAAGTTTTTGATAATGTAACTGCTTGGTGAGCCAGGTTCACGTATGACATAATTATAAAGTGCCAATGATGACATTGCAGTTTGACCTTTGACACGCTTCTCCCACCCTCCAAGACCTGGATAGAGAGGAGGTGTTCTCCAGGGGTCTCCAAGACTTCCCCTCCGTTGACAACGGTGCCAACACCAACGGCGAGGATGATGATGATGATGACTTTGGCCTTCCTCGGCCAATGGGAAGCAAGCGCACCGCTCCGCCACCCGACGATGCGGCCCTCGACCTGGTCCAGAAAGTGCTCTGGGGTGCCATGACCGCCGCCGTCCAGGAAGCGGCCGTGGGCTTCAGACTTCGGAAGCCGGCCGAAGAGTCGGACAGCGATGCCGACGACTTTGAGTTGCTGGACCAGGCGGAGCTGGACCAGCTGGGGGCGGAAGTGGACCTCCAAGGAGGAGGCGGAGCCAAGACTGCCACCCAAGATGGCGATGGCAAAGCCCCCGGTTTCCTCGCCAAAATTCTGAGACGACACTAGGACCGGACCAAATCCCTGTATGGTGGGAGAGGCGTTACTTATTACAAATTGAATTTGTTTGTTGACCAAGCTCGTAACACACTCTATTCGTACAGCGGTACCTTGAATTACGAGTTGATACAACCTTTGAGCCATTACGTGTTAGCATTAAGCTAGCAGGGGCATTGCGAACACTGCAGAATTAATGCTAATCCTTAGCATGTGTATGGCGTTTCCCTTGTTGTGTTAGCATTAAGCAAGCAGGGGCATTTCTTAAGGTTGAGTCGTTTGAAATGCAGAAGTTGTCATTTCTTTTGTTTTGTGTGAAAGTCAATTTCAACTCCAAATTGAGTTTGCTGCCACCATACAGCAGCCGTATCTAGAACTCACACTGTAAGGGTATCTGTGCTTAGTGCCCGGGGGGGGGTTCTTCTCTTTTTTTAGGCAAATTGGTGGTTCTAAGTGTAAACCCCCACGGGTGACCCTTTTGCGCCCCCTGGAAACCAGTTTGACTTTACAATGTGAAATTTAGTAGTAATGTTTTGAGTAGATCCACAAAAAAAGTCTCATGAAGTCATGCCGGAAAAGACACAGGAAGTCCGCCATTTTGGTTCAAAGTGGCCTTTCCAATACCATGTTGATGATATCCAGGCGTCGCTAAATTGTTTCATGTTTTGATAATTCAGCCCCCGAAACCACTTTGATTTAAGGACGTGAAATTTGATTGTCATGTCTGTCATGAGTAGACCCACAAAAAAGTCTCATGAGACCATACAGAAAAAGACACAAGACGTCTGCTGTTCTGATCTGCGCAGATTCAGTCAGAGGTGGTTGTTTCTTTTGTCATGGCTAGGTTAGATTTGTCTGGGTGGATTTATTGGCCATTCAACAAAAAATGAAAACATCTGACTAGCGTTTTGAGTGAAATAAACGTTGAATGAATGCCCAAACAATAGAAAACCCCAGTAAAAATGCCAGTCAATTTTACTGTGACAATCTGTAGCTTCAAATTGGTTCAATCAGTTTTTTTTTCATTTCTTTTAAAGTTTCGTCCTGCTGGTTGGATTCATTTTACGTTTTTTTACTTTGTCCTTTTTAAATATTTTGTAATCTTTTAATTTGTTGCGCTCGTTCGTATCATACTTCATTGAAATCAAGAGTTTTAATTGCTTATCCAAATATTCAGGCATTTTATTCATTCATCTTCCGAACCACTTCATCCTCAGTAGGGTTGCGGGGGGTGCTTGAGCCTATCCCAGCAGTCTTTGGATTTTAATGAACTGAAAAACAATGCACCTTCTGTTTTATACCGAAATCAAAATCAGCAAGTGATCATCATGCACGATCATCAAGTGGTTTTGTTCGACTGGATGACAAGTATGAGTTGTGTAAATTCAACAGTGCCTAAAAATCTGCTGCTTTACATCCAATGACTGTTGATCCAAACTGGCCACGCTTTACTGAACAAGATCTTGTTGATCAATTCAAATATGTGATAACAGCGTTACCATATATGTCCTAAGTTGCCTTTTGCTTGTCTGACATTTCTTGTTTGACATGCATCAATGTATTCGTGTAACTTGAATCCGTGTTAATAAAATGTTACGTGT
Organism: Hippocampus zosterae; assembly: GCF_025434085.1. Classification (NCBI taxonomy): domain Eukaryota; kingdom Metazoa; phylum Chordata; class Actinopteri; order Syngnathiformes; family Syngnathidae; genus Hippocampus; species Hippocampus zosterae. The sequence goes on from NC_067465.1 coordinate 9,403,009, forward strand.
GAGCTAGTTCATTAGTGTTAAAGTTATTTGGGGCAGAAAAGACCAATCAATCAATCAAAACTTTATATATGTAGCCCTTTTCATCAGGAAAAATGCAACTCAAAATGCCGTGCAGTCAAAAAAAAATTCACAATTGCAACATAAAAAGAGCACTCCCTCCCTCCCAACAGACATATATATCCCGACAAGCATGCCTATGCTCGCGCGCGCACACACACATAAACACACACACACAAACAAACAAAACATGCACACATACCCCCCCCCCCCCCGATGACCCTGCTCTTTCAAAAATAAGACATGGCAAGGCACAGAGGACCTATATGAGGAAAAAAGCACCCAAGGGACCTGATCCACGTTGAGCGACAGCAACCCCACCTCCGAGCATGGAGCCCAATAGGAAACACTTGGCTCTTAAAAATAAATAAATAAAAAGGAATTAATTAAAATAAGTATATAAATAACGTATTCAAAGTCCAAACTAAAAAGGTGTGCCTGTTTTATTTTTTGTAGCTTAACAGTAAATCTAAATGTCACGCTCCCGAGTTATTTTTGGGGGGTGCGGGGGGAGTTATGATGTCGTCATAAAGAACATGATAAAAAGTGACGACTCGGGTGATGACGAGGATTTAGCGCGCGCGTGTTTGTCTGTGTGTCTGAGCATGCGCATGTGCGTGTGTGTGTGCGCGCGCGCGTGTTTTTTGGAGTCCTGTGTTTACCTCGATTGCCAACCCCGGAAGTGAGTGCAGCTCCCATCAACCAATGACGAACGAGGCTCAGACTGCGTTGGCCAATCACAAGCGCGGATCGAGCTCCGTCAACAAACAAAAGATCTGCGCTGCGCGAGCTCTTTATTGGAGACTTTTCTGCTCGTCTAGCTCGAAGCAGCCTTCCAATACTTTGATCATCTTTTTGCTTTTTCAACCGCTTGTCGACCCGCCACCCACCACCTGCGTGACAGGCCGAGTCAGCGTTCCCGTCTTGTCTGCCTTGAGGTCGGCCCATGTCCACCTGAACACCTCGCAACGGTCGCTCTGCCTTTTTGGTGGAGGTGGCCGAGCTAAAGGCGCTAGCCGCTCGGCGACAGAGCAGCCCAGGAGCGGCTGCTTCTGGGCCACCTTAGCCCGTTAGCCAGTTTTAGCTTCACCGCGCCTCGCTCAAGTTGACACTGACGGACACCGGCGGCTTCGGCTTGTCACTGACAAGCCACTCGAGCGCAGCATCGAGCATGTCGGGCTGCGGCTTCCTCATGTCGGTGGTCGTCCACGGAGACTCGACGCTCAACGAGCAGGAGAAGGAGCTCTGCCAGCGCTTGCGACGCCTCTACCCCGCCGTCAACGAGAGCGAGACGCCGCTGCCTCGTTCCTGGAGCCCCAAGGACAAGTTCAGCTACATCGGGCTGTCGCAGAACAACCTTCGCGTGCACTATAAAGGTAATGACACGGCCGCCAGCGACGTCTCTTCGTCGACAGGCTGGCTCGCGGGAGCCCCACTCGGGATGATGAAAGCCAGATGCCTGTCGAGGCGACGAGGCTAAAAACAAAGTGGCTAGGCTAGGTTAGCGCGAGAGGACATCTTGCTGATCTCTTTTCTCTGTCACCCACTAGCTGGTTAGCTCCTAAAGCGCAGGAAAAACATAAAACACTCAAGTCAGCACTGTACAAGATGACAGGAGGAAATAATCGAACGAACCGTCAGACTTTTCGCGAGACGTTAACTTTAATGCGCAAAGTCTAATGCTGGATTGCTTGTATGTTTTTTTTTCTTGTGGGGCTAATTGAGTAGCATCGGGGGCTAACTGTGGCAGGAAATGCAGTCAGAATGTCCTCAAAAAGAACACAGCTACGCTTTCTAGAGGCTTCCTGAAGGAAGGGAGGTCAAACAGACATGCTTATGTCACCGTGTCATCTAACGTGGCCATTTGGCACAACTGTTATGCATGGTTGATTATAGGTGTTTGTAGAATCCAGTTTATATCAATCTATGTAACTGTACATCCGTTCAGAAATATCTCATTTTATACATTCTTGTATCTATTTTATTTATTGACCTATAGTTTATCCATCGATGTGCCTATACGTCAGGATACACTGGATAGGGATGGGGCCTGACTGTGATTTACGAATGTTATGAAAAGTTTGGAGGTCGAGTGAAAAAAAAGAGACATAGAGAACAAGCGGAGATTTCTGTGAAAAACAAGGGAAGTCTCCCCCCCCCCCCCAAAAAAATCCCTGAATATGTACATTTTTGAATGCTGTTTATGTCTGCTGAATACTCCAATTTATCCATCTGACATCTTTTCCGTGATGTCACAAGGTTTTCTGTGATGTCACACACAACCATATTAGTGGTCAATTAGTGGAAATTACATTAGTGGAATTATAAGATGGGTCACCTACGTGGTGCTCATAGGCAACCCCCAAGGACCACATGAGTTGTCCGCAGGTGTTGCATACAAGATGTTTGTGTTCCCTCATTAATGTGAACAGGGGTGTGTAGACTTTGCATTGACTATCTTTGTCTATCTACCTACATCCAGCCACACATTTGCTTCTAGCAAGACTACCATCTGTCCATCTATCTATGTCTTGCTGTCTGTCTGCGTGAAGAGTGAAAGAGGCAGAGAGAGACATTGTAGGTTGTGAGAACAATGTAGATATTGATAAGTAGTACAATTTGAAGTCTAATTGTGGTGTTGTGAAATCCCATTTATTGCTGGACCCAGGAAACGGAAATGAGCATGGATGTTACTAGTCAATCTTCAATCAACTCCAACTTTAACACACATGAAGCAGCAACGCGTACAACAACATTCAGAGGCAGATATTTTCTCTGCCTTGTGGGAATAAATATTGAGCCTATTGGAGCTCAGTTGGGACCTTCCTCTTCTGTTCGGCATGCCGTATCTCTCCCATTAGAGGTCAGTGCTGCCTGGAATGATGTGGTCAGAGATGGACACTTTACCCTATTTTGACTGTCTGTCCTCAGTCTGGGCACCGTTCCGTCATCGTCCCTCCGTCATTATTCATATAATCTTTCTCCGTCCCCATCCGTCCTCATCCGTTTAAAGCGTTTTGCCATTCCGCAAGGGGGGAAAAAAAGGGTACATGCATGACGCCGTGGGAGAGAAGCAGAGGCAGACCCGTAACCAGAGCCCAGCCTTAATGGGGGCACATGAATTAATACCCGACAGACAGCTCTTACTTTGCTCCATATATTCGCGCAGCACTGCCAAACGCATCTCGAATGGCGCCTTTTCCGACAACCGCAAGCCTTATCAAAGACAGCAGTTAGATTACACCCAAGACGCCTTCTTGAGTACGTCGACGCCGCAGCCGTGTTGGATGTGGCAAAGGGAAGGAAATTTTGACGATTCCTCCTTCACCTGCTCTTTGGCGATGGACCATCAAGCAAAAACGAATCCGGAATTATTGCTTTTGATTGCATTATGTCATTAAAGCTCAATTTTACGATATTATTTGCCAAATTTATTGCTAATATTCAAGCCGCATACAGTATGGCGGATGGACTGACAAATAGCTTCGACCCGTTTCAACAATTGTCTGCTACAGAATATACAAGAAAATTAAAATATCTAGATTCATTTTAGACTGACAAAGATTTTGCGGCTACCGTGACAATTGCATTCAACGTTTCAAATGGCCCTTTAGGTGTGTACTCGAATGGAATATGTCCCTCCTCACTTGCCATACAGTGACGCACTGTGACAGTCTAAACCCGTAATGTTGGAATCTAAACGTCGCCTCATGTGCAAAAACTGCGATCAATGGTTTACATCTTTACTTATGCTCACATCAACCTCTGAAAATATTAGTATGATCGCCCAAGTATTCGGGATTTTAGGATGTTTTCCTCTTCGTAGAGGCGGTCACTAGAAAGGTTATGTCACTTCACGAGGGAAACACATCACCCATAAGCTAGAAAATACGTGACGTGTCTTGCCACATTACACAATGCCACCCTTTGGGGAAAAATGCCCAGGACTCTCACACGCAAACATTGACGTATTCATCGCATGCTTACGGAACCTTATTTTCAGTAACGCAGTGATGGGCTGTTGCAGATAAGACTGACCATCAATCAAGCAACAATGACATCACTGTTTCTTTATATTGAAATGTCTTAGTGGTAAGCAACTCAACGCTACTATTTCACAACACAAAAATAGCCACCAAAAATAAAACGATGATCATAATACCGTGGTCCCTCTACTTACGAACGAAATTTTCAAGTTACGAAAAGCCGTCAAAGGCAAGCCATGGATCAGTTCTTGACAAAACGCAAGGCAAAAACCACCTCTGAGAGAGAACATGAACTAAAGAGGGCAAAAAAGGATCAGGACGCAGTTAAACATTAAATGACCATCATTTTTATTTGTTACTCTATTCTTTGTTTGTTTTTTTAAAATATTATGCACAGCTCATTTATTGCACAATCATCTAATTGTTATGTGTATTTGTTACATATTTTTATGCTTTAGAAAACATTTATGTCTGAATGTTGGGGGCGCTTGGAACGGATTAGGGCATTTACATGGAAAACACGTCTCTACTTACAAAATTTTCCACTTAAGAAATTTCTTTGAGAACCAATTAATTTTGTAAGTAGAGGTACCACTGTACAAGTTAACTTTTAGAAATCCGTACCTGAAATGGCATCTTGGTGAGCGGGCATCGGGTCCCAACTGGTCAAGTGTCAACCAAGATAGCATTTAGCTGCCAACGCAACCACCGTCGCAAAACAACGCAAAACCTTTTTGGACAGAGGAGAAGTGCTCCTCCTATCCTCCGCTTGAAGCCAAGCAAAATCACTCCTTCCCGCATCCACACACAATGAACACGCACAAGACATGCGGCGCACCATGATAATTCACATTCATTCTGATGTAGTGAATTGGCAAGACAGCCTGGGTGCGTTTCTGCCAGTCGTTAGTCAAATGGATGTCCACAGGTGTCCGTAGGTACCTGACCCGGTTAGGGATGATTAAACAGATGAACAAAAACACAATTAAGTCCTTGCTTAGTCCGTTCTTTAAAAAACAAAAATCTCATCTTATCCTCCGTTCCCGAAATGGGCCTTCGTCCGAAATGGGCCTTCGTCTGGACCGTTCGCCTCCCAGGGACAGATTGCTCATCTCTGGTTGTGGTGTGAGGTGCTAATATACTGAAAGCGCGGAACTCTAAATTTGGTGTTGTGTGCAGTGTGCAACCTCCTGCTATGAACGACCTGGTTTTACAAACAAATCGGGTTACTCACACAAAATCTTTGTGGGGATGGGAGGAGGGGGGGACTTCTATTTGTGAACCGACTTGGGTTGGAAAACACAAACTGTGTTATGATCGCATTGAATTATCCCTCAGAATGGCTTTTAAGAAAAAGAAAACTGCTGGTGCTGGCTTTTTTTTTAATATATATTTTTTTTATAAAGCTAATTCCAATGGAAAAATTGATGGATGTCAGCGTGCTTGCAGAGTGAATTAAACTCGTATCTTGGCAGTATAACTTTGGTGACGGAACAGATCAATTGTGTTTCCATTCATTTCATTGAGAAGCATTGTCTTGATTTGCGAACCTTTCGTGTCGCAAACGGAACAAACTGTCCTGTCCCTCAAACATCGAACCAACAATGATCTGCAATATAGCAAGTGGTAACGGGAGACATTGTGCATAATCCAACGCACTAGAAACGTACGTGTGTTGTCTGATGGTTTTGCCGTGTTTCCCCAAGGGCATGGCAAGACTCCGAAGGACGCGGCGTCAGTGCGGGCCACGCACCCCATCCCGGCGGCGTGCGGCGTCTACTACTTTGAGGTCAAGATCATCAGCAAAGGCCGAGACGGGTAAGAAAAAAAATCAAGACCGTGCGGCCATTGTTTTCACCGCCATACTCGTGACCTCACACATTGGTGCACAAAGACGACGGATCAAATGTACTTTTCAAGTCGTCTCTTTGTTTTTTTTTGTTTTTTTTTTTTTCAATGTTTTTATGGATCGCACATTGATTTTGGTCGTGTAATAATTCTAATAAGTAGTGTAAGGGCCTTTTGGCTTGTGGGACATTTCTAAAAAGCTTACGTTTTTCCAGCCAAAAATTTGACAATATACATTCGGCTACTAAAACTAAATATTTGGCCCATCAGAGGGAACCTAATTTTATTGTGCCTTTGTTTGGTTTCACTGAAACTCTTTTGGGGAACAAGACAAAAAGTAACTGCGGTGTGTTTTGGGCATAGAATTAGGTTTTAGCATAACGTTAATACATGCATTAGCGAAACTAATGATTATTTCATGCATTGATTAATCTGTCAATCATTTTCTCAATCGATGAATTGGATTAAAAAAAACACGTTTTGATTTCCATCCTTTTATTCCAAATCAACAGTGCAGGAACAAATTCTGATTCAGTTCTCGGTTTTGTCCGTATCATGTTGAAAACCGCCAAAATATTGGTCATTGCTTTCTAACAACTGGGATTTTTTTTTCCAGCGTTCAAGGTTGTTGAAATTATAAATTGCATTAATTAGATATGTAATCACCATCACAAAAAAAGAAGTAGTTAGTTTCTAGTCAATTTGATCACATATTTTTAATTTCCGCCAGAGGTAAATGGCATTCATTTGGACTGGCCTACATACCGTCTTTTTCCAAATGAGAAACATTTGACTGTTGTCTGTGCTCTCAGGTACATGGGCATCGGCCTCTCTGCTCAGGGAGTCAACATGAACCGGCTGCCTGGTAAGACGACACCGGCAAACCTTTTGGCTGTGACCACACCCAAGATCACCAGGTTCACTTTTGACTGTCAGAACGCAAAGCGTGACTGACTTGACGCTGTGGCCCCTGTTAGCTTAGCTTTAGCATGGGGAGCCTCCACACAGAGTTGTTCAAAACCGTCCGCCGTACCTCAAGCGCAACCATAAACATACAGTTAAATTGTGAGCTTTCCTAGAGTGGCGTGTCAATCGTCTTGGTTCAAGATCTCGCGTTGGACGTGCGCGCGTGTTTCCGTAATAGTGGGAAGTGCACACACGGGCGTGTTGTTCTTCCCTTGGATTCCTAACCTCCATTTGAAACGTCACAAACTGGTTCTCCACCGTGCACTGTGAACTCCTCATTCCAGTGTTGCTCGCTTGAAAAAGAACCAACAAAAGCACTGAAAGTGGCTTGTGCAGTGCATCGGCAACAAACTTGGAAATGATCAATTATTACATTCCAATTTTGAGGCAACCCCCCTCCCTAGCCCCAATAATTAAAAACAAATGCTGATGATAAACGATACTTTCCCTTTTGTTCTGGTGTCCAACGTACTTTTTTACCAGGTTGGGATAAGCACTCTTATGGTTACCACGGAGACGACGGCCACTCCTTCTGCTCGTCCGGCACCGGACAACCGTACGGGCCCACCTTCACGACAGGCGATGTGATTGGCTGCTGCGTCAACCTCATCAACAACACCTGCTTCTACACAAAAAACGGACACAGCCTCGGTCAGCAGAATTTAAAATATAAATATATATTTAATGCTGCAGACACATTTTTCAAACGATCTCTTTGTTCTTCTGCAGGCATCGCCTTCACAGACCTCCCGGTAAGTGCTTTGCCTTCAAAACACACCAGGAAGATCATAGTGACTCTCTGCAAATGTTTACATGAGCCACCGCACATGAAGACAGGCTGAATAAAATGGCAAACGTTTTCGCACTTTAAGTTCGCATTTTGAGTCTTGACTGTGTGTGTGTGTGTGTTTGCGCCCACAGCCCAACTTGTACCCGACGGTGGGCCTTCAGACACCAGGCGAGGTGGTGGATGCCAACTTTGGCCAACACCCGTTTGTCTTTGACATCGAGGACTACATGCGCGAGTGGAGGACCAAGATCCAGGCGCAGATTGACCGCTTCCCCATCGGCGAGCGTGAGGGCGAGTGGCAGTCCATGATCCAAAAGTAAGAGCGTCAAAGCGCCTTTGACATCCGCTTCTTTATCTGTTGGGGTCCGTTCGTGTTGCACTTGTAAACATGAAACCACAACGATGACTTTTGGGCAACCCGGTAAAACCTACCAGGTAGTGCGGTGTAGCATCAAGCTACGGCTAAAGCAAACTATAGCAAGTGCTTCTCCATAGCGCTACAGTGTATTTCATGGTCAAGGACTCATTCACTGGCAGAAAATGTCAATCTGGGACTCAACAATCTGATGCCTAGCACCCAGTTATAAATGGCACTAATACATCTCAGAATAAAAATGCTAGCGAAAACATGATAGCTTCAAAATGACTTCGGGGGCCACATCCAGCCCGCGGGCCGCCACTTGCCCACCGTTGTACTTTTTTGTTGTACTTTATTAAAATGGACATAAATGACATCATTAAACCGAATATAAAGATGAACCATTTTTGGCACACGTTTTGCTTCGATTCATTTTTGGTCAAATAGCTGTTGCTTAAAGTTTTAGATGCTCTTCATTCGCCTTTCTTGTTATTTTCCATTCTGTGTTAGCATTAGCATTAAGCTAGTGGACATCTTAGGCTAAACTCGGGTTGTTTTAAATACTGGGTGTGTAATTGTCTTTGTTTTTTGTTATTTTTTTATCGTCAACTCTGAGTGTCAATTAACGGCTTGAAGCCTCTTTGAAAAAAATGCTCTTATATTTTACCCGCTTAATTACTGCTCATTGTGAAGGGAGTTTAGTGTCACCGCACAGCGCAGGTATCTCAAGTCTGGGCTTGCAAGTCAAAGCAAAAAAAAAAAAAACAACAACAACAACCCAAAAAGTTGTTCTAACAACAGCTCCTATTTTGGAAACGTCATAAATCTGGCCACTCATATTGCAAGGCACTACTGTATAGAACATGTATTTACATACATCATGTGTCAACAAGTCGGAGAACGCTTTGCACACAATCACACTTTTCTCCATCATGTCACTGTTTTCCATCGTGTGTGTGTCTCTGGTCCTGCCATGCCCTGACAGGATTATCTCTTTGTGCTGCTATGATTACTTGTCCTTCCTGAATTTAATCTGCATTTGTTGGGCCTGCTAGTCTCGTCGGGGCTCCGGATTAAAAGCAGGAAGTTGTCAAGCTGCCGATGCTCCGTCACCGTGTTGTTGTCTTCAAGTGTGATGTAGTTCACCTTGAATTTAGTGACTGAACAGGAAACCGCCACATGAATAACATCCGGTCCTTCTCATTTTCTCCTCATCCATCCACATCTTTTGTTTGGCCTGAACGATCACCCCGGCTGGAAACTTTTCTTCATACGGCGTCTTTCTCTTAAAAATCACCATAGGTGGCAGTTTCTGTCTATTACCATGGCAACCAAGCACAACAGTAAAAGCCGACATCTCCTGCCCCGTTGTGCGTATTACTACCGTGCTGGTCCCGTTATTCTCGACAGTGTGGCTCGCTGGGATGTTGAAAGTGAGCTGGACTTCGGTCACGTTGGTGATGAGGTTGGGCTGGATGTGTTTGTCGGCAGCCTTTTTTCTGCAGTATGAGCGGAAGATGGCCAGTTTTTCATTGTAATCTGCCAGATGTTGCTGTGCCACGGTAGCCCTTGCCCGGATTGATAGATGGCGCTATTAATTCATTGATCTTGAATTCGTGGCTGCTCAATTCCCATGTTCCTCCGCGCAACTGATAGGTTGTAGTTTAAACTGTGCGTCGTAAACGTGTCTCTTCATAGGTGCCATTTTGGTGGGTGGTCCTTAGGTTGGTCACCCCTGCCTTAAACAAAAAAAACAAGATGACATGAAAATCTGAGATGGAGTACCGGTTCACCACCATTGATTTTTATTTATTTTTTCCTGGAAATGGCATGTAATCCGCAGCACTTCTTTCACGGCGTCTACCGTCTTCCCCGCAGGATGGTGGCATCCTACCTGGTACACCACAGCTATTGCGCCACCGCCGAAGCCTTCGCCAAGACCACCGACCAGGCCGTGCATGAGGAGCTGGCCTCCATCAAGAACCGGCAGAGTGAGTCCATCGTTACTCTCATTTGCCGACACCCACGTCACTCACCAGACTACTGTGTAGAACTCAGGGATGTACAAAAATGATACCTACATGACATTTGTCAATTTCAGTGTTTTTCAAACTTTCAGCCAAGGCACACTTTTTTTCATTGAAAAAAATCTCGCAGCACACCACAAGCTGAAAATGTGACCCCCCCCAAACCCCACCCGCTTATTTTAACAATTAACGTGTGATATTGTTACTATAACCGTTTTGAACATTGAAGAATGACATTATAACAGCTTGAATTGGAATCAAATGAACACAAAGAAAACCGTCTTTTATCATCTTTCATATTTATTGTTTCACCGTCGTCCTGCATTCATGCGTCACAAATTCGCTTGTCTCTCGTCGAAACACAACGCAATTGGCTAGCTGTTGCTGCTTCCTAGCGGTATGAGAGGGTACTACATGATTACTTTCTGGGCGAAAGACCGCACAGGCATACAAATTGGATATTTTCCCGCGGCACACGGGTTGAAAAAACACTGCTATACTTCATACTGGTATAGTTGTTTTTTTTAATACAAAATCAAATTTGATGCCATTCGACCAATAATGGATTCTAAAAATATTTGCTCATAGCAACCTAATTTTTTGTGGGTGGTTTGCAGAGATCCAGAAGCTGGTGCTGTCTGGCAGGATGGGAGAGGCCATTGAGACCACCCAGCAGCTCTACCCAAACCTCCTGGAGAGGAACCCGGACCTGCTTTTCATGCTCAAGTACAGCTCTCGCTCGCTATGCATCTTCACACACATGCGACATAGAATATGACTGAGATATCGACGTTTACATTTCACGATATGAATGCATTGAAAGTGTCACTCACGGTGATTTTTTACAATCCCGTGCTATTTCTTGCCATTTGTTCAGGGTGAGACAGTTCATCGAGATGGTGAACGGGACGGATAGCGAGGTGCGGTGCTTGGGGGGTCGCAGCCCCAAATCTCAGGACAGTTACCCCGGCTCCCCCCGGCCTTTTGGCAGCCCCTCCCACAAAGCTGGCAGCTCACAATCCAACCTGACAGGTAAGCCGTGCCGTACTTTTCACCCCACCCACCAGCTTTATGACTGCCACGGAGGTGGGACATTTCCAACTGATTCAAAAGAATGTCTGACTGGACTGTACCATTTAGAATTTTTGATTTTGGGGGGGTGGTAAGGTTTGTGTGGAAAATGCATTTTAAAAAGGACACCCCTCTGTGTCCGCAGGTGTGGACAGCAACTGCTGCAATGGCGTGACGTCCAATCGGAGTCATGGCTCTGCGCCTCACAGTCATAAGCCCTGCCCCCCGGGGTCAGAGCTCAGCTTGAACGGGAACCGAAGCCAGACGACGGGAACCAGGTGGGCACTTACTCTTTGTGTGCGTGAGTTCGTGCGTGCGTGCTTCACATCTTGTCTGTACATGTGATGTGTGTAGAAAGTGGCATTTTGTTTGTGACGTGAGCATGTGCTCCTGTGACGTCATCTGTACTGCGTCTTTGTGCGTGTGACATGGTTTGTGTTTGTGACATCCTGACATTTTGCCCTGCGTGTGCATAGCAGTGACGTGGACATGGAGGTTGAGCATTTCACCAACGGCGTGACGGAGTCGTCCTCTAACGGCTTCCTGAATGGTTCCTCCAAACACGTCAACGAAGCGGATGACTGCGACGCCGACATGGGTACACGCAAGTGCATTTGTCCGATCGCGTGCACGCGTGACACGTCCGGTTTGTGCACAGAGGTGGAATCCGCTCAGGCGAAGCGCCAGCTGTGCGGCGGCAGCCAGGCGGCCATCGAGAGGATGATCCACTTCGGCCGAGAGCTGCAGAGCATGAGCGAGCATCTCCGGAGGGAGTGCGGCAAGAACTCTGTCAACAAGAAGATGCTCAAGGTAAGAGGAAGCCATGAGTGTGGGCAGGTCACAGGGTCAGCCCTAAAAGTCAGTTTGGATGCAAATTCATTTCCACATGAAAGTAATTTAAAATATAATGTAGCAGCAGGTGCGAAAAATGAACACTGCAGTATTCGATTCACATGACTTTTTCTTTTAGCCTTTTCCCACTAAACTGCAAGTTTGGCTGCCTTTGTCATTCATCTCCAAGAACTCCCGTGTATTCACTTGACTATAAAATCCTAAAAATTCATCAAGTTTGTGTGTGTGTGTGTGTATGCCGCCGCAGGACGCCTTCAGTCTGTTGGCCTACTCGGACCCCTGGAGCAGCCCGGTGGGCTACCAGCTGGACGCCATCCAGAGGGAGCCTGTGTGCTCCACACTCAACAGTGCAATACTCGGTAGGCGGCGCCATCGTGGCAACCATTTTACAGGGCGGGGCCTATTTTATTTTATTTTTTGATTGACATCTGCCGCTTGCGTCTGGTTACCTTCCCAGAGACGCACAACCTGCCCAAGCAGCCCCCCCTGGCCCAGGCGGTGGGCCAGGCCGCCCAGTGCCTCGCCATCATGGCGCGAACGGGCAGTGGCTCCTGCGCCTTCGCCTCCGTGGACAATTACCTGCACTAGCAACTCACATACACACACACAGTAGTGAACAAAAGTTTTAGTCCACTGTGAAATTTGCTTTTTTTTTTTTTAAAGCAATGGTAATTATCGAAAAGAAAATGTTTATTATTTTTTAATCACCAAGATGGTGCCAAAGAACTATTTTTAGTTACTGAAATTCCCCAACTGGCTCCAATGTAGTTGCTTGACGACAAGAAGGGTTCATGTCAAACTGGGACTTCTGAGCTCATTTCTCTTGAGTTTCTTGTCACCAAGATGCCACAAAATAGTACCAAAGCACCATTTTGATTTGATTGGAACTCCTCAACTTGCATCAACCTAGTTTCGTGACACCAAAATGCCACAAGGTGGCCTCAAAACATTGCTTTCGTCTCACTGAAACTCCAACTCAGTACTACAAAGTTGCATGACAACAAGATGGCGCCAAATGTATGTTTATGTAAATTAAACTTAATTAACTTGGCCAGTGTAGGTCCTTGACATCAAGATGGTGCCAAAGGTTTTTGTGTAAATGAACCCCCAACTCCCTCCAAGATATCGACTTGACATCAAGATGATGTAAAATAACTACTTTTTTGAAATTCCTTAACTAAACTTCAACATAGTTCCCTGACATGAAGATGGTGTCATTAATTTTTTTAAATGAAACTCGTTAACTTCCCTCACACCATAATGGCACAAATTAATTTTTTGTGTCAAACTGAATGTTCTCAACTCTATTCAATATGGTTCCTTGACACCAAGATCCACAACAGGGCTACATCATACAAAGCGAGCAGTGGTCCAAAACTTTAGCACACTACTGTGTACACACCCCCACAAACACACACCGCCTCCCTTTATGTGGTAAATAGAAACCAGCCCCAGCCCCCCCTTGCTCCAGCGGCTGTCCACATAACTGACTGACTGATGGCGTGACGTCGGCCAAGCGTAGCCATCTTGAATCGGACCCCCGCTCCCTCCTAAAAACAGTGAGCCCACCAACCTTGCACCCTTCCCCTTTACTGTTTCCATTTTGGGTTTTTTTGTATAAGTTTAGTGCTGGCGTCAAGGGTTGGGGAGTGGGGTCGCGAGGGGTCCTGGCTTTTAGTCGGTGCAGGTTTACGAGGTGCAGACGCCGCCGCTCATATGACAGATGATGATGATGATTCTTGTTAATTGCATTGAGTTTACGGCCACTTGTGATGCTAATAAAGGACGCCAGTCGGTGAACGCGTGACCACTTGATACAAAACATGCTCACGCACACCTGTGGGGACACTTATTGGACAGCACGGTGTACTAGCGGGGAGCAAGTCAAGTCAACAAGTCAAGTCAACAGTATTTATAGAGCACTTTCAAACAGCCATCGCTGCATACAAAGTGCTGTACATGGAGCGATTTAACATATACAATAAACAGTAAGACGAATCAGTAATAAGTAATAAGGCGGTAGAAAGCACCAAGCAGTAAAATCAAGAGCAAATCTAAGTCATGCTGAGTCAAACGCCAAAGAATACAAGTGAGTTTTGAGGAGGGCTTTAAAGATGGGCAGCGAGGCCATATCACATCCGATGTTCAGGTTTCACGAATCGGATTTTCTGGCACACATTCCGAAGACCGTTCAAAATGGACTCTCTGCACGGACACAAACTATTTAATTAGGCGCACCGTCTGCCGGAAATACGTCACGGTACCGTAAATGACGTATTACCCTTTGTACACGCAGGGCCGTGTGTATGTAGACGTTCCATGGATTTTTTTTTTTAAAGATGCGCTCAACTCAACTTTGTTTAGTGCACAAAAACAATAACAAAGAATGAATAAAATAGAACAGATAGCCTTTATGGTCACATTCAGTTTTGCAGATGCAGCAAAATTGAGGTGATTGAAACAAAAATACAGCCAAGACTAATGACAAGCATATACCGTACTTGTGGAAGGGTGGAACTGCCAATGAAGAGCGAATATTTTTGACTGGCAAATACATTTGCAAGTACGTTGGACAAACTGTTAACTTGCGCAAGCAATTACATTTAGTCAACATCATCCCGGTATGTTCATAAATTAATTCAATGATTATTCAGGATTTTTATAATTGGCCTGCAGTGCATGATTTCTTTTCTGCCCTTTAACGTAATGACTCAGGCTATGGACATGCGCAAATCAATCATCAAAATTGAAGGAAAAAAAATTGCATGATGATAGCTGTACCGGCGAACGATCTGTTTATCTGTACAATGATTTGTGACTGTTCTCATGTGACCTTGGCTTGCAACTAATTCATTGTTTGTCTATACACGCACGGTCTGGCGGCCAGGCCATTGTGCATTGTCTTGACATGCACAGACACTTGCTGGCGACCAGTCTCTTGCTCTTCATGTCATTCCAAGGATTACACCACTTGTCTCATTCAAAAGCAGCCGAGAGGTGCCAGTGCTTCTGCGAGCCAAATGACAGGAGCAATCGAGGAAAAACGATTTTAATCGCAACATAAAAAGGTATGTCCAAAGATAACGTGACAAATTACCCACAATTCCATGCCATTGGCAACTTGTCCCAATGACATGTGGGCAGAAGACCGGGTGCCATGGCAACACTGTCCTCGCGCAAAATAATACTTGTCCGTGATTGGTCCTCACTCAAGATGGAAAGTGGACAACATTTAGTCTCAGGGTGGACTCGCTTTCAACGGACAACAGCGTTTGGCATCCAGGCACGGCGAGTGGGCATCTTTGCAACGGTCCGATCAGCTAGAGGGAACATGTTTGTGTATCCAGCGTCGCTTCAGGTTCTCCGCTTTGATCTTTTGCTCGGGAGCTGACGGAAGAAAACATGTTACAAAAACAAATCCCAAAAGGGTTTTTGTTTTTTGCCTTACCCCAATTGCTCTTGACAAAGCAAAAGGCTGCGCCTTTGGTCCTTGACGTCTTATTTTGAAGGGACAGCATCTCGTTAGCTGACAAGAAGACAAAGGATAGCATAATTGGATGGTTTTGTTCATGCGTACCTTCACTGCTTTTGCAGCGATTCAAAATTGGATGCAACGGCCACTTTGAATCACGGATCATCCATTCCAAAGTTTACCACAAAGTGTAGCCTGCATGGAAAATTGAACTTGGCGTCAAGCTTACTGGTGGTACGGCAACTTCCCTCGCCATAAAGCCGCGAATGTAGGAAATCCTCGGCCGCCTTCTGCTGAGAAGACGCCAGTGTTAGAGGTTTCACTGTCGTCACTTTGTAGTTCCCCTTCAGCCTGAAAAGAAAACAAGAAAAATCTCTGCGACAATCAGTTCACCTAATAATTGGAAAGGGTAAATTCATCAACCACTTGTGGTTTCCAAAGTAACTGTGGCACTTTTTTCCGTACATTCTGGAGTGTTTCAGTTTTTCCTTCCGTGTTTTTTTCTCCTGATCTTCATCCTCATCTTGATGCTTCGCGTCAGCTTCTTGCTGGCTCTGCCTTTAGTTAGAAAGAAGAATAACATTATCGTCTGACTGTCTGAGAAAAGATGATCAAGTGGAGGAAACTTACCGCGACAAGTCGATTTCCTCCAGAAGTTTGGCAGAAAGCAGTTTTCTTTTCTGCCATGTGAAAGAAAGATTTATTATTCAAAAGTTAAAATAGTCAACTTACTCGACTTGAAATGAGAGGCACCTTCTGCTCCTGGAACAGTTCCAACCTCTTCTTCCTCTTCTCCTTCAGCAGGTCCTTCTCCCTGGAAGCACACAAGACCTCAAATCTCTCACGGCGCACTACAAACCTCAGAGACCAACCTGGCAAGTTGGCCTTCACTTGATCACGTTTTACTCCCAAGACCTTTAACATCGAACTTTAGCACCACATATTATTATTTCAGACACGTTCTTCACATCGGCAGTGGTGTAGTCAGAAGAAGTGAAAGCGTTATAATCAGAAACCTGCGTCCCTGTCAGACTGTTTGTTATTCTCCAGACACGGCTTAGCCTGGATGGCTAGCCTGCTAGCAGTTATCCTACCTTCTACCATTTTCCAGGGCCTGTTTGACGTTCCGGAGCGCCTGGGCCTTAGAATCCTCAAAGGTGACCTCATCGGGGGCCTCGTCGTCGCTCGAGCCTAATTCCAATCCCCAACTCTCCATGATCTCTTCACTGTCCGCTTTGGACAAGCTGTCTGTTACACCACGTTTTTTGGGCGCCATATTGGGGCGGTCCCAAACTGGAAAGGTAGTGTGACGTACGTTCTTCGAAAAAGACACATTTCCGGTACACCGAAATATGTGTTTTTTTTAGATTGCTCACACGAAAGTAGAATCTTTCAAGGCGCTACTGGGTTCACAATTTTATTGTTACCGTTTAATAGATCAAAGCTGGCTGTTATTAGAGATGGGTTAAGGAAGTCATTTGAAACTTTTGACGCCTTTGCCATATTGATTTGGAAAAAGAGTCAACGCCTTATATAAAATAGACTACAAAGGTGACATCTGGTGGTCAGTTGTGTTCATAGCAGCTAAAATCCTCAAAGTGATTTCCATTCATCCATCCATTTTCTAATCGTTTATCCACACGAGGGTCGCAGGCGCACTGGAGCCTATCCCAGCTGTCTTTGGGCAGTAGGTGTAGTACCCCCAAAATGGTTGCCAGCCAATCGCAAGGCACACATATACGAACAACCATTATCACTCACAATCACACCTCAAAATGATTTCCAACCATCCATCTGAATCGCTTTATCTTCACAAGCGTCGCGGGTCATGTTTTTGGAATACAAATACATTCTGTCAAATGATCATCATGTACATGTGGAATTGTTACATTTTAACACTGTACCAGTATTATGGTTCAATGTTAATCAAGCATTTTCTCAACTGCTTATCCTCAAGATGGTCACGGGCGTGCTGGAACCTATTCCAGCTGCTTCGGGCACTAGGCGGGGTAAACCCCGAGCTGGTTGCCAGCCAGTCGCAGAACACACATAAGCAAACAACCATTGATACACACGCTCACACCTAAGGACGATTTAGAGTGATCAATTAACCAACGGTGCATGCTTTTGGAATGTGGGAGGAAACCAGAGTAGCCGGAGAAAACCCACACCGTCAAGGGGAGAATATAAATTACGCGCGCACACACACATACAACTTTATGTATATATATAAATATATAATTTTATATTTGCTATTACTATTACATATAGAACAGATGATTCACATTCGTTATACAATTAGAAGTCAAGTCAAGTCAACAGTATTTATAGAGCACTTTCAAACAGCCATCGCTGCATACAAAGTGCTGTACATGGAGCGATTTAACATACACAATAAACAGTAAGACGAAATGGTAATAAAGGCGGTAGAAAGCACCAAGCAGTAAAATCATGCTGAGTCGAACGCCAAAGAATACAAGTGAGTTTTGAGGAGGGCTTTAAAGATGGGCAGCGAGGAGGCTTGCCGAATGTTCAGTGGGAGGTCATTCCAGAGAGAGGGACCAGCAACAGAAAAGGCTCGATCCCCTCTGAGCCTCAGTTTAGTTCTTGGTACTTCTAACAAAGACTGGTCCACAGAACTGAGGCGCCGGGCAGGTGTGTAGGGGCGGATGAGCTCAGAGAGGTAAGGTGGCGCGAGATAATTTAGAGATTTGAAAACAAAGAGGAGGATCTTGAAAATAACTCTAAAATGAATGGGGAGCCAATGAAGGGATGCCAGAGTAGGAGTAGGAGTAGAAAACTAAGTGGAGCATTTTATTTGGCTATATGGTTATATATATGGTTATATGGCTAACAGCTATCACTCCGGACACACATGCCGAGTTGGAAGGCTTCCAACTCATACAGGAATGAAGGGAGTGGAAAGAGAAAAGGTGGGGGACTGGCTGTTTTTGTGAACGACAAATAGTGCAATCCGGGGCATATCACGATCAAAGACAAACTCTGCAGCCGGGACATTGAGCTGCTTGCCATTAGCCTCAGGCCCCATTATCTCCCGAGGGAATTCTCACACGTCATAGCTGTGACAGTGTACGTCCCCCCGCCGGCTAATGGTGATGCAGCGTGTGATGCCCTGATGACTGTCTTGAGCAGGCTGCAAACACAGTCCCCCCAACGCCCTGCTGGTCATCTCTGGGGACTTCAACCATGTCTCTCTGTCGTCCTCCCTTTCAACCTTCACGCAATATGTAACCTGTGCCACTAGAGACAATAATATTTTGGACTTGTTTTATGCCAATACCAAGGAGGCATATAAACCCTTCCCCTTCCCCCATCTTGGAAGAGCAGACCACAACTTGGTATTTCTCAAGCCTGTGTACAAACCCCTGGACTTGTCGAAAAACATGGACACCCTGATTAGGAAAGGACAGAGCCTCCTACTCAGGAAGCTGAGGTCTTTTGGGGTTCAGGGGTCGCTCCTTAAGACTTTCTATAACTCGGTGGTGGCTTCGGCCATCCATTATGGCATTGTCTGCTGGTCAGGCAGTATCTCAGCCCGGGACAGAAAGAGACTGGAGCGACTGGTCAGGAAGGCCAGTTCTGTCCTGGGTTGCTCCCTTGACACTCTGGAGGAGGTGGGCAACAGAAGGATGCTAACTAAGCTAAAAGCTATGATGGCCAATCCCTCCCACCCCCTCCAGCCCGCCCTGACAGCACTTGGTAGCTCCTTCAGCCAGAGACTGTTACACCCGCGCTGCAAGAAGAAGAGATACCGACGCTCGTTCCTACCGACTGCTGTCAGGCTGCTGAATAAAAATTCATTCATTCATTCATTCATCTTCCGAGCCGCTTGATCCTCACTAGGGTCGCGGGGGGTGCTGGAGCCTATCCCAGCCATCTTTGGGCAGTAGGCGGGGGACACCCTGAATCGGTTGCCAGCCAATCGCAGGGCACACAGAGACGAACAGCCATCCACGCACACATTCACACCTAGGGACAATTTTGAGCGTCCAATCAGCCTGCCACGCATGTTTTTGGAATGTGGGAGGAAACCGGAGCACCCGGAGAAAACCCACGCAGGCCCGGGGAGAACATGCAAACTCCACACAGGGAGGCCGGAGCTGGAATCGAACCCGGTACCTCTGCACTGTGAAGCCCACGTGCTAACCACTGGACTACCGGGCCGCCAAAACATGAGTCAGTGGTTCAAATTAGGTTTCAAAGGAGGGTTTCAAATCAGACTTCAGGTTTTAAATCGGGATTTCAAGCAAGGGTTTGAGTTGGAAATTAGTGTTTCAAGTTTTCCAGAGTTAAGGATTCAAATTATGTTTCTAAATCGGGTTTGAAGTCTGGCTTTGTGTTCCAAATTTAGGTTTAACCCTGGATAACCCACGGGGTCAAATTTGGCCCCTTATAAATTCTACTACTCAAATGCTGCCCTTAAATCCCAAAGGATCATATTTGGCCCTAATCCTAAAGTAGGATTAAAGCATTGAATATTTGAAAAAAAGTGAACATATAGCAGTCATTTAATGTATAATTCATCATTTTCCAAAGAAGAAAAAGGTTCTTGGGTTCTCCAGGGTTAAATCCAAGGTTCCGGTTTCAAGCCTGGCTTTGTCTTTCAAATGTAAGCGTGGCTTCCGTTTCTAAATTAGGTTTTCAAACCTGGGTTTGGGTTTCATATCTAGGTCTCAAGTGAGAGGTAGGGTTTTAAAATGGGGTATCAAGCTAGCGTTAGCGGTTCAACTTTGGTTTCAAGTGTGGCTTCGGGGTTTCAAAATCTGGTTTCAAGCCAGGGTTTGAGGTTTCAAAGTCAGGTCAAGTCATGGTAAGGAATTGAAGTGGCATTAAAAAGTCGATTTTTAATCCCAAATTTGGTTTTCAAATGATGGTTTCAAGCCATTTTCAGTTAGGTTTCAAGGTAGGGTTTCAAGCCAGTATTAGGGCTCCCAATTAGATTATAAAGCTTCATCCTCCGACTGTAAAGTCAGTCGCTGCGAATTGTAAGCGATGCAACAAATGTGTACAGGGAAGCCGTGAACACAACAAAACGAATACGAAGGAGTCCCCGACTCGGCCTGCGTCTGTTTTCCTTATCCAGGCGAGTGTTTGACGGGGCTGCCTGTTGCAAACGCATCTCATCAGGCGCGGCCCGAGCACGCAACAGGAAGCAGCTGTTGTGCTGAGTTGGCGTAGCCGCAGCAGCGGCGGGCCGGGCGCTTACATAACATCACGGGGGCGGGATTGGAGGGGGGAGGGGGGGAGTTGGGGAGACAAGTCGCTCCAGATGTAGCGCAGCTGCCGCCTCCGTCACCCCCTGACCTGCTTTTTCTTTTTCTCGTATTGTTATTTATTTTTTTTTGTCTCCTCGTCAACATCATGACAGCAACAGAGGCGCATGGCGAAAAGGGTCCACAGTTTTGCCGTTAAAAATAACCAACGGTCGGGTGGGAGCGGAGATGAAATAAACATGGCCAAGATGTTTGTTTTCAGGGGGGGGGCAATGGAAATGTAGTTGGTGAGTGTGACTCGCAGTCGAAAAGTTCCAAGTTGGAAGCTTGTTTTTTTGTTTCTTTTTCTTTTTTGCTGACTCACTCGTTATTTTACGACCGAGTCACATATTGGCCATAAATAGTCAAATATGACGTCAGTATAAGATGATTTTTAAAAAATGCATCATTACCTCACATTTAAAAAACTAAACAAATATAAACTAAAAAGTTACAATTCCGATTAATATTGCCCATTTGTTCATTAACATGTGAACTAAAGTGAAAATAGGGATTAACAATCCACACACTTTGGAGCCAAGAGTCAGGTTCAAGTTAAGTTTTATAATGAGGGTTTTAATGTCAGGTTTTAAAAGAGGGTTTCAAACCAGAGTTCCGGTTTCAAGGCAAGTGTTAGGAGGCTGAATTCTGTTTGAAAATAAGTCTTCAGACGTCAAAATGGGGTTTCGAGAAAAAAGTCACGATAGGATTTGGGCTATTTACAGTATGTATCCAAAATATTCTTAGCATTGCCTCTATACTGACTGCACATGCACACACACATGCACACACTCACTTACGTATGCAAGCAGATGAGTGAGAGCCAGCTGTGTTTCGGTGCCGCGGTTCTTCCTTTTTTCTTTCTCGTGTTTATGCACGTCTTTGTTTAAATATTAACCTGCGCACGTAAAATAAATCTTTAACATCATGAAAAATTTACAGTTTGTGCAAACGAGATTAAAAGATGCCCCCGGGGGAGGATTGTTTTCTCTCTCTCTCTCTCTCTCTCTCTCTCTCTCTCCCTCTCTCGCCCTCTCTCGCTCGCTCTGAAGAATCTCTGAACAAAAGAAACAAAAAGAAGAAGCGAAGGAAAACTTTCAAGGGCACAAGTCAACGTTACACACACACAAATGAGGAATGTGAACAAGGGTGTATCTCTCCCAGATTTTCAATGTGAAAACTTGGTTTCTTTATTTGTTTTGGGGGATTTTTTTTCGACGCTGGACAATTTGCGTTGAAAAAGTGAAAGAAGAAAAACGGAACAGTTGCCATTCGAACTTCCTAAATTATATTATTATTATATTATTCCTATTATGTTGTGGAGGAATCCTGGCTTTTTTTTTTTCATTTTAGTTTTTTTTCAGTGAGAAGGTCAAGGGGCTGGAAAGCAAGTTCTCAATGACAGGCCGCGGTGCGTCATGGCGACCCAAAATACCTCTGAAGCGCGGTGCATTGCATTTAGTGCTGACAGTACACATACTGTCACGAAATGTCTTCACAGTACACCATAATTTCACGTCATACAAATATAAAACATGACGTTTCTGGAAATGGCTAGTTTTCGGATGCGTTATTCCCAACATTGCTAGCAAAACACAAATAGGCTAAACAAAAGTTGTTTTGGCCATGAAAACCAACGTGAGTGAAGCGATCTGATGGCAGCGTAACTCTCGGTGAATCAATCACCAGTTTGACATGCCGCAATAAGATTGAAATATCAAAATGTATCTTGATTTCAAAAGTGTTGTGTTTCATTTGTTTTGCTAGCTACTTACCTGCACTTTAGCCGCCGTCTGTTCCCTCTGTTTCAAGATTTTGACATTGGTGGTGCTATTAAGAGTTCAATTAAGTCAGGGAAGTCCTCGCTGAAGGCCCCGACACGAAAAAAAAAAAAATCACGGCTCACCGCTGAATGTGCGACACATATTGGATGACTCTTGGCACGTTTGATACATTAACCACCAGGCAGTGACAGCTGCTTTTGACACTGCCAGCCATAAAGGTGTGTTGAAACTGTCAAACAGGATTATTAGTGGGTAGAAGAGTTTCTTTGCCGGTAATATGCTGTCAGAGAGCCCATAAAGAGCGCCCAAGTGGATGTCAGAGAAATCTGACTGCCGCTTGACCCCGGGCAGCCACAGGCAGGGACCTCAAATCCCGTTTGCTGAGCTCACAAGTGAAGAAAGTAAACAGATGTCTTGATTGAAAGCATGTGCCTTTAAAAGGACATTTGTCCTCTTCCTGATTGGATCAAGCCGGCGTGTGCTTCTTGTCAAACGTCCTGACATTGTCTGTTTACTCCTCGCTGAACCCTGAGGGCTCCTTTTTTTTTTTTTTTTGTCAAATGTCACAAACGGACGCAATCGAATGCAGCGTGCCAATCATCAAGAGACAATCAGTCCTTTTCTCCCAAAAAGTCCATCATTCTAAAAACAGTTGGGTTATTTCATTAACTCAATTTTTGGATTGTGTGTGTTGGGTCAAAATTTGAGATCATTTCTGATGCAAGTAACCAAATTCTTGGTTCAAATGAAACTTTTATTGTGTTACATGCCGGGAATGTTTTTGTTGGGTCAAAAATCAACCAATCAAATCTGACTGACGGCCATGACAGCCATCCACTTCCTGTTCACATGTCTACATGGTCAGCACTTTGGACATTTGGATGTTTTCTGAAAATGTGATTGTTTGGCAATACTTAGCAATACTTTAGTATTTAAATGGCAGCCAATTTTAATTCTACGGATGAATATAAACCTGATCAACAAATAGATACTTAGTTATTGCATCTTAATGGTCATATGAGAGGATGCAATTCATCCGAAATAATGTTGAATCGGATTAATCGGTCGACCTCAAACAGCGCCATAATCAAGGTCACGGTCATGTTTATTGTCAAATATGCTTTATGTATGACGTGCAGCATAGATGAAATTTCTTCCTCTCAATCCTCCTCAGTGCAAACATTCAAACATGCGGTGTATTAAACACATAGCTAAGGCAAGATAGCAGCTAATGTAATGTAATGTAAACAGTATAGACAATATAAACAATCTTCAGTCTTGAGTCTTGTCATGCTAACTTCCATCCATCCATCCATTTTAAAATCCGCTTTATCCTCACAAGGGCCGCGGGGGTTGCTGGGGCCCATCCCAGTCGTCTTCGGGCAGTAGGCAAGGGACACCCTGAACCGGTTGCCAGCCAATTGCAGGCCACACAGAGACGAACAACCATTCGCGCTCACACTCACACTTAGGGACAATTTGGAGTGTTCAATCAGAAATTGATTGCAAGCCATGCATTTTTTTGCAATGTGGGAGGAAACCGGAATACCCGGAGCAAACCCACGCAGGCCCTGGGGAAACATGCAAACTCCACACAGGGAGGCCGGAGCTGGAATTGAACCCGGTACCTCTGCACTGTGAGGTCGACGCGCTAACCACTTGTTCACCGGGCTGCCTCATGCTAACTTCAAGTTTTTAATCTTCTTCTCTTGCTAATGTTGAATTCAAGCTTTGCTGCTGATTGAAACAATGTCGCGTGAGGTGATGAATTTTCTGAGGCAAATCGTTGCTCAAACTCCCAAATTGTTAATCTTGCTTGGCATCCGTTGGAGGTGGCAGCAGAGTCACAACTTCTCAACGTCGTCTCCTCTTTGTGGTCTCTCAAGCAATGACGCATGTTTCAAGTCTCTTGAATGCTCGCCCTTTTTGGGTAAACGAAGACAACGATCCTCCGGGGTGCGATGGCGGCGACGATGCATCACGGCGTGGTCGTTAATGAACACATTTCGGAGTTTAATTGGCAGATTAGCCCGCAGGCTGAGGTGCATTCACGCTGAGTTAATACAAAAGTTCCTCGTCCTGCCCTGATGATGGCGGGGCGTGCCGAGGGGGCCTTGATGTGTGGGGACGGAAACTTCACGGGAATGTTTGATGGCAGGCAAACTTTGTCAATTAGGACGTAAACTCATTCCGAGTTGATCTGATGAAAAAAAAAGGGAAGCATCTCTGTGAACTTTTGACGCCGCTCCTCTCGAGTAAGATCAATATCAACAGAATAAAAAATTGTTGATTTGTGGTTTTTGTAGATATAGAACTAAGAAACATTTTGTGAGTGACACTTTACAACATAGCTCCAGTTGGCTTTTTTACATGGTGTCATTCTATTTTTTTAAATTAATATATTTATGTTTTGTGGTCACAACACACACTTTCTACCACTTACTACCACCCAAACCGCTATTAGCGCAAATCAAGTTGGATGCGGCTCTTATCCAGATTGCACATCTCATCAAAAAGAGTCCGCGGGTTTGAGTTTTGTCACTCGATCTGGCAGCACGTTTAAAAATCTCATCTAGCCCTCAACGTTCTCCTCGGCGCTCATGACACAACTTTGTGACTTAAAAAAAATATAAAAATCTATTTCAGCTTTCAAAGCGACAGCTTCCCAAGCGCCGCATTTCATCCTGCAAAGAAAGCCTCCCAAGGTGGATGGAAAATGAAAAATGAAATCGGCGGGGACAGTGCGTGCGTGTGCGCGCGTGTGTGTCGGGAGGCAGCGGGCCGTGCGACATCCTCCCGACGGCTCGCTCTGGCTGCTCGTGACGAGAGCAGAATGTGAAAAGGAGAAGCCACTTTGGCGGGCATTATTGTGCGCACAAAGAGAAATGTGCCGCCACTGCCGCTGCTGTTGTTTTGGGAACAAAAGTCACATCGCCAATGAGATGAATGCAAATCAAATGCGCTCACTTTTTGTTTTTGCTGCTTTTATTAAAAAGCAACTTTGCTTTGTGGCGGCCGTGATTGGGATTCGCACAGCGAGACGCTTTGCTTTGTCGTCATTATTGTTTATTTCACTTGAGATGCATCAGACGTGGGTGATGTTTAGTTGTTGCTTCTTTTAAGGGCAATAAACTGCCTTTGTCATACACTAAAACTTTCAAAATTTTGCAGGTGTTTTTTTTCCCCCTTTTTCTTTGAGTCCCCCCCGCTCGCACCCCCAAATAGCTTCTAAAGCACAGGTGTCAAACTCAAGGCCCGGGGGCCAGATCTGTCCCACCACATCATTTTATGTGGACCTACCCGAAAGAAAATCATGTGTGTCAACTTCCATGATCCTTGCTAAAAAAAGGTACCGAAATATCAAATTGTCATGTGTCATAAATGATATTGAGATTTCACAATCATTTTGTTACCCTTACAAGTAATATTGCAATAATGAAATTAAACATCATCACGGGCCTCCGAGGCAAGACGCAACTCAAAAGTGGCCCGCAACAAAAATGAGTTTGACACCCCTATTCTATTAAGGGCAAGAATGGTTTTTCACCCAAAAAAAAATCCATGAAATTCTTTCCGATTTTGAAAATTCAGCACCCCAAGGTGGTCAGTGAGATGAAATTTATGACAAGACTCCCGGAAAAAGTCCCGGCAAGTTACCACAGTCGCAGAGTCTGTCATTTTTGGTTTGAAGCAGCCATTTTAGGCGCACTTTGGATCATGGAAACTACTGTCTTGTAATAATTTTGAAAATTCAATCCTCCAAGCAAATTTGAACAACCAACATAAAATTTGGTAACCATATCTATCATGAGTAGAGCCACAATGAAAAGGAACTACTAAAAACTTTCAAAAAGGGACAATGTAAAAGAGGCAGGAAGTCTACCATTTTGGTTGAAATCTGATATTTTTGGGGGTCATTTTGTCCACATTCAGGTTTCCCTCGAAAAACAAATTGTCCTTAGGATTCTGTCCAGTTGCAAACAGATGTGAGATGCTACATTGCGAAGAATTTGACTTCTTGTCATTTTATGTGGTTGCAGTAGAGCAGAGAAGCATATAAAATGTGGAATAACTCCGCTCATGCATTTTTGGAACATTCAGGCAGGTCTTTCTTTCAGAAGACCCACAAAAAAAAAAATCTATGCCCCGAAAAGACACACAAAACACACCCTTTTGTTTCCAAGATGCCGTTTTAGTAGGGTCATTCTGCACATTTCAAAGGCAAGCTTGCCCTTTTGTGTTTTTGCGACCAAATTTGAGCCAATATACTAAACAGATGGAGGATACTAATTTGCAAAGCATCTGAGTTTTTGTTTTTGCGTGTTGGCGGAGCATATCATCAAAATTTAATGACTTGTCGTAAAACACAAAGCTGTAGCAATAACTTTAGAAATTCAGCCCCGAAGCCAGTGTCACGTAGAAACATGAAATTGGTATGAATGTCTTTCACAAGTAGACCCACAAAAAAAAAAAAAAAATAACAAGGAGCCGTGATGTAAAGCGCAGGAATTCTGCCATTTTAGTGTGGAGCCATTATTGTAGGGATACTTTGTGCATTTCCACGTGTGTGTGTGTACTGTATATGTGTGTGTGCGTGTGTGTGTGTGTGTCTGTGTAAAAATAACAAAGAGGGTGTGAGTGGATAGTTTTTGAAGTGACACGTATGTACAAGAATGCGTGTGTTGACATGAACAGACCAGTATGTGTCTGTTTGCTTATGATTGTATATGTAGTAGACGGTAAGCACACATGTTACCTGAGACATAAATATGATTTTAAAATAATCCACAACCATAAAGTGAAAAGTACAAAATAATCCACAAAATTAAGTTATAAAAAAAAGTCCACATCACGTACGGTAACGTGATATACGTTCAGCACTTTATGCCATTGCTCCTGTTGTCAGTTGTTTGTTCTAGTCACCAGCTTGCACAAATAAACAGAATGACTTGATGTAATCCGAATAGTAAAAAAAAAAAAAGTCAATGTCATGTTCTGTCACGTGTCATTCATATGTGATGTAATTCATAAAACATTTCCTCTCGCTAATTGGTCATGCGTCACGTATGTTTAATGTCATTAATGTGATCACTTTTCTCACCTTACCAATCAACTGTGCACACAAGAAATGAGCAATCTGACTAGAAATCATCCACAAAGTAAAAAAAAAAAAATCATCGCTCCCTCTCATTCATGACCACATTGCACATCAGAAATAAACTGAAGGACCCAAAATAATCTATGCACACTCACACACACACGCACACACACACACACACACACACACACACACACACACACACACACACACACACACACACACACACTATCCTCTAATCTCTTTCGTTGCACTTCATTCGACACTTTTTGTGTTGATAGTCACCGAGCTGTGTAATTAGACAGGCGTAAATGACAGGTGTGCTGCACAAATGTCAGCAGTGCGCATGTGAAACAAGCACGTGTGTGTGTGTGTGTGCGCGCGTGTTACATGGCAGCTAATCCTGCATGTGTTGTATTAATTATGCACCTTTCATGATGTTTTTATGTGTGTGAGAGAGTGGTGGGTGTGTGTGTGTTTATGTATAGTATATTATTTATGACCCTTTTGTTGTATTTATGTGTGTGTGCATGTGTGTGTGTTAGTGACTGCAAATCTGTGCATGTTAATGCAAGTATTGTGTTATTAATTATGAACCTTTATTGTGTGTCTGTTTGTGCGCACAGTTGTGTGTATTTGCACAAGGCATCTTGATATTGGCCCAGCTTCCATATGCTGAACATACCTGAATTATTAATTTTACACGTTTACACACATCCTTGCATGTCGTCATACACGGACGGGTGTGTGCGTGTTTTGCATGCATGCAATTACAAATATTTGCACACTAATCTTACACTTCCTTCGTTACACCTTTTGCAGTTTGCAGTGCAGAATTGAGTAACTTCATGCGCCGTCTCCAAATTCCCCTACCCAGATGCGTGTGTGTGTGTGTGTGTGTGTGTGTGTGTGTGTGTGTGTGTGTGGGTGTGTGTGTGTGTGTGTGTGTGTGTGTGTGTGTGTGTGTGTGTTTGCAGCGTGACTCAATGCTGCCTTTGTTCTTCAGTCAAAAAACACACACACACTTACCTGAAGTAGCACTTACATATACACTCACGCACGCACCACCGATGTTCGGACTTGTCATGCAATCCAAGATTGCGACAGCGCTGCCAAGCGTGCGCCAAAACCCGTCTGGATGTGCTCGCACACAATGACAGTCATTGTTTGTTGATGTGAATTTGAAGTGTGTCTGTGGACGATATATTCCCGCATGCAGTCCATGAATTTATTATTAGATCAAAAGGCATATCATTACAAAAATAAGTATATACAGGTATCTATATGTTGGCGAGAACAAAAAGGTCTATGTGTTTTGAGAGTTTTGTTTTTGGAGGAAAACGTGTCTTTTCTGGAGGGGGGGCGGTGAATCTATGATTCTATTCATAATTATGAAAATATTTTCTATTTTTGAGATTCAATTTGCTTTAAAAAGACTTGCTGACCTTGTCAGACTTTTACGATAACATTTCAACAATATCTTGGATTTTTTTTCTACTGACAAAATATTTTGTTTATCTCAAGAATCTTTTTTTTTCCTTTTGGATTCCTGTTCTCAGGTTAGGTATAGTTTTCTTTAAACTCATTTGCTGCTGTGACCATTTATTTTTGTCAACGTAAATGTAACCATTGACTGCCACCGACGAATAGTTTCGTCAAGTGTATTTTCCAAAGGGTAGCCACGGAAAAGGGTCTTGGCCAGCTTGCGTGTGAATTTCAAGCCTCTACATACGTATAATGTCAACCTAGTGCCAGCAGATGCCACTATTGTATCACTTTGGATTTAATATCAGCACTGATTTTGAGTAGAAGATTAAAATTAGCTTGTCAAACTCAGGTTGGCATGTCGATTGTGAGCGAGCGAAATACAGACAAGTTAGGTTGTACAACTGACACTCCAGTTTATATACATAAATGTATAAAAAGTGTAGCAGTGGGCAGTAGAAGTTGTGTATCGCCGTGGTGAGAAATGATAATGCAGTTCATGGAGTGAATGGCGAACGCATGCAAAAAAGCTTCAGATGTTCAACTTGAACAGAGTTGAACAAGATTAATATGGTGGCGTCTATATAAATGTTTTAAAAATGTTTTACTTTGGCTAAAAACAAAAAATAAACGCATTTCGATTTTTTTTTCTCTAAAAACGTCATTAAGAATAGGCGTTCTTGTTGTTGCTACTCTATCCTGGCTGACGAGCAGCATAAATTCTAGAAACGGCAAAAGCTCAAAGTTTCTGGCTGTCTGAGCGTGGGCTAAGTGGTTAAACGTTCATCTCGGTGACATCTAAATGGAGCCCATCACATCCCTCAAGCTTTTACTGATGGCCGCTTCCTCCATTAATTCCCAATCAATAATGCAAAAAAAAAAAAAAAAAAAAGTCCATCGGCGTTGTTTACTAATGCTGCCTGAGAGCTAATGAGTCATGCTAATTGCTCCGTCATCGCCAACGCCGCCCTCCCGAGACACAAATGGACATCTTCTTTTGTTTTTCGACATATTTCACTTTTAGCGTAGCATCTTGAGTTTCGCAAAATCCTTTGGCCTTGGCAATGAAATAAGGCTCAAATAAAAAATTATTTGTTGAGAATCTTTTGTCCTCTGCTGACTTGGACCTTTTCAGTCATATAGTTGTCAAAATCACAGCATAGCAACATTAAACTCTTTTTCAGTATTTGAGTTTTCCAGATTAAAAAAAAAAAAAGTTTTTTTGGTTTTGTTTTATTTTTTACAGACGCGCACACACACACAGCATTGATTTGTAAGGCCCCGTGAAGGTAACTTGAGTAGGGTGCCTTGCTTTGAGATGATCAACCAAAAATGTACAACTTACTGTATATGTGATTTGAATTTGGCTTTGCAAAGTGTACAAATTTTTTTTGACTTCTTCAGTGAGCAGCGTTTTACGCTGTTACGCTGCTGCCACAGAAAAGCATTATATGAAAGGTTTATACTTGCCTTTAGATGCCTCAATATTATGGTAGAGCACAATTTTTCTTCAGATAAAACTCCTCAACTCACTTCAACTTAGTTCTCAAGATGCCACAAAAGCACTTTTTTGTCTACATCAAACTACTCAACTCACACCAACGTAGTTCCCTGCCACTAAGATGCTGCAAGATGGTATCAAAGCACTTTTTCCCGACGAAAGTCCACAACTCACTTTATTTGGGGTAAGGTTTATTTCTTTCTTGAAAAAAAAAATCCAGAGTCTAAAATATACATTTATCACATTGGCTTTCATTGTCAGCAGTCTTAGGTGGTGTGGTCCTCAAAATCAATAGTGATCTTGCCCTTCAACCGACTACTCATGTCTGTAAATTTGCAGCGGAGGAATGTGCCAGGTACACAGCAACTCGTTTTGGAGATTACGTCCTGCAGCTAAATCAGCTCATTTAGCCTAATATGCCATAATAGGCCCTAATATGGTTGAATATGCGGTAATATGCTATACGCTACGCCACATTATGTTTATGGGGGCAATAATGTAAGGCGAGCCAGTGCGTGAGAAATGAGCTGAGAGACGTTAGCCGCCGCCGCTATCAAAGTGCGCTAATGGCTCCATACATTCACTCCCACCTTCTCCACGCATCCTCGTCCAATAGGATCTTCTAACAACAGCGCGCCGATCCAGATATCGACGTCGCCGTCAGGCACACATTTCGTCTTCATGGATTCATGGAAAAATAACAATCATAATAATAATAATTAAATTATGTGAAAAACAATTGTGAATAGCACTGCGATTTATCCATTTTGTATTTATATTGCACTTAATTGAACGGTGTTTGTGGGTTTTTTCTTCTTTCTACCCACATTCTTGCTGCTGGAGGCTGTAAATTTCCCCAGTGTGGGACAAATAAAGGATATCTTATCTTATTTAATTATTAAGAGTCAGAGTATGTTCAATATTCTGTACGGCACTAGTTACATATGCGGTTGTTAGAGTGCTCAAGAAATAATGTTGAGTTGAGAATGACGAAAAACGCCTCCACTTCCAAAGAATTGGAATCTTCTGTCAAGTTTCTTTACGGGGTTAACTCACCAGGAAGTCATTTTGAAAGCTTTTAATCTGAAACATTAACCGGAAGCCGTGTGGCGCGCATCTCTTTGTGAACGGCACTAGTGTCTTTCAGTTACAGTACGGTCAGCAGCGAGAAGGGACGCCACCATGCAACAGTTGATAGCCGTTCCGTTGCTTCTGTTGCTGCTGCAGGGCTCCGTGCAGCTCCGACATGTGGAGGTTGAGGCATCGAACGATGGACCTTCGCCCTGCCAGGCCCCGCTGCAGTGGGAGGGGAGGTGGGTCGTGTACGACCACGGCACGGGGAGGAACAACCGGGCCGCGGTGTCCTACGACGGACAAAACCACAGACTGCGGGTCCTGCAGCAGCACAAGAAGCACACGCCGTGTCAGAGGTGCAACGAGCGCGCACACACTCAGCATGCACAGTAAAAAGTTCGAAAGACAAATGAGTCAGCATTTTGATGCTAGTTATTGCGAAACGCAGGTTGTATTTCTTCAGCGCATTTCCCAGTAAAGGGCTCATTGAGCGTGCGTTACACAATTGTAGAATGAAACACATATCGTTGACTGTAATTCAGTATAATGTGTTTATTTTAAGATGTTTTATGGTTTTCTACAGCAGTTACGTGGCAAGACTCAACTTGCTTGACTTGGTGCCAGTTTGACTTTGAATTGTCTACGACTTTCGGGGCTGGGGGGGGGGGGGGTTCTCGAGTTTCTTTTAATGCATTTTCTCCCCCAAATAAGATGACAATGACATTATTCAACAACTCTCTCCGTCCCTTTTCTTGGACCCCCCCTCCCTCGCAAGCTAGGAAACGATTTTTTTCTTTGGGTGTTTGTCCTCTGCATTGGTCCTCATTCACAAACTGCTTATGCTAAACAATGCCACGTACAAAATTTGCTTCACAAATCTATGATTCATACTTGAATTAGTTCTGAGGTGGTGGTGCATGTGGGGAAGCAGTAGTGTGGCAGAGAATGAACAATTTTTCGAAAAAGAGGTTTCAAGCTGTTTGATACCAAACCCAGTTGAAGTTTAACCCTTTCATGCACTCTGTAACCTGATAACATGATAATATGTCCACTGTAGTAACCGCTGTTCCTGAAAGGGTTAATGTCAAAACAAACATAAGACAAAGATAATTATGTAGGTTTGCCAAGGAGAAAATCTGTTTAGTTTTGACTCTAACAAACAAAACATAACGGTCACAATGGACAATTAAAAAAAACAAACTGTGGAGCAACACATGTAAACAGACAATATAACAATACTCACAGACCGGGGCTGGCGTGCAGATAGCAACAATCCACATATCATTGACACCAATTGAGAAGCCATGTTTAACAAAAAAAAAAACCACACACTTCATATGCCTTTTCCACAAAGAACAGGGGGAAAACAGGGATATATTGTTTTGGGTATATAGGGACGAAGCCCAAAATAGACACTCGTTGTAATTGTCATGATTTTTTGCTTCAATTTTTTAATGGAAAGAAAACACAAACAAGTGAGGCATTGTGTAACAAAATACAATAAAAATAAATAAAAAAGGGTCTGCAAATAACAACCAACAACGTGTTTATTGTTGACCTCATTGTATGCCCAGGTACTTTGAGTTAATCTACTTGTACGCGAGCAAGCTAATGTTCCAGATCGACCAGAAGACAGGCGAATGCGCCAAGGTTGAGCTGACCGAGGCCTGGGACCCCTTCGACATTCCCGACAACTCCACCTTCGAGGACCAGTATATCATCGGCGGCCCCGGCGACAATGTGGAGGTGCAGGAGTGGTCCGACAGGAAGCCTGCACGCAAACGTGAGACCACACATAAATGTTATCACACATTTTCAATTATATTTCAAAATTTTAAATTTAAATTTTAAAACTGTCCAGGGCCCTTTTTCAAGCCACATACATTCTACGTCACAGATGCTACAGTGAAGAGCATGAGGTTATGCGACCCCATGTGGATAAAAAATAATAACTGCACTGTATTTTCATAAGAAAAGCACTCGACCACATTCCACTGTCTGAAAAATGCATACCTCAAAAGCCAAAGTTGTCCAAGCAGTGTCTTATATATGAAAGTTGTGTATTTGTACATCTGTGTGTCAGATGAGACGTGGGTGGGCGTGTACACCCTGCGCGACTGCTACCCGGTTCAAGAGACGTACATCAAGAACAGCAGTGTCACCACATCCACGCGCTTCTTCAATCTGCAGCTGGGCATCAGCGACCCAAATGTCTTCACACCGCCACCCAGCTGCCAGGCGGCCCGACCACACGCCATGGCCACTTCGCACTGCTAAGTTGCTCGGGTTCCGCTCGGGGCGCATCCGGGGTTGGGCATCCCGAGGCAAGATATGGGATTTTTATTGCTTTTTATTTCATAATCCAACCAACGAGAGCGGAGCATGAGTCTTAAAAATGACACATTAAAAAACTAGATTGTGAATGGTTTGTGTCTTCTACTTTGCTGAATAAATCATCCATGTAAACAGCATTAAACAACCCCGTTCAATAATAAAGCCGTTTGTCTGTTTGTCTATATGTGCCCAGACAATGATTTTAGTGTCAAACAATTTGTCGTCTACTCTGGAAAAAAAGAAAAAAGTTGTGTGGATTCAAAATTTCAAGGCAACAAACTCAGCCGAAATTTCAAGTTAGCCAATTCAACAAATTATACTGTATTAAATTTTAATCACATGAAACTTGGCTTTCTCGCAAGAAATGACAATTTACAAAAGTAATTGTACATTGTATTGTCATACAACTAAACAGCAAATCAGCATATTATTTTGGAGAAAACAACATGCTAACTTTGTTGTGCCAATTAACATTGTTAGCATAAAACGTGTTGCAACTTAAATGATTATTTTAGCCCTCCCCTAAAAAACAAGTTATGTTTTTTTAAAGTGCATGTGTGCCTAAAATGATCTATTACTAATATTTATTTGGTATGGGAAAATAATCCATAAATTCTTAATTTAATTTTACTTTATTTGTACTTTTATTTTTTACATTTACAGTTGTACGTATATTTGTTGCTGATATGATGTTGCAATACCCGGTTTACCCACCGAGCGATTAAGTGGCACCATAACCACAAGAAACGTACGAAGAAGAAGCAGTTCAAAGGTTACCTGGAAGCGTCACTTGCTACGCAGTTCGATAACACGTTTAGGACTTCATCCCAAACATATTCGCACTTTATCGCTATTCTGCCCGTGAAGGAAGTAAGTACAAACAACTCGAACATGTTTTAGTGTGACCATCAAATCAGTCAAATATCGCCCGTTAATGTAGATATATATATTTTCAACTTCTTGACATCCAATTTGGACTCGCGAGCTAGCCTAAGCTAACAATCGAGCTAAACAGGATTGCATGCTTTTAAATGGCAACAAAAGAACAAGAGGGGAAAAAACGCATTAACGATGGAACCACTCGCGTTGGAGACATTTTTTAGACCGCTGACATTTGTCAACACATCATTTGCCATCTTTTTCCAACTATGCACATTGACGTAGGTGTGTATAAAATTTCAAATACTGATTGATGAACATGAGACCAGCATTATTACACAAACGTTTTGAAGACCGTTCGAGACGGTGTAAGTATCACTTTCTGGTAATAAGTTGTCAGAAAGTTGTCTTCGAGATGTTAATTTGTAGAACTGAAAGGAAAAGGTTTGAATCACTAGCTGTGTTAAAAAGAATTTAGAAGCAAAGTACCCCAAAATCGTATAAATCGGTGAAACGGCAGAAAAGTCGGACCTTTCGGGTCATATTTCTTGAGTGCAACGTAAAATATATGTGTGAGTAATCATTTGAAAATGTGTTAAGGTGTGTGCAAATGTACATTTTGCCACATATGTTTTCTTTTTCTTGTACCAAACAAAGTTTCTCAATAAAATCAGTTCTCATCTTTATGATAAACTTGTCATTCATTTCTATCATTTGTTTTGATTTCTTAACCCTTCAAATTCCATTTTGTGCAATCAAAAGTTTACGGAAAGTCAAATTAAGTACAACCCAAAAGTTTCAGGTGCATTTTCGGTTCATCCTGAAATTTCACCCTAGAGCCTGATGTTACGGATCATATAAAGGGAGGGAAACAGTTTTCCTATCTTATTAAGTACAAAACAAAAATCAAAGGAAGAATCAATTGTCAAAGTAATCTTGAGTTGCAGCCCTAACACATATGTTTTGAGAGTAATGCGTTGCACTAATACTGTGTTCAGGCTGCTATGTCGTCCTACACGTGCATCAGCTGCCGCGTGGCCTTCTCCGACGGCGAGGTGCAGCGTGCCCACTACAAGAGCGACTGGCACCGCTACAACCTGAAGCGCAAGGTTGCTGACATGCCCCCTGTCAGCGCTGACAATTTCCAGGAGCGTGTCTTGTCACAGCGCGCCGCCACCGAGCGCCAGCTGAGTGACACTGCCG
The DNA here is from genome assembly GCF_025434085.1 of Hippocampus zosterae. Taxonomy (NCBI): domain Eukaryota; kingdom Metazoa; phylum Chordata; class Actinopteri; order Syngnathiformes; family Syngnathidae; genus Hippocampus; species Hippocampus zosterae. Next base: position 9,439,067 of record NC_067465.1, read on the forward strand.
AGGCCTGCTCCATCTGCAACAAAAAGTTCTCCAGCAACAACGCCTTCCAGAACCACCTGCGGTCGCAGCGCCACCAGCAGGCCGAGCGTCGCGCCCAGGAGGCCGCCCGCCAAAAGGTGGACAAGCTTAATCAGAAGAACCTGGAGAAGGGGCTCGCCGGTGAAGACAAGGCGGACCGAGACGCCAGGAACGAGGCTCTGCAGCAGGCCCTCAAGGAGGAGCGGAGTGCCCGGCGGCCCACTACGGGTGGGGAAGAGGCGCCAGTTCGCAGTAAGACGGAAAAACCTCCGCGACTCATGTGGCTGGAGGAGCAGGCCAAGCGGAGAGAGAAGGAGGAAGGGCCTGCCGTCGACGAAGGGCCTGCCGTAGACGAAGGTCAGCGCTTTCAAGTTTTTGAACAATACAGCATCGCTACCACTTGCGTTTAACAAAACGTGTGTGTTGTTGTGTTGTCATGGAATCAGATGAGCAAAGTTATTGTAGTTAATGAACACTCAGGGCTAACTAAAATTGAAATGACATTTTTCTTCACAAAATAAATTATTACTTATTGTCATTAATATTTATTTAGATTGCAATTGACATATACTCCATATATAAAACGAATGGAACCTAAATTAAAATGAAGCATTTTCAAAAATGATAAAAACGAAGAAACAGACTCTAAAAATATATTAAAACGAACTGATTTATGATAATAAAAAAACAAAATGAAATTTAAAAATCTATCATGAAAAATCGCAATCTATTCTAAACCTGCAGAGGAATGGGAGGACATGGATGAAGATGGGGATGATGATGATGAGGAAGACATGGAGGAGGAAGAGGATGAAGATGAGACCATGGAGGATAAGGAAGAAGACTCAACTACTTCGTCCAACCCGCAGCTGCCAGCCGTCCCCGCCCTCCCCGGTTCCATCCCCATCACGAACTGCCTGTTCTGCTCGCATCATTCCAAGTCACTGATGCGCAATGTCGCCCACATGACGCACGTTCACAGCTTCTTCATCCCGGACCTTCAGTACCTGGTGGACCTCAGGGGTCTGGTCCGCTACCTCGGTAAGTCTCAGTTCTGCTCACAGGTAGACATTGTTGTGTTACGTACAGGTAAGTGGTTTGTAAGCCACCAACATTAGTTTCCCCAGTCAACAAAAAATTTGGTGGGTCAGGTCTCTCGGAACAGGCCGCACAAAAAAGTCTTGAAGGCCTATGCACAAATTGGAAAAGGATATTGTCCATTTCACTTCAAATCAACCGTTTAGGGCGAATTCCGGGCTTTGTAATTTGACAAAATCCAATGACAACATTTTCTTTAATTTTGTGTTGCACGGCTGCGGTCTGCTGTTTTTTTTTTTTTTGTTAGGCGAGAAGGTGGGCGCGGGCAACGTGTGCCTATGGTGCAACGAGAAGGGACGCTCCTTTTACTCCACAGAAGCCGTGCAGAAACACATGACAGACAAAAGCCACTGCAAGCTCTTCACGGACGGGGACGCCGCGCTGGAGTTTGCCGACTTTTATGACTTCAGGTAACCACGGAGGTGAAGTTACTCATGACCCAAGTCGGGTCTCACCAACGCAACCAAGCTGTGCCCCATTACATAGTGGACATTGATAGGGATTTTTACACCATAGATGATGTAGTTCATTATGAAGTACACTAAAAATCCCTATCAAGTAAGAGAAGTGTAGTTGACTAAAAAGTCCTGTAAAAATCTCATTTTCGTGATCGGGGAGCCGGGAATGAGTGAATGATTCCCAAGGCAGTTGCTGCGTTTGAAATCGTTCACTCACTCGCAAAAATCACTGAATACTCTCACTTCAATTGGGCAAGAGTAGATGAGGGAATGATTTTGAATGAGTGAACAATTCCAATGTTGTTGTTGTTTGGGTAACAGGAGCAGCTACCCAGACAGAGGGGAGGGGCGTGACGATGACATGGACGGCGAGCTTTCCGACGACAAGAACATCCATTACGACGACGAGACAATGGAGCTCACACTTCCATCAGGTGAGTGTCACGGGGGACCTGAGGATATAAGGTCTCATCTTTTCTTTAAAAAAAGTGCCTTGAGCTGCATATCTGACAACTCGTTTTCCAATTTTTATTTTATTTCTTTGGTTTTTGTTCAGGCGCCAGGATCGGCCATCGTTCCCTCATGCGTTACTACAAGCAGCGCTTCGGAGCCGAGAGGACGCTGGCCCTGAGCCACAACAGGAACGCAGTGGGACGGATGTTGCGCCAATACAAAGCGCTTGGATGGGGCGGCGACGCAGGTATGTCACGAATGTATAAAATCTGCTGCCTCAAGAGACTATATTGTTCCCTTCTATGACCAAATGCAGTCAGTTTTCACATGTCTTGAGTTATCCAAGCACTAATGAGGAGTATTGGATCCTTCTGTGCCTTCAAGGCATGAAAGTCATTAAAAACACTAAATGTTGAGTCACTGTACCAAATTACATTAAGAAATGCAGTCTTGCAAATATAAAGATTTGTTTAAAAAAAAACAATAGAAAATGAATGATTTTCTATTTTTGTAGACAATCAAGAGACACCTAAAATTATTTAGACATCTATTCTTGAGCGCCTGTTCTCACTTTCGTACTGTCAACAAAATGTAAGACTGTAGAAATTACTCTTATACTTTGTAGGTCTTAATTGGTCAGTCCAAGCTGAGCTTTATTGTTAAAATTAAAAACAAGCACTGCATATTTAAACACCCAACATGTCATTTGATTTCATCTAATGAAATTCTAATCGCTTACTGCTAACATAATGTGAAATGCTATCGATGGTCTAGCAGGAATTAGCATCAATGTTACAGTGATTCTAAAACTTCAAACAACTGTTGCGAGAACACACAAACGGCAGCAATTCAACAATTCAGATCTTACAAAAATACTCACAGCTATATCTTCTCGCTGTGTTCTGGGAACAGTAACTCTCCTTCTTAATTATGTTTCATCCCTCAACCTTGAAAACGTGTCCAATATCCTCTATGTTGTCCAATAGGCCTGAGTGGCATGCGTCCCGCTCCTCGTGACATGCAGTACGTGCAGATGATGAAGTCCAAGTGGATGCTGAAGATGGGCATGAGTCACAACGCCACCAGGCAGAAACATTTCCGCCCGCAAGTCATCTTCTGAGACTTCAGCTTGGAAGTCTCAGTGTTTCAAACCGGGGCAGCTTTTGTGTGAATCAGTGACCTGAAAATGACCTTGGGATACGCGCAACGAGGTACGGATCGCCACTTGGGTGATTATTTTTTGAGGGACTCCCAAGTGAAAATTGGAGATGGATTTGCTGTATGGTGGCAAAGAAAGCTGTTAATTGCCGCCCCCAGTATAAGTTTGCTATCAGAAAAAAAAGCTAACCAAGCGAAACAATCACATAGGTTTGGTGCTAGCTTAATGCTAATACATCATGGGAAATTTCATTTTGAACTTGAATAAAATGAAAAGTTACAATACTTAAAAAAACTATAATGCACTCACTTGTGAAAAAATATAAGCAAATCAAAAAATAAATTTAAAAAACCCTTAAAGATTAGGAATGTTCGACATAAACTATATATTGCCTCCAGGCGGCCATGGCACACACACCAGAAAGAACAGCACAATGTACATTGAGCTGAAGCAAAAAGTGTGACAAACACAGTTTAATTCCTTAGTCTATTTAAAGATGTCATTGTTGTTGTATGTTTCAAGAAAATATACTACAGCACCGTGATATTTTTCTTTAGTAAAATACACATCGCAATTATTTTGTGGGTGGGAATTTGGACGGATTAATGGTCTTGCCATTCATTTCTGGTGGGAAAGATGGTTTGAGATACAAGTGTTTTGAGTAACGAGCACTGCCACAGAATAAAATCAAATCGTACCTCAAGGTGCCTTGATAATCCCACCCCCCTTCACTTTTTTCTGCATCAAGCTGGACAGCAAAATTTGCAACATCTCAACACTTTTGCAACCATCAGCACTGTCAATTTCCGCCGCATTTTGCTGATCATTTTCAGGAGTTGGACGCTTGTGGACAAGACATACAAATAGAAATTATGTCAAACGAATATTGATAATGCAGTTAAATGTCAACAGACAACTGTTCTAATAAACCATTTGAAATCAACAAAAATATTTTCCTGTTAATTTTTTTTTTATCACATTTGACCACATTGGAGTAACTGAAATTGGCCGCGAGCGGCAGGCTGCACTCTAGACTGATCGCTGGGGAGTCAATCCGTTTAAAGTCGTGAAACAATGGATGACAGCCTGCCAGTAAATAAATGACTGGTCGCGAAGAGTTCCCACTTACATTCACGCAGTTTGACAATTTCTTAAATTTTCAATGACGTTTTTGAAAGCGGAGATGGAAAAACACGTGGGGACCTCAGCCCAGGTTTGAACCCAGAATCTCTTGACTGAAGCAATTATGGTGGCCACTTTGGTCTGTTGCCGAATAATTATATACAGTATGTGAACAGTGTATGAAATCTATACAGTATAACGATGTCATTTTTAATAAAGATGGTTTTAATTTGAAAGTGTGGAATAAATATACTCTAACTTTGAAAGTAGGCTTCCGGTGTGTCTCGCATTAGGCAGGAGGTCGACCGGACGCATTCTTGTTTTTTTTATTTCTTTGAAAATTCCCAAAGATTTCACGGTCAAAACGCCAAGGGGAAAATTTTTATTTGCAACCGGAATCTGGAGAAAGACAGACGATTGCCGATACGTAAGTTTAATTTTTGTCTTTTCGTTGATAAAAGTCACTTTGTGGCCACTGAACAACACGGAATGTGAACAACGATGTTAATCGCGTTGCTGCACAACTTTGCCAAACAGCTCATTCGACAACACGGTGAAAGTGGCATTGGTTGAATCATATCAAGTGAAAGGGGACAGGTTCCAATTAATGCATGTATTTAATTACTTTCATTAAATCGAAGTACAAGAACGTGACTAAATAGGACAAATATGTGAGGCACGCAGTTAAAAATAACTCCCGCGTCATATAAATATTTAATGTATCGAGACGGTTTACTTTAAGATGTAAAGGTTAATCTTTTTTTTTTTTAATAAAACGTTTGATAAAATTTAAATATAAAGTTAAATTTTTTTAATCTTTCTGTTGTGTGGCTTTTTGTCCACTTCCGGTGACGCGTTTCGCTCCAGCATCAGCACCTCGACGCAAAGCATGCTGGGCAACTCATGATCAGATGCACGCAGGAAAAAAAAACAGGAAGTGACATGAAAATAAAGTCAAACTGTATGGTGTTGAGGACATGAAGAGATATTTTTTTGTTAAGTGAGAAGAATGTGGACGACATGACGAAATAGCATACACACATGCACACACACACAAAAAACACGCACTGACCCAGAGTACAGCGTGTCCCTTGCTTGAGTTTTTGTACATGACCATGAGCTCACCCTAAAGGAGGGGGCGTGGATCCCCCTGCTCCCTCAAGAGCTTTCAACATGACTAATTAGTGGACATTTGTTCAGCTGAAACTGGAGCGGTCGCCCGTTTCATGCCTACAAACACCCTCTTGTTCATCTGTGCTCTGTGACAACTTTGACGTTCGATATGAAGTCACCAACATTCAGGACATGACTTCAGTTCCCGTTTCCCTGATTTTATTTACCAAAACCACTCACAAGAAGTTTACGTGTTTTTCATTTTGGGTACTGTGACTGGTCGCTCATCCGGCAGATGGATGGCAGCAGTAACTGAGAGGTTTCTAAGACGTTTCCATCCTTCTTTGGTCTCCTCACCTTGTTGAAGAAACGAGATGTCGTTCTTCTCTGGAGCGCTGACCAGTACGTCAACTTTTTCACCTCTTCCTCATTGTCATCATCATCTTCATCATCACTCACTCAATGCTCATATGAGCTAATGGTGATTTCCTCTTCAGGTTCGCCAGTAAAACGACACCTGAGGTCAAGCTCCGCCCACCAGAGGTAACAGCGCCAGTTTGACTTGCATGTGCTTTTGTCTCCGCCCTGTTGGGCTACAGTGGAATTGATTCATATTGATTCAAGATCATGTGACTTATGGCTACTTCCTGTTTCACAATCAACTCATGTCCACCGTCTGTTTAGCTGTCATGACTTATGTCCTATTCCAGTTTTGCTATTACCTGATTTATGTCCACTTCCTGTTTCGGAATCATCTGACTTCTGTCCATTTTGCTTCCGCATGATCATGAACAATGCGCCTGCGTTTGTGTCAGCCTGGACGTGTCCCTGCTGTCTCCCGACTCGTCGTACTTGTGCTACTCTTCGTCGACGTCGCCGGGGTCCCCGTCGGACGGCTACGTTCATTCCCGCTGCTGCCGCCGTTCGCCCCGCCTCCTCACCAACGGCTACTATGCCGTGACCGACGACAGTTTCCTGTGGGACGAGGACGGCAACGTGTCGCTGACGCCTTGCGCCGCCAGCGTGTCTTACAAGGAGAATGTTTTCAGGTGGGAATGGGCTGACTGGTCGCTTGCTGAGCTGACTCGGTCGGTTGTTGGGTTGATTGTTCGGACTGGGGTTTTGTCATCAAAGCATACCATATTGTTGCCTTTGCTTTTGTCAGGGTATTCCGGAGGCGGCGACGTAAAATGGGCAGTTCCCTGGCTCGCCTGCTGAATGATGTCAGCGAGAGCTGCCAGACTTGGCTGGACTTTGGGGGTGTCTTCCGGAGGGGCCAGGATCAGGCCCTGGACTTGGATCCAAAGAGAGACCACCAGAAACAGGATCTGATCCAGAACCAGGACCAAGACTGGGCCCAGGAGGAAGGATTCACTTCCCTGGAAGAGCCGAGCTGGTGCGGTCTCAGCCGCTCCCAAGCTGACAACAGCTGCAGCTTCTTCACTTACGGTTAGATTCTAACCCAGACGCTCTCAATAGCGAGGCAGAAGTGCTCTCCACCGTTGTACCATCTTAGATATTTTGTATTGAATATTCAGTACCTACAGTCTTTTGATTTGGCATTTTTCTGGCATCAGATCCGAGTGAAGTGGCGCCCCCTCCTGACAAAGAGGCCCCACCCACCAAGCAGATGATCCAGGAGGAGATTTGCTCGGAAATCTGTCAATCAACCGAGCACTGTGCCCAGTCACTCAGCGGGCTCTCTGAGGTCCCGCCTCCCTCCACCTTTTACGCCAACGCCTGCCGGCAGACTGACGTGCCTCAACGCACAGGTAGTTTCTTTACTCGCGATTATTATTATTATTATACTTATTTGGTTCTCAAAGGTGTTCCTTTTATTCCATATAAAACAAGAAGATTTTACAATTTTTATTTCCTGTTGTTAGATTTACTTTTCTTCTTCATTTAATCGTATTACTTTTAACCCTTTCAGGGATAGCTTACTTAGGTTACTACAGTGGACTGCTCATCATGTTATCAGGTTATGAAAGGGTTAATGTCGTTTTTAGATTGTTTTGAACTTGAATTTTATTTTTATGACAAACTATATGTTTTAAACTTTTTTGTTTTTAATCATAATCACTTTTATTCTTTTTTAATTACTTTTACCTTTATTTTATTTTTACTTTTATAATTTTTATTCTGTTACTGTTCTTACATATTTTTAATTGTCAGTGTCATTATTAACCTTTGTTTCGAATCATGTGTTAATTTATCATTTTCACACGAGATTTTATATTCTCTGCCCGTCTTGTGCGTTTCAGGTGTAACGCCGATGACTTTTTTCGCTTTGGTCTTCGTCATCTCTGGTTTCATGATGCTCAGCTCGGGGTAAACTTTTGATGGTTTCATTTTGAATTTATGACTGGTGAATACGTATTGTTGTTTTTTTTTCCAAATGACGGCTACACAGCTTGCGTCGTGTTGTGAACACCTCATTTCCTTTCTCAGGTGTTTAGTGGGCGGTGCGGGGGCATGTGTTGCAGCAGCGGCGTGGGTAATAACGGCCACGTGGCTGTGTGAGTGTTACACCATCAATTGGAACGAACGCTTGATGTTTGCTGTGTTCTTTTGATGCAATGCAACAACATTATCGACGTATTTCAGGTGCGGGCAGGTCGACTCGGCTGGGAGGAGGCTGGAGGTGCGCCAAAACCGAGGTGAGTCAGTTGCATACCCACAAAGTCCAAAGTCCACAAAGTCCAACCTGAGATTTGGTTCCAAAAACTGAAGGATTTTTTTTTTTCCAAAAGTACACCGTAAATCTTGAGATAATTAATAAAACCTAACTAATTACTGCAGGAAGCACTCGTTTTATTTATTTTTTAAGCTTAAAAAAAAAGAACCAAAGTAAAATAAGTAAAATAACGACCACAATGTTTGTGAATGTATTTAAAAAATGGAAACATCCCAAATTTGAAACCTATTTTTATTTATTTTTTCTCCAACTTTCAGGACATCACTTCACGCAACGAGTGACCTGCGAGACCCTCCCGCCCCTTACACATACACACACACACACACACACGTTTTTTTTGTGATCACAGCTCAATGACGAGTGTCCCAACACCACTCTTGACTTTTAATTAAGAGAAATAAAAAATTATAGCGTGCCAAATGAACAAAAGACAATCCGGAGGAAACATTTGTGTTCCTGCCATTTATTGTGCCCTTGGTAGCCATGGCAATCAATGATGCGATTGTTATCACCATGGTGACCAAACTTGTGAGTTTGTGAAAACTTGCACACAGAACGTGGCATCCTTGTCATGACATAGACCTCTCCACGCTCACCTAAAAAAGTTATCAAAAGGAAAAAAAACCCTCACACACACAAAAACAGTGTGAGAGAGGTGTTTTTGTTTTAATTAGGTTTTTAACTAAGGTTTTGGTTTTTTAATCTGTCATGTTTTGGGTTTGTTTGTGCGTGTGTTTATTGTTGAGTGTCACAGGTTTTCTGGTGTGAGTTTTTGTCATGGGCGAGAGTTGTTTTTGTCTTGTTTTGTTTTTTTTGTCACACAAGAAATAGATTTTCCAAGCACTAACCCAACTTGGTGACATCTCTCTTTGACATTGGTAATGTCTTGCTCAATTAAGGGCTCATTTGCATATTTGATTGTGTGGAGCAAAAAGGGCCAAATGTGGTGTTTTTATTGAATGAAATATTTCTAGGTCCTCGTTGGGTCGCCAGATGTATCGGCATTATCTTGTTACAGTCCTTGCTATTCAGGATGCACTTATGAATAATTATTTATGTATTTATGTCAGCCAATCAAATTATTATATTCACAATGTCACATGTAACCGACATGACACATGCTTATTTTGCACTTCACATTGTGGTTAATTTCTTACTTAGACGACAGACATTAAAAGTTGTTGAAAGACTCAGACTGTCGTCGTCTTTTTATGGTGCCCGCCCCACCACTGACTAGCAACTCATCCATTGTTTGTCTTTATCTGAATTTGTACGGTCATGAAAAATAATGGAAATTACACGGGAGATATTTATGATTAGGCATGTTTAAAAATTGCCTTCGGCAATGCCAAGCTAGGAGTGGCCAAGTCGTCGGCGTATTCCACATGTGTGAATGGCAAGAAAACGGCCAAGAACAAGAATGGCTGGATGGCGTGATGCACGCAAAGGTGGACAATTACAACAAGAGGAATGGGAAACAACATTTTATAGGCGCAACCACCCTCCCAACCCCTCCAAAAAAAACACCTGCATCCCTCCCCAATGTTCTGTATTCATAGCAGACACTTTGACATTGACAAAAATGGAAATTCGTGAATATTGGGGAGAGAAAAGAGGAAGGTAAGACGTCATTTCACTTGGCCATCCATTGCCTTTGATCCAAACGTCACTGCCCCCCACAACATGGCTGCCACGCTTTTGAAATCCTAATTTGAACCCTAACCCTAGTCTAAAACCTTATTTTGCATCCTTAAACCTAATTTAAATCCTTCTTTGAAACCCTCGCGCTAATTTAAATCTCTACTTTGCAACCCTAACGCTCGTTTAAAGCTCAGAGACCAAATATCTTAATTTTTCTTGAGACCTCTACAACCCCTTTATAATGCATAACTGTCATTAAAAATGATTAGATCGTTGGTAGACAGCAGTTAAAATCACTCAATACAATTCAAAATGTCTGCCATTTGAATCTCGCGTCCTCTCGTCTTCAGGTATTTCCGGCGATGTGACGTCACACAAGTCAAACTATTTAATGGCTACTGTGGCAAGCGGTTGTGTGCTTTTCTCGTTCGCTTGCTCTCCACGTGCCTTAAGCACTTAAATACTGATTCATTCTTTGCGCGGCAGGTGGCTGCACGAATGGTCAAGGGACGGGTAAAAGCTTCTTATGCTTTACAAGGAATAAAGTAAACACCTCATCAGTGGCTCGGAAAGTCAATCGGCAGGGAGGAAAGCCTGGTCGACTGCAGTCGCCACGCAAGTATTTCAAATCTCTGTGCTGATCATTTTGAACCGGGGTGCTTCAGCAAGCATTTAGCAGAGAGCATCAAGTACACGAATGGAATTCGTCCCAAGATGAAACCAACTCCCCTGCCTACGATTTTTCATTTGGCAAACGCTACTTCAACTCCCCAGCAGCAGTAAGAACCCCGGTCGTCGTCCTGCATTCGAGAACCGGCGCAGACGAGAGGTGAGGAGTCATTTCCATGCCACTACACCTAAGGGTGATGATGAATTGAGCCGTCAAAAAACGCCACTAGTGTAATATGTACTTACTCTGCCTACATTGCAATATGCCCGACACGAAAAAAGCCCTTCTGTACGGCGTGTTATAAACACCGAGCTTTAGTCGCGCTGTCGTTGTTTTTACTGTCCATAAGATAAAAGTATACAATTTTCATTCAGCGATAACGTCACATGTGGTAACCCTAGCGGTGGCTCGAGTAACTACACCCACGATGCCTCAAGCTTCCCTTCGTTTCGAAAACACTTGGAACGAGCAAAGAACAATTCTCGGGTGTCAAAGACGCCATGCTTGTGCACGTCATAAAAGCAGTAATTAGTTTTGAGTCTTATGCTTTTCTATCGATGACAATGAAGCGCTATTTTCTAAAATCGTAATGTACATCTAATTTGAGTTCCAAAAATGAACGGATGAACGTCATTTGCATTAAATAGCGCAGTTGAATCGAGATGCAAGCCATTCCCCAGCCAATTATTAGCAAAACCCTTTAGTCACTGGTTTATTTTCTTCTTGAAAAATCCAAATGTTTACAATTGCATGGAAGTGTGTTGCCACAAAATGGCCGCCCCCAAAAAAGCACTACATTTCAAAAAGTTGAGGCTTTGGTGTCATTTTATGGTGGTTATGAAGTGTAATTCTTTTGCACTTCATAAACAGCAAGTTTTTTTCTCCAGTTTTCCATTAAATTCTTTTACTTTACTTTTACCATTCTTGCTGTAGGCTGTAAATTTCCCCAGTGTGGGACAAATAACGGACATCTTATCTTCCATAACAGAAGACCGGTCCTCTTAAAATCTGCAACCAGGTGGGCTGACGCTAGATTCGGTGTCATTTTTTCACAATACTTTTGATTGATAGGGTGTACAAAGTGGCGGTTTGAAAGAATCAAATATTGAAATTAAAAAAAAAAACACACCAAACGTTATTATTTTATTTTAGGTGGAAATGGTGGACATTGATATTCAAGTTGTTGTCGGAGCGCCGCGGCGGGAATCCAGTTCAGCGTCCTGTTCAATTGTAGTTGGCTAGAGGATGTGTCGCCGGGCGGAACAGGCTCAGAAATGGTCTCGTGAGAACTCTGGTCATGGTGGAGAGAAAGTTGTTGGAGCTTAGGGGCGCACCGCTGCTGAGAAGATGGATCTGGACCTTAAGATGCCTAAAAACAGCATCGTCAAAACCCGGGTTTTGGACCAGCAATGGCGCTTCAGAAGAATCAAACTCCTTGGACAGTTCTCTTGCCACGGCTTGGATCACGGCATCGTAGGTGTCCATGTCGGCGAGGGCGGCGGCCATTTTGGGGCTTATCTCCTCCACCGCCCTCTCTGACAAACGCTTGATGACAGGCAAGATGGCGGTAATCTTGGTACAAGATCTGCACCTCCACGACAGGCGCATGACCAGGGTGACGATCAGAGCGCTCACCAGACTCCTCACGTGCGCTTGGTGAACGCTGCTGGTGGGCGACGGCAACGCCACCGGTGGGCTCGCGACGCCGCCGCGCGATGCCGCCGCCGGCGCGCTGGCGGTGGTGCGGGTGGTGGACGACGGCGCCACTCCCCCCGAGCTGGAGCCGTCCTCCAGGCTGGGCGCCTCCGGCTGGCTTTGACTCAGGTCGGAGATGAACGTGTCGATTTCATTGAGGGCCCCCGACACCTCCACGCGGCTCTTGGCGTTGACGCGCAGCACCTTGAGCCACAGGTGCAGCTGCTGCATGTACTTTTTGATGGTGTCGTCGGTGATGGCGTACAGGACGTTGCAGTAGGCGTGCTGCCGGACCGACATCGACTCGTCGTCCTGCGTGGCCATCAGGTGTTCGTACACCGTGTCGGTCAGCTGCCGGCGCTCTTCCTCCGTGCACGTCTCCAGCTCCCAATCCATGAGGTTGGACGTCAAGCTGTCGAACTTGCTGCTCAGCTCGTCCTCCGACAGAGGCTGCGACGACGGCCGGGACTTCTGGCTGCTTCTGGTCCCGGTGGCTCGGCGGCGCGTGGACTGTCCGGAGCGTCCCGTCGGAAGGTTGACCACAAAGGGCGGCTGAGTCTTTTTGAAGAGGCTTTTGAGGCCCGCCATCATCTTCTGGAAGCGAGAGCGTCCGACCGTGTTGAGTGAGGTCCTGACGGCCAGCTCGTCGGTGCAGGTGGAGGATTTGGGGCGCGATGAGAAAAAGCGTTTGACCTTGGCCAAAATCGCACTCATGTCGATGCAGGGCTTGGCAAAGACGCCGCTCGCCGCCCGCTCGGCGCGTTGTTGCAACTGGACCATGGTCTGGATGATGTCCTCGGCGGTGGTTTGGGCGTCTTCGGAGCGCCGCGCCAATTCCTCGTCGGGCTCCTCGCGGCCCTCCTTGGCCCACTTGAGCAAGATGGCGGCCACGGAGCGGGTGGCGGCTTCCACGTCCACGGGCGTCAGGCCGCTCATCCTGTAGAAGCGCTGCGTCATCTTGCTCAAGTAAGACAAGCATTTGTGAGCGTGGCACACCATCTCGTAGAGCGTGTTGACGCTGGACATGGTCGCGTTGACGTAAAGCAGCGGCTCCGATTGGCCCTCGCTGCTACTGAGGGCCGAACTCAAAACCGAGTTCATGCGGACGTTGGCTTCCTTCTCGATGAGAGCCGTGAAGCGCTTGGCGCCCACAAACTCCACCTCGGGCACGTCGGCCGCCGCGGCGAAGGTGGTCATGATGCTGTCGCCCAGTTGCGGCGTGCACCTCTCGATGGCGCTGCTCATCTCATCGGGGGACGCCCGCCCCTCCAGGTGCTCGACCAGGACCGGCACCACCAGACGCAGGACCTCGGTGGCCACCGTCTGGACGATCTCGCCGCACATGTCGGCCAGGATCATGTCTATGGCCGGGTCGCGCACCCCCGCCGCCAGCAGTGCCCAGTGAGCCGGCGTGATCTTCAAGAAGTGTTTCTCCGTCAGGGACAGAAGAACCTGACTGGAAATGTAACTGGGTTCGCTCTCCATCTTGATCCAAGCAAGAACTCGCTATAGCCATTAAAAAAAACAAAAAAACAAAACCGTGATCAAGCGATTCTCACGCAGCGTCCTGCGAGGGCGCCTTGAACGACGATGTCACGCTTGATGTAAATGTGACGTCGCTCCTCATTGAGGCCTGATGTCATGTTTAATACAAACGTGTCTTTGAATGAAGACAAATAGCGCAAGTCTCACTCTGTCCAAACCACCCGTGACAGTAATGAAGGTGATTTTTCATGCATCTTTTTTTTTTTTGGTCTCACTTTTTGCTTTTACTTGTTTCATACATTCCATTTCTACCATTGCTTTATTCAACTTCAGCAAGCAGCCATATGCTTGCACGACTGCTGAAGAGAACAATTGGAATTTCCTCACTCCTTGTACCAAATGTGAGGCAAACAGAACCCACAATCAAGAGATTGATGATCCCAAATATTTCCCAGCCATTTAAGTCAAAATCAAGAGTCATTGGTAGCCCTTTTAACACATTCAATATCAGCCAATTCGAGACCAAGTCTGAAAAGACGTTTGAAAACGTCTTTGGGAGTGAATGAGTTAGTTTTTAAAAAATTTATTATTAATGATTACTTAAGAGCCCTGTAAATTAAATCATTGTTTTCCTTCACAAATGTGACCGTTGGGATTAAATGGGTGAATCGGCGAGAAAGCCAATTCTGAATAGTTCACACTTGACTTTATCCCCCTTATGCAAATGACGACTTCTTTTCATAACTTTGCTGCTGTCAATTGGGAATTTCTTCATTTAGAGACGAATAAAGGTTTTCTTATTCTTATTTTCGGGCTTGCTTATTGATTCCCTTCATTATCTTATCAATAAGACACAGGAAAGAACCAGGTTCTTATCAGAACCAGCAAAATTTCTGTGGAGATGACAACGTAATGAAAAAAAGACAAAACAGAATGTAGTCAAGTCACCCGCACTTGAGATCTCGATGCATTGAAATTGACTATACCTGAATATACATCAAAATTTGACTGAGATTGTGGGCACTTGTTTGGCAGACCACGAACGACGGAGCATAATATTCCCAATCTGCAAAATATTCCCAAACTATGGCCTTGAATCTTTCAGGATCTGACGTGAAGCCTTTTACGGTCGTCACGAGCCCCGTCGTGGTGGTTGAAACGAAACTGGCCCCTCAGCCATGAGAAAATTTGTGATTTTTTTCTTTTCATATTTAGCATCTTTATATTATTTCATTTAAGACTTGAAGAAAACTAAATGTGTTGATGTCACGGGCGTTATTTCCTCAAGGGAATTGTGTAACTTCCACACTTGTTTCACCATCAGGGGCAGAAGTGTGTGTGGCTGGAAGTGTGAGGTTGGCTCGCCAACTTGATCCGATCAAGAAGCGTTCACTATGTCCATATATACATTCCTGCTAATGGGACGCTTTTTGTGAGCGTCCTGTGGCGTCTTTTTGCGGGCGCCTTCAGCGACGATGTCATGCTTGATTTAAAGATGAGGTCGCTTCTTATGTAAACGTGATGTCATGGTTCATGCAAATCCATCTGGGAATGGGAGGGCCATCAAGTACTAGCTAGCATTTGCAGACTGGAAACAAATCAAATCAGAAGCTAAACAATTGACATCAAATGTAAATCAAAAGAGTAAAAAAAGCACATCGAATTAGTGAATTGCAAATCAAGAATTAAAATTGTATCTTAACCGGCGCAATTTAGATTGAATTGCCACTTAAGTCATTCACTCCCAAAGACTTATTTAGATGTCTTTTCAGACGCCACACATTTAATCCCAGCTCCTCATTTCACGAGCCCCGATGTGGAAAATGGCCGTTTTCAGACCCTTTCAAGTACAGTCAATATAAAAATGAGGAGCTCGGATTCAATGTGTGACGTCTGAAAAGACATCTAAATACGTCTTTGGGAGTGAATGAGTTAAGGAATTGAAATCGAAGTGAATCTCAACATAAAGAATCAAAATAGCAACCCAAAGAAAAGCGAAACGGAACATAAGAAATGTAACGGAAAAGGAGAAAACACACATAAATGCTTTTTTATTAATCTACGAGTTTGATAACGTCTTGGTGAGATTCCATTTTTCAGCGTCAATGGAACAAATGTAATCAGTTCTCTTTTATTTTGGCGAGTCGCCCCAGGAAGGACGTCACCCTTCTTGTTGTGCTCCGGGGTGATGTTTTTGCAGGTGTATCCTCAGGTTCTGCTTCCCCGCAAACCGCTTGTCGCAGCGGTGGCACGCAAACGGTCGCTCACCCGTGTGGACGCTCTGGTGCGTCTTCAGGTGGCCCGATTGCGTGAAGCGCTTTCCGCACTGGCCGCAGCGGTACGGCCGCTCGCCCGTGTGGATGCGCACGTGCGTCAATAGGCTACGTGCCGATGAGAACCACTTGCCGCAGTAGTTGCAGACGAAACGCCGGTCCCTACGCAAGCGGCTCCGGTCTACAGTGTCCAATCGGGGCCCCGCTAACCCCACAGCCAAAGGGAAGGCGGTGTTCAAGTCGGACGCGGGGCGGCGGGCGAGGGCCAGGATGCAAGGCAGGCCCTGATTGGCCCACGGAGAGCAGCGGTCCGGCTCACCGGCTCCCGGTCGGGGACTGGGTAAACCCAAGACCTGGTCGGGACTTCCTGAAAGGAAGGCCGAGCTTTTCCTCGCCGATGAGATTTCTCCGTCGGATTCCACGTCCGAGGAGGTGTCTCGGGCGAGGCCCGGGGAACCCGGGAAGCTCAGCGAACCTTGAGGCGGCGTGCTGACTGTTTGTCCCCGAGGGTTGAGATCGGCCGACGAGGTGGTAGCAACAATTCCGGAGGGACCGGCTTTAGGGTGGGCCTGCTGCGACACCAGTTCTGCGTCAAACAACACGTAAGGCCGCTAAGGTTGGCACGTTACGTTATAATGGTAACCTTATTCCTCATTGTGCTGCATTAATATTCATTGCTCTTTGCAGAGGATCAAGAATATATGTGAGTGACTATTTGTGTATTATGTCTGTATTGCCACATCAAATGCTCAACTACTGTAATGCTCAACCGCCACCTGGCTGGTATTTGTTAGCTCGCCGATGACATTCCCCATTATGTGTTATCATAAAACCAGCAAACATGTGCTTGTTTCAAACACAAAACAATACAGTTTTAACCAATGGCTATTTGATCACAAAATGCAGCAACACCTGTTGACAGACAACAATGCTCACTAGCATATATTCTTTATCCTTCACAAAAAAAAACAAACTACTAATTGCAACTTACTGAGATGTCTGCAGTCCCAGTACGTCACACAAACGGGATCAGACGAAAACCAACCGGCTCGAGGACATCACGCAACAACAAAGGAGCGTCGGACCACTTTGATGCTTACCGTCCTCATCCAGAAGCAGCTCGCCGCTATTGTCCTTGTCACTCGCCACTTCCTGTTTGACCGGAAACACGTCTTCTTCGCTCCTCGAAACATCAGCAAATGAGGTGTGCTGCGACACCAACTGCACCAACGCATTTTTCAGAAATAAGTCAGATTGACGGTACGGCACAGTGTTCCGGTAACAAAATAACATAGTATCTTTTTTTTTTTAAATTACAAGGTATGTTTTTCAATGGGAGTGTTGATGCGAGTGTGTAACCTCTGCAGCTGACGGCGCGGCTTCTGCTGATGGCGCTAGCAACAAACGCGGTCCACTTCTCCGCCCATTGCAGCCGTTCGGCGATCTGTCGACCACGCCCGATGACGGGAAACGCACTGTACGAAACCAAAAAATGGGAGCCACTTTTCAATGACAGCCAAGAGTCATTCTGTTTGAAGTCGCAGCAGTTGTCGTGTTATGACAACAGCAGCAATAGTACTTGTAGCGTAGCCAAAGTTTGAATTTGGGTCTTTTATTGGGTGTCGTTGCTCAGTAGCAAGCGTAGTTTGGGGCAGGCGTCATTCGTTGCATTAGTATAACCATATTTTCACAAGGATATGGCGCACCTAGAAGTCTTAAATGTTCTCCAAAATCGATGGGGCGCCTTATCCATGCACTGAGTTCCAAAACCTGATGTTATGCAGACAAGCTGTTTACAGAGAGGAAAGGGGGACGTTAAAGTGGAAGGGTGGGCGTGTAAGAGGACGCTAAAGGCACGCCCACCAGTAGGTGGATACTTAGAATGCCGGTACTGTACTTGAATCGGGCTAAACAACCTCGGATCCTGGAAAATGGCACAGATGAAGAGACACTCCTACGAAGCACACTTCAAACTTAAAGCGATCAGTTACGCAGAGGTACAGGGCGAGAATATAAGATAAACGACGTAGTAGTAAGAGCAGTATAAGAACCAAACAGGAGTAGTAGTAGCATGAGAAGTAGTGGTGGGTGCAGCAAAAGTAGTAGCAAATGAAGTAATAAAATAGTCACAAACTACTACAAGCAGTTGTAATAGTAATGTAGTAGGAGTCTTAGTAATGGAAGTAGTAGAAGTAACAGTTTTGGTTAGTTTGATAGTAATACTAGTGGTGGTGTGTGGACTATGACTACTACTCACCGTCGTCGGGTTCCTCGTTGGTTTCCTCTGGGTTTCCGGCGCCCATGACCGCAGCTGAGGCGCCGCCACCGCGGGCGACGATGGTTTCGATGAGCGCAAGCTTCCTGCGTAGCTCGTCGTTCTCCTTGCGACTGCGGCTGATCTCCATCTGGAAGACGGCGTAACTGTTGTCCACCAGCTGGCACATTTCGGCCACCGCAGCCCGGGTCAGAGCCTCCATGATGGTCGCCAGTTGCGAGTGCAACGCCGCTAAGCTCTTCATCGCCGCCAACAACAACTCAAAACGCACACTTGGTTGTTGAACTAACGTGACACTCGAAGAATACACGAGCGTTTATATTCCAACATGTATGATTCATACACGGGTCGACATGTTAGGGTAGTGGACGTTTGTTTTGATTTCGCTGTTTCCGCTTTCGGGATTTCAAAATGAAAGCACGGCTCTTTGCGCTTGCGCACTTGGCTTCACATCCGAGCGCTCCTCTGGTTGTTTACATTGTCAACATTTTGAGATTGTTCGTTTTATTATTATTTATTCTACTGCTTAAAGTTTTAAATAACATTTAATTAGTAATTTGTATTAAAAATACACAAATATTTTTTAGTTTTCAAATTCCAGTTGAATTTTGCATAATGCACAGATTAGAATGTTTACATATTCTCAGTACCGCTTATTTCTTTTGAGAATACAGCGGTGCCAATTTGACATGTACATGTACATCTAATTCGTACATTTAAAATCTTTCCCCATTTAAATGAGTGGAAACACCATTAATCTGCTTCTCCTTACCCATAGAAATCAACAAATCTATGTAATATGTATTTCAAAATTTAAAAAAATAGCCCTTTACAATAAAAACATTCACCACTGACATTAGTAAATAGAATGTAAATAAAAATAGCTTGCCACAGTTTTTGCTTCATTTCAATGGCTATTGTTCTGCTCCTTCTGGTATGTGTGCAACTGGACCACCTGGGGCAGTATATCTGCCAAACTCACTTTTTATGACTTGAGTCATTGCCACTGGACTCCAAATTTTTTTAGTTTTTGCACATAAGTCGTACAAACTCATCTGCATGTTTCCAACCCCACCCGCCACCCCAAAAATCCACCTAAAACATAGTACAAAAATATATACACAAATATTAATCAATAAAATCAATAAAAAATAATTGAAAACATCTCGCGAATAGTTGAATTACCGGGATTGACCTGCAAGATTTCTGGGTTCCTTTGTACTATATTTTTCTTTTTCTGCAACTATTTTGACCAATTCAAGTCAAATTTACAGTATATATATGCCCCATAATCACAGAAACGACTTCACATGCCCACAGTTGAAAAATGTTTACGATATGGCCTGATCTTAACCCCCAAGAGGGCAACGAACCCCCCCCCCCCCCAAAAAAAAAATAAAATAAAAAATACAAAATACAAAAATACAGTTCTGTACAGCTAAAACAGTTGTAGTTCTTGTTCTCTCCACCAGGGCTCAGCAGTTCTCCGTTGGCTGACCCGCGGGTAAAGGCCGACCTCTCCCCGGCGATGACGGCTTCCTGCCGGGCGAAACTGAGGCGGGCGGGTCGAGCTCCGGCGCCTCCACACTGTGATGAGCTGAGAAACCGAGGGGGTGGGGGACTGCCTGGTCGAAATCGAGCTGGTCGGCATGTGGAGCGCCGCGCGTCCCCACTGCTCAATTTGAAGTCGTTTACAAGCGAATGCGGATTGTGGTGAGTGTTGTGTTGTTTTTTTTCTTGAAAGAAGTTTTTTTCTTCTTTTTCGCCGGTGGCCGTTGGGTTCGACGTAAGAAGCCCTTCTACGTGTCACTTATTGGGAAGAACGTCACGAAGGACTCGCTTGCTATTTTCTCCGATTTAGCGTTTGTATGCCTTTTAGTAAATATAAGCCTTCTGTTGATTGCAACTGAACCACAAATTTGATTTGACAGAGGGTGTTGTTCAATTCGGCATACACGCTAACGTGCAAACACGGGTTTAGGAAGCACTAAAAAATGAAATTCGATCATAACATCATATAGCCGCCAGCGACCAGAAGACACTTGACGGCATTTTACAAAGTGAAATCCAAGAAACTATTAAATGTTAGTGATGGTAGTTGGATGTACGCCGATTTCAACAGAGACTGAACACTCGTGCTCGTTGAGTAAGCAATAGAAGACGTTAAAAAAGTTGGATGTGTTTTAGGGAGAGTTTGGAATGGCGATGCAAATGAATGACGTCAGAGGACAGCAATGGGAAATGATTTGCATTCGTTTGAACCACAAAACAAATCGTTTTTCTGTTTACATTTTTACTTTAAAGTCTAATTCATGCATGTAAGCGATTACCTCTTCATGGTTAACGTGAAAAAGTGCACAAAAATGGTTGCCATGGTGCATCTGTTTGTGATCTGTTTGTGGCGTTTTTTGGACTCAACCAAGACTTGTCTAACTTTTCCGGCGAAGTTTTTCCGAGAACGCCTGCACAATTTAAGTGTTTTTTCCCTGAGAAAATAAGTTGTCATGTTAGGAAAATAAAGTCCTACTTTTTTTCCTAAGAAAGGAAGTTAAATCGTATTACAATACTAACTTCAGAATTTTGTGAGAAACAAAATGTTACATGAATAAAGTCCTATTTTCTATCAGAAAAATGACAAAGCTGTGATTTGTTGTGATAAAAAGTAATACGAGAGTAATGTTGTTTTTTTATAAGATAAAGTTGATATTAAAGTAAAAGTTAAATGAGTAAAATGTATTTTAAAAATATTGTCTGATTCTTGTGCTTTTACACCTTTTATTCTTTTTTTATTTAAAAAATGTCTACATTCCTTGAAAAAATATGCCTTTTATTTTTGGAGACGGAATTTTATTCCTGTAACAATACAAGTTTTGTTCTAAACCAAAAAATGACTTTTATACGACGTAATTATTGCAGGCTTCCTACTCCTGATTGTTTTAACAATTGATTCACCTGTTGGTTATTTTTTTAGATTAATTGCTGAGCCCACTGTAGAAAAGCATTTTTAAATTTCCATCTTTTTATTCAATATCAGGACATTATTTCAAATGGACAGTGCAAAAATGGTTCAAAAATAATTAATTTACATTTCAGTTCCTTGGTTTGATCCATAGCACATCAGCAAATCGGTAAAAATATTGAACATTGTTTTTCCAAAGTAAAAGCAGATGTTTGCAATGGTCTTATTCTGAATGAACACAAACATAATCAATCCGTCTGCTTTTATGGATGACGACAGAAATCTAAAAATATTTCCTGCTGACAGGCTGAAATTCCAAACATTTGGACACTTTTAAGTTAAGCGAGGTCTCTAAACGATTAATCGCGAACCATATTTTGAGAATCATTGGCCCACAGTGTTACTGTATCCAGTGCTTGCTTGTCCTTGCAGTAAAAGTCTGACCTTGTGCCTCCGTAGAGGGGAAATGAGTAAGAGTGTTGGCTCCAGAATGGAAGGCTCAGCCAGCATGCCCAACGGACCGGTCTCGGCCCCCGCCGGTCCCTCGCTCGGCCCACCGCCACCGGCCAGCGGGCCTCAGTCATCCCTAACGGAAATCACCGAGATGTGGCTGAAATTTGGCAAGACCTTCGTTGCCATTCTGCCCATCTACATCCTGGGCTACTTGGAATTCAGCTTCAGCTGGGTGCTGATCGGACTAGCGGCTTTGTTCTACTGGAAGCGAGCCCACGGCGGAAAGGACTACAGGATCAACCGCGCGCTGGCCTTCCTGGAGCACGAGGACAAAGTCGTCAAGCAGATTCTTCCCACCACCGAGTTGCCGTCATGGGTGAGTCATGAATTGTGGAAGCTACTCATGTACTGTCTAGCCCGCGCTCCTCACCAGCCATTTGCACTTTAGTGCCCTGCTCAAGGTTAACCATCGTCTCCATCCAACCGACCAGCAAGCAATTTTTCCTCCTGAAGGTCATCATAGAACATTAGCACTCCTGTGACTGAGCAGTCTATGTTCGGGATGGCCAATTCAAATGCTAATTTTTCATTGGTGCTAGTTGCGCGGCACATAGCGTTTCCTGAGCACATGTACGACAATAATAAAAGGGTTTGGAGGACGCATATTTTTGGTTGGGGTGATCTGAAGCGCTGTAACACACCCACCACATCCAGTGAAAAGTCAAACGCTAGGCAATTGAGCATCAGCCATAATTACACTGCCTGAATGAACATGGACGCCATCCAAGAATTTCTCTATTAGAAGAAAGTTTCATAAATAACACCTGTCCTTTTTGGACCGCTACAGTTAGAATTTTTTTTTATTGTACTTGTGCAGCTTACCATGAAATTTGAGGATAAAGTATACATCCAGTTGGTGGTGTTGGGTAATAGGGACCTGACTGCACATCAAATAGTGAAAATCTGCGTATAAGTGACAGCTGTTGAAATGCATAGGCCAGGGGGGGAAAAAAATCAAACCAAAAATTTCTTGCTTTGAAAAAAAGAGCTGATGAACATTTAAAAAATATTTTCCACAACAACAACAAAAAAATGGAGGAGGAATCTCAACCCCCTTAATGTCCCCAAACCCCCCACAAAATAGTGGAAAAATCTGTGAATATGAAAATGATTCGTTGGAGCTCTGGTACAAAGTGATCCCCCCCACCAAAAAAAAAAAGCATGTCAAGAAATAAAAAGTAGCCACTGACGTCCTCTCAACAGGTTTGGATCGATCACATCACTGGCCCGAAAATGAAAAAGGTCAGCCGACGTGGTGTCACACTGACACAAACGTTTGTGGTCGTTGTGATAAGGGGGTTGGGGGGGAGAGGTCAGACGCTGATAACGGAGGGTTCAAAGTTCACACGCTCTGATTGCTAAGCTTTGTTGTCATAATCCTTCCTCGGGAAAAACAAAGGCATCGGTCGGCACTTTGTCGTCACGCGACGCGCATCACAAGAAACGCACAAGCTGATCACGTGATGGTGAAGAATTCTTATAAAAAAGACAATTCAAGATATATGGCTACCTGAAGTGCAATTTGACTCTTGCACTCAAGTTCTTTAAAAAAAAAATATATGCAACCACATCTCATGACGTTGAACAAATAAATCCACAATGATTGCATCATATTCTTTCAAGATGTGCGCATTAAACAAAACGAATGCAAGGAATGAAGATACATCAGCTGACGCGCGTTCGTGTGTCGTGTGACACATTACGACGGCCCGTTTTGTGTGCCAACGGGCGCGGCAGGAATGGGAACAATGTAGAGGAACATGGATGACGAAGACCGGTGCACGATCCGATGCTCTGATTCTACTCTCAGCTTTGTCGCAGACACACTCAACTCTGTTGCTTGGTGCGGAAACCTCTGATTCCAGACTGTCCTTTAAGGCATCGCCTGATTTGTTTAATTGAATGGATACATGATAGATTAGCAGATGGATAGATTTAAATAAAAGTTACCAATCAATCAGTTGTTAAGTGCGGAATAGTGTGATTTCTGATGGTACCTAAATGCAACCCTTGATTTCATTACATAGATAAAACCTGTGTGCATAAGGAGAGTTCCTCTGTTTTTAGACTGTCCCTGAAGGCATCACCTGATTGATTTGCCAGGAATAGAGAAATGGTTGATTGATGGTTGGACGGATTTGACATTGAAAGACATTTTGCAAGAATCCGTGAGTTGTGTCGTGCAGAAAGCTCTGATTTACGATTGTCCCTGAATGCAAACACCCGATTTCATTAGCTATGTCGACTGAAGGGTAAATGGATTATGTAAATCGATCTGGACAGTCACTCGATTGTTTTGTGTGGAAAGCTGTGATTTCTGACTGTCTCCCAAAGGCAACACCTGATGTCATTAGCTAGCTGGCAAAGCACAATTGACTTTGAAGATTCAAATGCATTCAAAGTTTGTGCAGGGAAAGCAGCTTTGAATCAAAAGAGAGTCACTGCCGGGTAGTTGTTTTTTCTTTTTTTCCCCCCCTCAACTTGAGTTTGTAGATTTCTACAAACAAAAAGTATGACTTATGACTTTGGTTGGTCTAAAAAAAAAAACAAATTTAATCCTTAAATCCATTATTCACATGTCTTTGAAAGACCACATTGTTGACCAATTGTGTCCAACTAACTGACACAAAAGAAATACAATTTGACATGGTATTATTTTTTTTTGATCGTTGCTGAGAATAGTCTGATATGAAAAATATTGAGTGTTGTTGTACATGATTGAGCGCAGGTGGCCGCATATCGTGGATGACAAGTATTCAAAGGGATCCAAGTGACCTTAAAATCATTTGAGGGGCTGTCAGGGCCAGGATTCAGGATTACTTTTGCATTCCTCCACGACTGAAACACAATTTTACATCCACAATACGAACATGTTTCAATATGATGGGTGGAAGGATTTCAGTAGTGTGTATGGGTGAAAGAAAAACTCTGATTTGTGATAACGTCTGAACGAAAAACATTTTTATGGAGTGTGTACGAACGCGGCGCGGCATGCTGGACGACTGGTTAGCACATCCGCGTCACGGTGCCGTGGTGCAGGATTCGATTCCGTCTTTGGCCTTCCTGTGTGGAGTTTGCATGTTCCCCCTGTGACTTTGTGGTTTTTTTGCGGGTACTCCAGTTTCCTCCCACATTCCCAAACTATGCATGGCAGGTTAATAGAACACTCTAAATTATCCCAAGGTCTGAGCGTGAGCGTGAATTATTGTTCATTTATTCGTGCAATGCGATTGGCTGGCAACCAGTTCAGGATGTGCCCCACCTACTTCCCGAAGACAGCAGGGATAGGCTCCAGCACGCCCGCAACCCTCGTGGGGATGAAGCGGATTAGAAGATGGAGAGATAGACGGTGTACGAAAGCATCTCATTAGTCAGTCAGCAAGCATTTCAGTCGTATGAACGAGAAAAAAATCCAAAGAGTGTCTTAACAATGAATACACTATAAGCAACATTTTTTGTTGCTAGTTTCTATGAAAGCATTTAATTAATATGAGTGTTTCAGTAGTAAGCTACATATGAGTGAAAAAAAATCTGCAATGTGTCTGAGTGTTTCGGTCGTGTATTGTAGTTAAAAAAAAATACGTTGTCTGAGAGCGTGTGGGGAAAGAAAAGCAACTGCAAGATGTTTGTTTTCCCCCAGCCCAGCAACGTGGCCACTTCATTAGGCACACCGTCATTCCAGAGAAATTCATCCGCTCATGATTTGTTTATTCCCGTAGGCGTTTCTAATATTTTGTTCCCCTCGAAGGTTGTCCCTAATGAAGCGGCCGGCGAGAGGACGATGTCCCTAGCGATGCTGCGTCGCGATCACATGACAACAACACAATGTCAACGCAAAGGCAGGCAGAGAGAATGTCTCTCTCTCTCTGTCTCTGTTTCAGTGCACTGTCTTTCTCCCCGGTTAAAAATAGACACCAGCGCTTCTCCTCATCCTGGTTTCCGATTTCTGTACCTTTCAGGAAAACATTATCATCATCATCATCATTCATGTTTTTTTTTCATTAGCCAACAACGGGAATGTACACAAGAGCTATTTAATTTGTTTGTTGATGTCACCAGGGCACTACCCGAGTCAAAATAAACATCAGGCGAGCCACCAGAATAGCTCCAAGAATGCCGAGACCGATATGACTGTTTACACGCGAGAAGACCTCCAAAAACAACTTGTGTTGAAAAGTGGGCTGCAAAAGGCCCCAAAAGCCAAAGAAAAAGCAGTAGAAAGACGATAACAGCGGCAGATTAGCATCTTTGTGGAAGGCAAAAAGTTGAATAGCTCGTTAGCGTGTTGATAGTTGCCGTAGCAAATTTGTGGCCGACTTATGTCATGAGGTTTTGTTGTTGCCCCCGTCTTTTTGATGCCGGCTGACAAATGTGTTGCTTTTTTGTGCTTCACAGGTCCACTATCCAGATGTGGAACGAGTGGAATGGCTCAATAAGGTACTCACTCGCTCACTCACGAACCATCTTTCTTGCTCTCACACACATTCTCACTTCCTCGGTCACGCACACAGACCGAATTTTTCAAAGTGGGACGAGAACATGATATTTTTGCCGTTACCCGGGGGACTGACTGCCTGCCCCCACAATTTTCCAACAGATAATGAAGTCGTGAGGAGTGACCCATTCTCCTCTTCTTGTTCTTGTACTTGTTGTTGCTAAGCTAACAAGCTACAAAACATAGCATGAGAGCTGTCGCGTATTTGCGCATGGCGCTGATGGTGCGCGTGTGGTCCCGTTTGGTGCAGACGGTGAAGCAGATGTGGCCGTTCATTTGCCAGTTTGTGGATAAGTTGTTCAGGGAGACCATCGAGCCGGCGGTCCAGGGAGCCAACCCGCATCTCAGCTCCTTTTGCTTCTCCAAGATCGACTTGGGCAACAAGGTTAGCGCACGCAAGCACGAGATAGGTCGCCGCGTTTCCTCAACGGCTTGTTTGTTTTGCAGCCTTTCAGGGTGAACGGTGTCAAAGTGTACACGGAGAACGTGGACAAGCGGCAGGTCATCATGGACATGCAGATCAGGTACGACACCTTTGCTGTCACTGACTCGTCTTTTTTGGAATCGATTATACAATCGATTATCGGTTCCTCCTGCCGGCAACGTTAGTTCCGTGCATGGCAAATATGGTTTTAGAATTGATTATAGTTTTGATGCACACATTTCTATGTCAACCAATTCTTGCGGTGGACACAACCGAGTTGGACTTTTTTTCCCCCCCAGTCCTGTTTGCAACCTTCTCAATCAAGCGCTGCAACATCTTGGAACATCTCTGCATCTTAACTCATTCACTCCCAAAGACGTTTTTAAACGTATTTTCAAACTTGGTCCAGAATTGGCTGGTACCGAATGAGTTAAAAATCATCCCCCCAAAAAAATCTCAACTCAGGCTGTGCCTTTTCCAAATATTTGTGGGATTGATTATTCTATCCATTATTCCATGGATGAATCGGATAAATATTGATTTAGAAATTGTCCAAATCCTCTCATATCAGCCTCACAACAGCGAGTATTCTCTGACCACTGCCTGAGAAAGTTGCTTGATTAGATACGCGGCTGACGTCGCGTTTGAAATGTAAATACGTGTCAACAGGAGATCAGGTTCATTTCAACGTGGCAGCCAAAATCGTGGCCACGATTTAAATTGAATGAATTGTGTCGACCTCGTTCTTTCTTCAACGTCTACAGCATTGTAACATCTCTGTCAAACAGCTTCCAAACTCTATAAATCTGTCACCTTTGCAGCTTTGTGGGCAACACGGAGATCGACGTGGACATCAAGAAGTACTACTGCAGGGCGGGAATCAAGAGCATTCGGGTACCAGGGCACACTGATCCCACTTATCACCATGGCGACCACATCACTTCGATCTCAACTTTTGACCTTCCTGTCCCGTTTAAGGAACCAGCATGTTTAGCAATTAGCTTGTTATGCGTAAAACAGTAGTTGTGGAATGTGCAAGATGACATCAAGTCATTGTCAGCGCCACGAGGCTTCAAGAGCACTTAGATGTCTTTATGACCTGCGCTGTATTGACTCAAGCCTGATAACAAGATTCATTATTGATAAATGAATCACTATCTGTATTTGGGCTGATACCATCGTTTACCGAGCAGGCCAGGGAAAGTTTTGTTTGGCTTATGTGGGTCCAAATCGACTGGTCGATCGCTGCCGTTGTGACCGGTTTGTCCAGAACGTTAAAAAAATAAAGTTTATTTAGCATCCAGTACAAAGTACGTCCCAGCTGACCCACTGTGCTTACTAAAAACTGCCAAGAGATAGTAGTTAGCTTGTGACTAAATAGTCAGTTTCCCCATTGCGATACAAATAAAAGGATATCTTAACAACTTAGCCAGTTGGTTGCTTTATTTAGCAACTTTTCTGACCATCTGCAGCAAATGTTTTGGGAAAAAAACTGTAGATTTAGCACTTAGTCTTTAATTTCAATCACATTGTCACATTTCATGTACTGGTACATAGTTTTGAATTCAGCGTTTGATTCACAGAATGTAGCATTTATTTTTCTTAGCATTTTTAACATTTCTTGTTTAGCATTTAGTACTTAGCTTTTATTTATGTTTGCGTTTTTAACATTTCTTGTTTGGCATTTAGTACTTAACTTTTATTTATGTTAGCGTTTTTAGCATTTCTTGTTTTGCATTTAGTACTTAGCTTTTATTTATGTTAGCGTTTTTAACATTTGATGTTCAGCATTCCGTATTTAGCCATTACTTTTGGGAGCATTTTTAGCATTTAGTGTTCAGCATTTAGGATTTAGCCTTCATTTTTATTAGAAGTGTTTAGAGAAAGGTGATAATAATCAGCCATAGTTTTGACAGACGCCACACATGAGTGCGCGTTAGCAGAAAGCAGCAGGATTATGTTGTCAGTCAAGATACTACCAACAACAATCACTGCTTGATTCCACTTCAAAGGGAGCACAAGTCCTTTATGTTCACTGTTCAGCAAGGTGAATCTAATGTTGATTATTTTCTATAGCGCATATGGCGGTTTGCGTTTAGTGTTCAGCAGTTCACATTTAATGTTTGGATGTAGTGCTCAACTTTAAGCTTTGGTTGTTTAGCATTGAGCAGTTTGTGTTTAGCTACCATTATAACATGTTAGATTTTATTGTATTTTTTTCATTTTCTCTTTGTCGGTAGCCTTGGATTTTAGCATTAGTGTTTGACACTTGGTATTTAGCATTTTTAACATTTAGCGCTTAGCCTATAGGTTTGTTCACATTTTAGGCATTTTAATGATTAACATTGCATTTTGCCTTTAATTTTCGACATGCACTATTTAAACTTTTTTTCATGATTTTTTTCAACATTTCCTGTCCTTTATTTTGTTCCGTTTTTGTAGATCACATTTTAGCATTTTAGGTTACCATTTAGTTTTGATGAATCTTTATTTTTGTCAGCATTTTTAGAATTTCATTTAGTACTCCGACTTTATTTTATTTGGATTTTTAGCATTTGGGCATAGTTTTTTATGTTTAGCGTTTTGTCTGTTTGGCCATAATTTGTATTTCTGTGATCATTTTCACTTGTGTCCTATTCAGTATTTCGCACATCGTGATGTATAAAAGTGGTCGTCTTGTTCTTGTTTAGCTTCACGGCGTGATGCGTGTGGTCATGGAGCCTCTCCTGGGAGACATACCCCTCATTGGCGCACTCTCCGTCTTCTTTCTCAAGAAACCCGTAAGTCACGCCACATATCCTTTCTTGTTCTTGATCTTCTTCTCCTTGGACAGTTCCTGGGAGTCTTCTAGCACATGTCGTCCTCAATATCGTTAGCCGCCCTGAATTATTTCAACCGCTGAAACCTCATAGTTTCGTTCCGACACGCTTGAGCACAACAGCAAGCGGGACATCTTGAGCTGCAACAGGCGGGTTCGCTGGCGTGCGCATTGGAAGCCTGGCCAATGACTCAAATGTGCAGTAGTGCCTTGAGATAAGAGTTTTATTTATTCTATGACCATGCTTGTGACTCTAATTATCTTTCCCCATCGAAATGAATGGAAATGCCATGAATCCATTCCAGTGCCACCCCAGGCCTTCCAAAAAGTCATGTTTTTTCACAAGTAGCACTCTATAATATTGTACTTAATTAAAACATGCAGTATTTATGGAATCAAGTTTCTCATGTTTCTTGTGCAGAGCGTGCCTGTTAAGTGATATTTCATTGCACGAACGTGTAATGACAATAAAAGCAATCCAATCCAATCCAAGTATAAGCAGTAGCATTAAGCTAGCGGACTAAAAGGCTAATCTATGTGGTTGTTTTAAGATAAGATATCCTTTATTCGTCCCACACTGGGGAAATTTACAGCCTCCAGCAGCAAGAATGTATGTAGAAAGAAGAAAGGAGAAAGAGAAAAAAAATATATTTTTGTGTAAATAAGGTGTAATTCTCTTTGGAAGATGATTGGTTTGATAAAAACTACAAGTGGGAGTGGCAAAAAAAGGCCTTGAAGGCTCTTTTTGGAATAGTTGGTTGTTTGCTAATTCTATTAAAGGTAAACTGCTGCTTGTTGCAAACTCACTTCATTTCACAGCTAGCGTTCCTACTGTATCTCATTGGCAAGTCAAAGCCAAAAATCGTCTAGTATCTCAATTTAGCTTTTCACATTTAGCATTTATTACTTAGCAATTGTGTTTGTTCGTGATTTTAGGATTTCATATATTGCGTTTTGGAGTTCATTTTTAGAACTCAGTATTAAGTGCTTATTTTTGTTAGCCTTTAGTTTCTTGATTGACAACATGGTTTCCATCTTGTTGTGCATGCTTGGAATGTTTAACTGTGTGTGTGTGTGTGTGCGCGCGCATATGGTTCAATTGCAATCGCTTGGACTCCCATGATGCATTGCTGCTAAATGGCAGTTTGCTGCTTTGGTTTCGCATAGCAAGCATTTTGATTGATATCACCTGATCGTTAACTTTGATTACCGGAGCAATCGCATAACAGCTAACTGAAAATTCCAATTAAACTCACTGGACTTTGCCAAGCCATTTTTTGGATTGAAGTAACTGTACCACTTTTTGGCATCCTCGCTGTTAAGCTTCTTGTCTGATCTTTTCTAGCTTTGCCGACATACGGAATCTCTGAGCTGCTGACTCATCCCTCTCGCTACCTCGGATTAACACGCACGCACGCAGATAAACACAAACTCTTGTGACGTCAGACGCGCACGCACACACGCACATGATTGTACACACATGCACACACTTTAGCTTGCAACGTCCTTGTGATGTCAGCTTTTAAGACATGCACACACGAAACGTCCTTATGATGTCATCTTCTAAAAGATATGCATGCACACTTAGCAGACAACATCCTTCCGAGGTCAGCTTTTAAGACATGCAGACACAAACACACGCAACATCCTTGTGATGTCAGCTTTTGAGATATATATACACACAAAGACATACACGCACACACACACACACTAAATGTCCTTCTGATGTCATCTTGTAAAGGACACTAACTCGCTGGTCTCACACACACACATTGTCACTCCATTCACTGGCCACTTGATTAGGTACACATTTTTTTAAATTTTGTGAAAGATAAATCCTAAAAATGCTCTTTTTGATATCTTGCAGCTTCTGGACATCAACTGGACAGGCCTGACCAACGTGCTGGACATTCCTGGAATCAAGTATGTGGCGGGATTATTGGCGCAATTAAAATCATTTAGCTCTTGGCAGAGTTAGTGGTGGACACAATGCGAACAGTGTGTGTGTGAGAGAGGGAGAGAGAGCACCTTGTACGTGTGTTTGTGTGTGTGCACACGCGTGAGTATTTGCGAAGATTACCAACCCCCCCCCCCCAAAAAAACTCAGTCTCTCCACAAGTGTGAATCTGTAAAAAGCTTAGAAGTCCTCTCTGTATGTGAAGGGTCTCGCATGTAATCTTGTTTTCTGGATGTGTTCTCATGTTTGAGCATGCTATGAAGATTTTTGAAGCTTTTATCTGGTCAACAGTGTGCACGTCGTCGGTGGAAGAACGACAATTTAGGGCCTCTCGAATAAATAAAAGCCAGAGAGGATGTGAGCGGCGCTTCCTGCTCACTTCCTGTTTGTTTCCATCACTTACAAACTGGCTGGGCCGGACCCTCCGCCTTTTGAAATGTCGCCGTCCTCGTTCAACGGGTCTGTCGGTGTCATTTGGCGGAGGCCTGCGTGTGCAGTCGAGTGTCTGGCCACGCCCGTTTTCACTTTCATACTCGGCCTGTGGGAGTGTACATGTGGGTTCCTGTGAGTGGGTGGGCGTGCTGGAAAGCCACTGAGTGAGTGAGTGAGTGAATGAATGAGTGAGCGTATGTGCATGCGTGTGACTTTATAAGAGTGTGACTGAAAGCGCCAGTGAGAGGATGAATTTTGTGCTTTTGAGCGTCTGCATGTGTGCCTTTGAACATTTTGTGAAAGTGTGTGTGTGTGTGAGAGAGAGAGGGGGAGAGAAATCCATCATGCAGGTGAACTGCACTTGCCCTGCCCTTTTCATTTTCTTACTGGGACTGAGTGCGTGTGCGTGTATTTTCGTGCGTGTGTACGTGTACGATCAAGCACTGGTGACCTTCACCGCTCCCACCCTGTTCACTTTGATACTCTGGCTGCATATGTGTGGGTGAGCGCGCGCGTCTCCTTGTGGAATGCAGATATCTTGCCAAGTTAACACACCTACAAAAGAAATACTGCAGCATAAATGAACATGCTGTCTCACGAGTGTGTGTGTGTGTGTGTGCCGACTAATGTATGAGGTCGGCACACACACACACGCACACACACACAGTTAACTCAGAACGAAAAGGATCTTTCCGCGCGTGCGGTACAGTTGCAGGAAACAGAAAACCTAAGTGGATGAGTTTCCCCGCAACAGTCGCTTTATGCTGAGCATTTCGCCGTCTAGTGGACAATTGTGTCACTGCAGTAAAACAACTTCATGATGACGGCATACGATTGACGCCATTATCAAATCTTTGAATCGCAAACATGTGAAATGACCCATATGTATTAGTTTCCACTTATTAGGCCAAGAAAGTTTAATACAGCCCCTCCTCCAAATCGTTCATTTATTTTTTATTTCACTTAAAATGGATCAATTTGAGCAACAAGATAACATGAACATCGAATGTTGCCCACTCTTGGTTACAGGTACTGATTGACAGGTGTTCAGTTTGAAGGAAGTGGCCTCAAAATGATTTTTTGAAAGCACTTAAACCTGTAGACACGCTGTTGGCCACTTCATTTGGTACACAATGACATGAAATAGCACAACCCCCGCCCCCCGCATTTTTTTGTTTCAAAATAAGATCCCTCAATTTTTTCCCGACATTATCCTGCAGTTTCCATAATTCATGCCCTATTCAAACTGTTCCCACCTCAGACTGTTTCGCTTTTTCCCATTTCCCTCAACTTTCCCAATTTTCAAAATAAAAGCTCCAAAATCAAGAGACTTTTGACGCCAATTTACACATTTCGTGACTATTTCAAACCATTCCAACTTCAAATTGTTCCTCTCATTCAGGGCAGCTCATAATGCAACAGAATATTTAGCTTTTTCCCCCCAATATTAGTGCCTTTAAGTTTCACTTTATCAACATGAACATGCAATATCTCCAGAAATGGCATCATCCGTTTTTTTTTTCTAATGTGTCTAAGTGTAGTTCTTCCTTCTTATCGCCATCAGCGGTTTGTCCGACAGCCTGATCCAGGACATCATCTACAGCTTCCTGGTGCTGCCCAACCGTATCACCATCCCTTTGGTGGGCGAGGCCCAGCTCAGCCGCCTTCTCTTCCCCGTGCCTCAAGTACGCCCCCCCACGCACAATTTCAGGCTTCTGCTGACTTGTCTGTGCTCACAACACTAACCCCGCGGCCATCAGGGCATCTTGCGCATCCACTTCTTGGAGGCCCAGGACCTTCTGGGTAAAGACAAGTTCCTGGGCGGCCTCATCAAGGGCAAGTCGGACCCGTACGGGGTCATCCGGGTGGGCAACCAGCTCTTCCAAAGCAAAGTCATCCATGAAACGGTCAACCCCAAGTGGAACGCCGTCTATGAGGTGACGAGGCTCTGTGCGCTCGGTGTCGTGTGAGACAGGAATGAAGCGTTGGGATTGTGGCGTGTTGACGGTTGTGCGCTGCTCCTTGCAGGCGGAGGTCATGGACCCAGAGGGACAAAATCTTGAGGTCCAATTGTATGACGAAGACACGGACAAAGATGACATGCTGGGAAGGTGCGTGACGCAATACTAACACACGCTGACAGTGTCACACAACACAGGATTGAGGCAATTTCGACACAACATCGCTGTGACACAACGTTACCACACTGTCAGCGCAATACGAAGTCAACATCGGTGTGGCAAGGCAATATCAACAGCAACCCATCGTAGCAACGCAACGTAGCATCACAAGGTCAATAAGGACCTGTATGGTTGTTGTGTCGTGACTTGGGCTGTTGTCGTTCCAGCGTGACCATTGACTTGGGCGAAGTTGTCAAAGAGCAGAAAGTGGACGAGGTAAGCAGCTCTTGATTGACATGATTGACACCTGAGTCCTTTTCCGCGTAGCATTTGACGGGAAAACTCGCAGCAAGTTAACCCCGTGATGAGTGGAAGTTGCACTTCTCCGGTGAATGACATGTTGTGTAGTTTTTTTTTTCAAACAACTGCGCAGCCTCAGCTAGCCTAATGCTAACCAAGGTTATTGTAGTTAACGAAAACCAACAAAATAAAAAAATACATAGAAAAAATGTTTTTATCTCGATAGATAAATGAAAATGCTTTAAAAAAAAGCATACTGAAACTACATCTTCTGCTTGTAAACGCAACGGAAACTATACTTACAGTGAAAATGTCCTTATTTGTCTCTGTCAATTCTTAATATACAATATGAGTTTTCGCAGTTCATTTGAAACATATTTATTTCGTCCTTGCTGTATACGTCCGTACAAAGGCATCAATAGCGGCGGTGTTCTAACCCGTAAAGCACCGGGATGTTTGAACACAAACAAATGAGGAACACATCTTGTTTATCCTCTGCAAAGAGCGCATCATATTACTGTGGCATTGTGAAGAGTCCTGACGCTCTGGCCTTTTTTTGTGTGCGTGCAGTGGTTCACTCTGGACGATGTGGCTTCTGGCAAGTTGCACCTGAAGCTGGAGTGGTTGTCTCTGCTGTCCACGCCCGACAAGCTGGACCAGGTAAGGAGCGGGGAGGCCTGGAACATCTGCCTGCTTGCCTGCCTTCTTCCTGCCATGATGTGACTTCCTCCTTCGCTTCCTAATTCTCAGGCTCTGGCCAGCATCCGCGCCGACCGCGGCAAAGCCAACGACGGCCTCTCTTCGGCGCTCCTCGTCGTCTCCTTGGACTCGGCGCGCAACCTTCCGGTGAGCACACGCGAAAAAGCGAATCCAAAAATGAGGTGGGCGTTCTTTGACTGCTGCTTTTTAGAAGAAAACTCGTTTCTTCTTTTTCTTCTCTTTACATCTTAAGTGTTAAGTGCAAGTCAAGCAATCGGTCTTGTTAGCCACTAGGGACCTTTTCTATACCTCAAGAAAATGGCGGGTGAGATATACAGTGTGTCCACAAAGTTGCTTCACAATTACAAGCACTTCTCTTTTCTATTTGTTTTCCATTTATTCTCTATTCTATTATTTTCTTTTCTATTTCTTTCTTTCTGGTAAAGAGAATTAATTAATGTTATAGTTGTATAAAATTTAATTTTTTTTCTTTTAAATATACAGGATGTTTTGGACTGGATATGTCATTCAAATGAATTAAGTCATTTTTAAAAAAGCATTATCATTATTCTTACTATTACAATCCTCAATCAAACCATTCCTGAATATTTAGGAAAGAAAAAAACGTGTTCGCAGTCGCACAGAAATCATAATATTTGGAAACATTTTTTTCCTTAAATTTTATTCATTGTGTTGCCGGCTGATGCTTGAAATTCTTCTCAATCGAATCAAGTCTCTCGCTGAATGATTTTGAGTTGAAAAAAAGTACCGGTACTTGAATTGGTTTGACGGGCGGTCGAACTGCAGATCAAGTTGACACATTTGAACAAATAAAACCTGGGCATTGATTTAATTTGACCAAATCCAAAAATATTTTCAGATGATATGGACAGTGTAAAAATCCCGAATGAGCATTTTATTTACAAATCTTTACCCGAATCTTGCGTCAGGACCAATATTCTCCTCTCAGCATCTCTTTTGGAAACATTCTGACTTCACTTTCAAAAGGTGCACTTTGTTCAGTCCTTTCAGTTTCTACTGACTGGACATGGCAAAGATGTCATCGTCCACTTTTCAGCCTTGTCTGCTTCTCTTTCTTCCTTTTCCTTCTTCTTTTCCCCCTCTCATCTTCCTGTCGCACGTGAAGGGCGTGTTCGAGGGCAACGTGGGAAGCGGGCATCTTTCCGAGCGGCAAGCCGCCGGTTTGGTGTTTTGCGAGAACACGGCCTCGCTCTACCGCAGCTTATTTGTGAGTCTGACTTGCAACTGCATGCATAGATGCTTTTGATTTGGGCCAGCAAGGAACAGGAATGGCCGAGTCATGAACTCTCTTCAAGAGCCTATAACGTGTATTCAGAGATTTTACGTGTTTGCCAATAATTGCTGAAAATGTGCCGCTCTAGAGTGCCTCGTTGTCAGCATTGAGTCTTCAGTAAGTCACAGCTGCAGTCTCAAAGGCCGTTATGCATCACAGTTGGCGAGACGTTTAGCAATACAGTTCGTGATCCATTTTGAGTCCCATCAAAACACCTTGAATAGGAAAACTGATTTAATGAACTGAATTAAGATGAAAAATAAAGCTAATTAAGTTCCATTTATCTATGTTAAAACCCTAAAACGAAATATTGAAAAGCATTAAAAAAACATGTTTCACACTTAGTTTCTCTTGTAAATGATTTCTTGTCATTTTTATGGAGTCAGTGTTTTATTAACGATTATTTTGGAACAAAATGTTCTCAGTTGATGTCTTCCTTCCCCGTGATTCTGCAGGAAATATTCCCACATCTATCATGTTCATTTCTTCTTATCTTTTCACACTTTGCTCACAAATTTCTTCCGAGTTGCTCTTGACCGACATGTCTGTCTGTAATTCATCGCTGTCAAGAAATCAGATTTCTGTCCGATGAGCAACGAGGATAAACAATGGTGCCTTGAGACACAAGTGACCCGACATTTTAGGAGACTTGAGCTGTCCTTTAGTTAATTGGTTGGTTAAAAATTTTTGATTAAGCTTTTGATGGTGGCCGTGAAGCCAACTGACTTCACAACACAGACAGTTACACTCACTGTGTTTATTTCAAACAGCCACAAAAATTCGCCTTGCGCTATCTCCATGCTAACAAACATTACAAAACGCCATATGCTTGGCTAACCGATAGCATCGAGAGTTGCCGTGTTATAACCTTTTAAGCAACCGATATTTGAACACAGACCCTGAGCAACACATGTAGACAGATCCTATAGGACTACTCACATGCATGTCTTCTTTATCCTCTGCAAAACATTTTTATTTTAAAATACCCTTCTTAAAATGAACATCTGCTATTTGTACGTGGCTGGGACAAGGCCCAACCAAAAATGCCCAAAATCTGTGATAAATTGACGCTTATTTATTGACATGAAAAACATTTATTTACCCAACAAAAAAGGGGCCCAGCAGGGGATTGGGAAAATATTACCTGGGAAAAAAGAAGGTGGTTCTGTGCCCCCCCTAATCACCACCATCACCAACAGCAAAGTCTCCTTCATGTAACTGTAAAGGGGACCGCCACATACTCGCGGGCGATGTGGGTTCACTTATTTGTAAATAAAAAAATAAATAACAAGATAAAATAAATGCGTTTCTTTTTCATTTTAGGAGCCAACCATCATTTTCGTGGAAAATGCTACTTGGTTGTATATATCCCGATTTAGTCAACAATTACGGTAATAGGATATTTTCCCCCCATTGCAATCATAAATGGCGTCAATTATATGTGGATTTTCACTATAAGCAGGCCGGTATGGTTCCCCCCGCGTATATTACTGGGGTCCACTGTATTTTTACTGCAGCTTAGTGAGCAGCTGTCATGTCTCCTTCATGTACAGTGTATGAAATTCGCCTTGGATCTCAAGGCACACGCTCTACAAGCTCATCATGGCTTCGCCTCAAGCAGCTTTTCCTTGTTACTTGAAGGTGTTCATTGGGGATATTCACTAATCAACCATGTTGTCTCTGTGCCATGTGTTTGTGTGTGTCTTCCTCCATGCATGCTCTTCCCTAATAATCTGCTGGTGGTGGTGGTTTGTGTTCATGTATGCGTGTGTGGACTCTCTCCATATGGCCTCCATCCCATAGTGTAATCCCTTAGAGTTCAACCAGGTGGGGCTGAAGAAGGCCTCGTTTGGTAAGGCCTTCAAGGTAACCACACACACACACACACACACACACACACGCATAAACGCACACACACAAAAGCTGAAGTTGCCTCATGTTTTGGATTTAGTTATAGCGCCACCTGTTGCTTTGAACCAAATATTTTTTCTTCTTCATTTTTGGGAGTAAAATAGTTTCAGAATTCATCCATTCATCTTAACACCAATTGTGTCATGCGTGTGTTGTAAATAACTTCATGTCAACTTCATTTTGAGGTGTTTTGGGTGTTCTTGCCTTGGGTTCTTTTTAACCGTCTGCGTTTTTCATCCTCGCTGAGAACATCTTGGGTCTTTAATGTGAAAGGAATTTATTTTCATTGTGAAATGGCATTTAGTGTGCATGCAACCGGGATTATTTAGTTTGAACTTTTCTAATCTTTTCCGTTCACGCCGCGCAGGCCGGAAAAAAAGTGACCAGTGATCCGAGTCCATTTGTCCAGCTCCGAGTGGGTCACAAGTCCCATGAGAGCAAGGTGAGAAAAACTATGGCCCCCGGGTCATTTGTATCAATTTTTCAACGCCCGTGGCATATTTTAAAAATAAAAATAAACAAATACATTTGACATGACCTGTCAGGCTAGTTAAAAAAATAGGTGGAGACTGGCATCATTACAATTTGTTTTTATTTTGTAGAGCATTTCTAGATATACAAAAATATGGTCATGAAACAAATGTATCTCAAAGCACAACTTGGTGTTCAAATCAACTTGAAATGGACTTCGTGGTTGGTTTTGTGCTATGGCAGACACGCTACAAAACCAACGAGCCGGTGTGGGAAGAAGCTTTCTCCTTCCTCATCCACAACCCCAGGACTCAAGACTTGGAGGTGGAGGTACACAAAAGCTTCCTCCTCCTTTCTGCCAACCGAGAGAAACGGAAGCCGCGTTCATGTTTTCTCACCTAATCCGTGTTGTTGTGTTTAGGTGAAGGACGCCAAACACGACAACTGCTCCTTGGGCATTCTGATTCTGCCTCTGGGCCGCCTGCTGGAGGCCGAAGACATGACCCTCAACCAGCAGTTTCTTCTGCGCAACTCTGGACCCAGCTGCAGTCTCAAGATGAAAATAGCTTTGCGGGTACTAAACATCTGCACTAACCTCATCTGAAAGAAAAAAAAAAACAGTAGTCCTGTACAATATCAAATGTGAAATTTTGAAACTAGCTTGATCTGTCTGAGAAGTGTTGCAAAACTCCCCTGCTTCCTCATTGTGCATGTCGCCTCAAGATTCAAAGTCTGACGAGTGAAAATATTTTAAGATAGATAGATCTGAGGTGTAGTGCAGAGGTCGTGGGTTCGATCCCGGCTCTGGCCTTCCTGTGTGGAGTTTGTATCTCCGGGTACTCATGTTTTCTCCCACATTCCAAAAAACATGCATAAAATTGCTCAAAATTAACCCTAGGTGTGAGTGCGTTTGACCCCGGGAGTTCCTGGTGATGCAGTGACTTCATTCACGCACACTGGAGAAGAAGGGGAGGGGCTTCGCTTGTGAGATGATAGCAGGTGTACCTGCCACTGTACAAAGAGCCATGGAGAACAAAGTGGTTCATAACGTAGCTCCGGCTAATGCTACACTCAGTTCAACAGTAATAATATCCGTATCGGGTATGCCAGCCTCCTCGTTGACAAAACGTCAAGTCAGCTCACGTTTATTTTTGTACAGCTCTGGGTGTCCGCAGCCCGTAACAATAATCTCTATTGTGCTCTCAAATGTGGTCACAAATCCCGCCACTGTGTGTAATGTAGTAGATCCCGAAACCCGATGGGGTGCCGCGAGGTGAAGCGCGAAAAAAAAATATAGTTTAGGAAAATGAATGAAGTAACGTAAAATTGAAAGTAGACAGCTACTTCTGGAACCAGATGATTTGATTTGATCACTTGACAAAATGAAATTGAGTAAAGTCAACACACCATTTTTTTTCATCGTTGTATAATGCTGCAACGTGCTACACATCGATTATACCTATCAATAAATATAATAATCATAAAAACTAAAATAATACTATAATAATATTTTATATATCTCATCTCATCTCATCTTCCATACCGCTTGATCCTCACTAGGGCCGCGGGGGGTGCTGGAGCCCATCCCAGCCGTCTCCGGGCAGTAGGCGGGGGACACCCTGAATCGGTTGCCAGCCAATCGCAGGGCACACATAGACGAACAACCATCCACGCTCACACTCACACCTAGGGACAATTTAGAGTGTTCAATCAGCCTGCCATGCAAGTTTTTGGAGTGTGGGAGGAAACCGGAGCACCCGGAGAAAACCCACGCAGGCCCGGGGAGGACATGCAAACTCCACACGGGGAGGCCGGAGCTGGAATCGAACCCGGTACCTCTGCACTGTGAAGCCGACGTGCTAACCACTGGACTACCGGGCTGCCCTATATTATATATGTTAATAATAATATATAATATAATAATAATAATAAATAAACATAAATATCTTTACCTGCAGCTTCTGTTGGTGCCTTCTTGGCCCCAATGCAAGCAGGCTTTAATAGTCAAAGTTGCCTTCTGTAAAACGTTTATCTGGATATGTACCGAAAAGCACTAAGAAATGTCACTGGAAACCTTTGAAAGAAACCTCACATCATGCGCACTTTCAGGTGCTTTGTCTGGACAGAGACGCATCTTTCGGCGTCGACCAGGCCTCATCCGGACTCAAGTCCAGTACCGCCAACCTGACGCCACGGCCGTCCGAGCTTTCTGACTCGGCCGCCAACATCCCGCGCTCGTACTCCGTGTCGGGCCAGGACGGCCTGAGGCGGCGTCGGGAGTCCGAGCAGGAGGAGCCGGACAGCCGGCTGAAGGGAGGCAGCCTGGCCGAGCGCGGCCGCAGCTCGTCGCACGTGGCCATCATGGGATCGCAGCACTTCCTGGACGGAGGCAAGGAGGCCACGCCCAGCATCGCCTCCGATATCTCCTACCCCTTCGCTGCTCAGGAGCTGCAACAGAGACTCCAGCAGATGCAGAAGTACAGCAGACAGTTTTTTTCTCCAAAAGAGTCTCTAAAACTAGAAAGCCCCATCAATACTTTGTCGACATCGTTTCAAAACAATAATACAGACACAAAGTTAAAAACTGTGAAAACGGGACCAAAAAAAAAAGGACTCAATTTACGTAATTCGTCTTCCGTGCGCCATTTGAAAGGTTGAGCAGCAGTATTTTGGAGCAACTGGTGATGTTTGAGGCAGGGCTGGTTGACTCCAAAGTCAAGTGCATTAACGTAATCAAGATGTTGCGTATGAAAGGGTTCCCAATTGCCAGATCCAGATAAGTGACAAACCAACCTCAAAAGCATTAAATTGGCTTGAAACTTACATAATCGCATTTCACGCACGCTTCAAATGGGTGTCAAATATGCTCTACGCATTTTTTTTTCTGTCCCTAAAATGCTTGAAACTGGTGCCGATTTGAATTCAGAAGCATCACATCGACTCAAAATTAACACCCTCACTCAAAAGGAGCGTAAAAAGATTTCACGACATTCGACACGACCCCTTGTTGGCTTCATATGCGTTTCACATATGTGAGCGACATTTTTTTTTCTGCTGTGCTTCAAATTGACGGCGATTTGAAGCGAGTTTCAAATAGGTTTGAAATTCGACAAATGCCCTTCACAGGTGCTTCAAACTCATTGAAATCCACTTCACTTAAAATCACTTTCAAACACAATTCTTTGCTGCCCATGTTGCATATTTGTATGAGAAAATTTGCTGTGTGTGTGTGTCTTTTAGTGGTTCTGGGCCCAGCTACTTCCCCCTGGGGGAGATCCAGCTGACGGTAAGACACAGCTCCCAAAGGAACAAGTTGGTGGTGGTGGTCCATGCCTGCAGGTAACAAACACACACATACTCATTTTTCTTTTTTTGGGGGGGAGTTGATGGTGATGTGGAAATCCACTGACTCTTCTTCTTGTTGTCGCTTGTGCTCAGAAATCTGATATCATTCAGCGACCACGGCTCAGACCCGTACGTGCGCCTCTACTTGCTCCCTGACAAGAGACGCTCGGGAAGGAGAAAAACTCACACCTTCAAGAAAACGCTCAACCCCATTTATGATCAGACGTAAGTAGCAAGGTCGCAATAGGTCACGGTAACTAATGGACTAACTGAAAAAAACCTGCAATAATAAATAGTTCACTGAAAAAAAAAAATCGTTACCAAAATAAAGATTTAAAAACCTTATTTAAAAATGACAAGTACGGTAACTGAAATGTCATCTTATTTCTTTTTTATTTGTTTTTTTTCCTTACAAAGGACTTGCTTGCATAAAAATGACCATTCAAGGATGGCACAAAACTGTGTAACTATGCCAAATCCGCAATCTTCTGATGATATTACAATTTAAAACTATAGTTGACACATATTCATAGTTTGGAATCTGGAAATTCGCAGATTATTTTAAGACCTCATTTTTTTTCTTTTCGATTTTCCCCGTTTAAATCTTGCACTCAACAAATACTGCTTATATTAATTTTATATTCGGTTTAAAAGCCTAAAACTAATATTAACCCTCACAAAAACTCAAAGCATAAAAAAGCCTGAACACAAAACTAATAACTTTCCCTAAAAACTGAAACTACATGAATTTAAAAATTCATAACAAACTTAAAAAAAACATATTATTGTTTTCTTCTATTTTTCATAGATGAAAATTCTTTAACTCACTTTTTTGTCATCAGAGTGAGAACAGTTTTGACTTTTCCCAAATCAGTGAATCTAATGACAAAATTCCAACGCCAGATCATACTTTTTTTTCCTTAAACCCTCATAAATGCGGCACACATAATTTTTATTTACTTTCAGAACGTGTGTTTTAGTTTGCAGTGAAATTATTATTATAATATAATTTTTATTTATTTTATTTATTTATTTTTGCGTACTCAGTTTCGAGTTCAGCGTTTCCCTGGTGGAGCTCCACAGGAGAACTCTGGATGTGGCCGTCAAGAACAGTGGAGGGTTGCTCTCCAGACACAAGGGCCTGCTGGGAAAGGTACAAGACCAGAAAAAAGATGAAGAACTCTCCACCAGCTGGTGTTTGTTGCACGTCACATGAGCAAGCTGACAAAGGGCCACTTTTGTCCGTCAGGTCC
Organism: Hippocampus zosterae; assembly: GCF_025434085.1. NCBI lineage: Eukaryota > Metazoa > Chordata > Actinopteri > Syngnathiformes > Syngnathidae > Hippocampus > Hippocampus zosterae. Next base: position 9,482,237 of record NC_067465.1, read on the forward strand.
TGGTCAAATTGGGCCCCGAGGACGCCGCCAAGGGATGGACGCAGTGGTCAGTTGTCACTTAAATTGTTGTTTGACTTTTTGTTGAAAAATGTTTCTTTCTTTCAAAGAAGACTTTTTGGTTGAAAAGACACTTTTTACCTCTCAAAAGAAAAAGGCATTTTTTTCCCTCTAAACCTTTTTTTTAATTGGATAAAAACAATTGGACTGTCGTTTTACTTTTTCTAATATGACTATTTGCCCCAACTCATTATTTGGGTTGAATATTTCTTAAACAGCCCCCCCAGCACCCACATTAAAAAATACAAAAAAAAAAATCAAATTGTCGAAAACAAAACATTTTTATCTCCCCCTTCATTAAAAAAAAATCTTAAAAAGATGTTTTTTTCTTGGGAAAAATTATACCAGAATAAATCTTTTTTAACTCGTGAAATGCTTTTTTTTCTTTTTTGATGATGGAAAATCTTCAAAAACAACAGAAAATTATTTGTACATTTTTTTGTCAAATCAAACTTTCTGCGCACAATCTGCCTTTTTTTTTTTTAATGAAAGTTGTTTTTTGTGGCCCCTGCAGGTATGAGCTAACTGAAGATGGCCAAACGAAGACTCATCTGATCTAAAGTTATCATCATAGCGGTGGTGGTGGTGGTGATGAGTTGGGCGTCATTCGAATCTCCCCGTTTGTGCTACTTTCAAACTTTCCAACCAAACAAGCAGCTTTCGCATGAAGGGGCAAGGCAGACCTTGCCTTTGAGGCAAAAGGGAACAAACGCAAATTGGCTATCACTATTTATCATTGTCACCAAGTCCTTTGTGTAAATACGTACAGTGTATGTCGCATCGTGCAGGATCAAGATAAAATGGCTGGAATGTTTTTTTTTCTTCTTCTTAACAATGTCTGTCATGTGTGAGGGAGCCCAAGGGACACATGGAAAAGAGAAAAATTTAAATCCACTTTTCAATTAAAAAAAACAGTTGGACTATACAAGGGAAAAAAAGTCCTATTTTGGGGATTGGAAACATTTGTCATATTCTGAGTTTAATGAAGGACAAAAATCACTTTAAAAATTAATTAGTGTGCAAGCATTTTATGGTAATATTTCAACTTTAAAGAACAAAATCTTGTGATAATTAAGAATTATTATGTTGGGGGGAAAAAGTCACTTTTTTTCTTGAAAAATACATCTTTTGTTTTTCTTGCGGGGGTGAAAATGCCTTTTTGAGGGGTCCAAATCTTCCCCTCCAAATTTCCTTGGAAAAAATGGCTGAGGAAGATTTGTTCTTTTATTTTCAAATTAGGAATACAATTGGATGTGTTTTCTTCAAATAATTCAACTTGTGAGAAAGTGGAGAATCAAAAATTAGTTTCCATCTTTAAAAATACTTAATTTTCTCTTGAATTTTTCAGTTTTCCTAAAAAATGACACCCCTCCCAAAACAAAAGTCAGGATGGAGAATTGTTTATTTTATGTTATTGTTGACCTTTTTGTTCCTCAAAACAATGATTTTTAGAGACCAATTTCCCCCCAATATATGACACTTTTCTTTGGGAGAAAAAAAATACAACTTTAGCCATGATTCTTTTTTTCTTTTTTTTTTTTAGGATTAAATGTGACTTTTTTTCTTGAAAAATATTTTTTTTTCATGTTTTAATTGCCCTGCAAACCCCCCCCAAAATCTTTCTTTCTCATGAAACGAAAGAAAATGACTTTTCTTTCTTCGAACAATCTCTTTTTACCTTGTACGATTCGAATTTGTTCCTTTTTTTCCTAATTCTGTGGTTGTGATGCAAGTGAGTTGCAGCCACCACCAAATGGAACCAAATACATTTTTTTATTTTTTTGTATTGTTTTTGTTTTTTGTTGGCTTTTTTTTTTTTACACGTTTTGCTAAGCGAAGCTTTGCACTGGCTTTTATTTGCCATTTGTTTATCTGGTATGACAATAGAGGATGTAATTGTGTTGGGAAGTTGTTCTGCACCAGTGAGTGACTGTTTGCGTAAGATTGAAATATTAGCCAGGTGTTTAAAGGCGACTTTATTGTGAAAATAAGGATTCAAAAATTATAAATGGAGAGCTATTATATCACGCCTACAGCTGTCCATATGTACAGTACAAATCCTGCAGCTTGAAAAAGAAACCCAAAATATCACAATTGCATATCATCATGTAACAGCACCATCTAGTGGCCATTATTTTTTTAAATGAAGCAGCAATATTTTAGCGAGTGTCATTTTCATATTGTTTTAATACTTCCACGTTTTACTTGCAAGGTCTTAAATCACTATCGAATTTCTATTTTGTCATGATTTGAAGTATTCAAAGTAAAATGAGTAGAACAGGAAATCTGTTATTCTGACGTGTATTCTGCTTGGAGACACATTTCAAATTCGATGGACATTTACTCTTATTTTGAATGGCTCACATTTGAGTCTCCTTCCTGTTGTGCCTTAGGTCGAAGGTCACGTGACCCTTTTGCGTCAACTTGGAAAGGAATAAAACAAAAATCATAAGGAAAAGTCTCGTATTATTTTATATCACATGCAGCCACCCACGCCATCACAATGCAGTTCTGTTTACCTTTTGGCTTCGCCTGCCGCATCACGAGGTGACCATGACAGGCGACCAGTCATTGTTTGTCTCTGTGTTCCTAGATAGACTGGCGACTCGTTAAATTTTTTGTCCATGTTCTCTGAACTTGTCGGGCAACCAGTCAATTGTTTGTCCATGCCGTCTATGATGATGTTGACTGGCTACCAGTCCTTTTTTTTTTTTCTGAGTTGACATTGACTGTTGCCCAATCATTTATAGATGTGCTCTGACATTTACTGGTGACCAGTATTTTTTTTTTCAATTTGATTTCTGACAGTGTATGGTGACCAATTCATTGTTTGTCATCATATGCACGAACATTGGCAGGTGACCAGCCCAATTTTTTGTTTATATGTGATCTGAAATTGGCTGGCGACTAGTCTTTTGTTTTTCTACCTGATCCTAGACATTGGTCGGTAACTAGTTCATTTGTATTGTTTATGTGCACTGCTGACGCATTGACTGGTGACCAGTCTTTTGCTTATCTATGTGCCTTTACGTCAGCTGGCGACCAATTCTTTGGCTGTGTTGTGACATTGCCTGGAGAAAAGTCCATTGTTTGTCTCTATGTGCCCTGACATTGGCTGGCGACCAATCCATTGTTTGTCTAGTTGCCCTGACAGTTAAAGGCGATCAATCCATTGTTCCTTGATAGACTGGCGAGTGGTTAATTTGTGTGTTTTTCACTGTGGGTTCTGACAGTTAGCAGTGACCACTCCGTTCAGAGAAACTAACTAGGCTTTCTTTATTCCCATGTTGTCTTTCCGTAAGAGCCCGCCAGTCTGGTTTCCGTTTGTATTTCTTTCCCTTTTATTTCGAAAGCGAGCGGCGGATGTATAGCATGTGAAGACACCCGTGAGCTTGCTGAGAGCAGCGGCGGCAGCAGCATCCGGAGGAGGAAGAGCAATCAACGCCCGAGCTTTCAGCCTCACTGCCCGCCTGCCTCCTACCCTCCCTCCCTCGCTCCATCCATTCGTCCAGCCACGCAACCGACTCGTTTCCTGCTTGCCAGGCCGCGCAGGTGCCTTCCAGAGCGCACCCCCCGGACCGAACAGAACCCGAGAGGACGGATGGCCTTTTAACGTGCGGTTGAAGCCAAAGCAGGAGAGACATGCCGCCGTCTTCCTTCTCCTCCTTTTGCCTCCTCGTCGTCCTCCTCCTGCGCACGTATTCCTCCCCCGCCTTGGCTGACAGGCTTGTCGGTGAGTCTCCGCTGCTACTGGTTCTTGTGCTTCCGCTGGGGTCCATTTTGTGCTCGGTGTTGATTCGTCAATTAACACACATACATTATGTCAAAACGTTGGAGCTCTCACAAAACTGAGAGTCGGGGGGCGGTGGCAACCCCCTCCCCCCCACACACCCCCAACACAAATATAAAACAGGTCCGTGATGTTCATTCAAATGAGCATCGTGCGTCATTTACATCTATTTAAAAATTACGATCATTACGTTGGGCGTATTAATATGCATAGAAATTGCTCCTAAATAATTTTCAACGTGTATATTTTTTGCAATGTAAAAAAAAACAAGTATGTGAGTCACTCTGGAAGTTAGCAAGACATGCACGATTTAACAAACACATTAGTTGACTTTAACTAAAGTGAATAAATAGGTAGACATATCATGAGTATGAATGTGTATTTTTAATGTCCAAATATGTACTGTATATAAATGCAACATGTGAAAGGTAGAGGCGGCCCGGTAGTCCATTGGTTAGCACGTCGGCTTCACAGTGCAGAGACACTGGGTTTGATTCCAGCTCTGGCCACTTTGTGTGGAGTTTGCATGTTCTCCCCGGGCCTGCGTGGGTTTTCTCCGGGTGCTCCGGTTTCCTCCCACATTCCAAAAATATGCATGGCAGGCTGATTGAACACTCTAAATTGTCCCTAGGTGTGAGTGTGAGTGCGAATGGTTGTTCGTGTCTGTGTGCCCTGCGATTGGCTGGCAACCGATTCAGGGTGTCCCCCGCCTACTGCCCGGAGACAGCTGGGATAGGCTCCAGCACCCCCCGCGACCCTAGTGAGGATCAAGCGGTTAGGAAGATGAATGAATGAATGAATGTGAAAGGTACGGGGTGTAGAACATGTGCCCTCCAGTGGTGAAATAACAGAATGCAACAACTTAACCCGAAGCGCGTGGATTTTGATAAACGCGCACTTCGGTGCACCGGAGAAAAAAAAGTTGGCCAGCATATCACCAAATTCTTCAGCAGGGGTGCAACCAAAATGTCATCCCAAACGAATCCCAAAGTCGTTCAAGTGACGAAAATGTGCCTGGAATTTGTTATACATGTTTTCGTCGTTTGGATTGGGACCTACGTTCCCTAAATTTTTCTTCTTCAGGTATCCGTAGCAGAAAGTTTGCGGTGAAACATGGCCGCCTCCTAAAGGGCCCTATGTAATGTAATTAGCAATATTTCACTAAGAATTCTATTGAAAATATGTTTGTCATTGAACATAGATTTTGCATTCTATTAATAGTGTTAAAAAAAGACCTCCTCCTCCTCTTCCTCCTCCTCCAATGTGTTTCATCGCTGCAAAGTCCACCAATTCTGTTCACACCCCAGCAAGGGGTGGCAAGCACACAGGCAAAACATGCAAGTGTGTGCGAGTGTGGCCGTCCATTGATGGTCTCACAGCTGATGAGCTGTTGCCATGGTTACAGCATCCGCTTTCCCTGTTCAACGGTTTGTGTGCGCGAGTGTGGTGGAGCAGCCGTCTGAGCGCTTCACACAGTTGGCCCACTGAGTGATGTCAATAGGATTGGAACCCTGATTTAAAAGCCTAATTTAAACCCCTAATTTGAAACCCTAACCCCATTTTGAGTTCTAACCTTAACCCTTGTTTCAAAATGAAACCCACAGTTGAAACCAGGGCCTGACCATTTCTTGATTTTTGAGGCCGATTCAGATATTTGTTTGAATAAAATTCCGATATCTGATTAATCGGGATCAATTCAAACAAATATTCAAAGAACTAAATCTTTTTTTTTCTTCCTTAATAATTATAACAACAAACATGAAGTACAGGCAGAATATTTGACAATATTTTGACTTTTAGTATTAACTCTATGTCAAAGAGATAAATGGGCAGATTGTTTTCTTTTTTTTTGCCATTTAAAAAAAAGTTTGTTGAAAGATCATTATATTTCTCTTGTGTTATTTCCAGGTTGTCTATTTGAGCAAGAACTGTGTACACCATTTGAGCTATGTGTCAACGGTGAGATTTTATAAAACAAAAACACAACTATTTTTAACTGTTTTAGCATTTTGACTTAACGTCAGGCTGGAAAGCATCCCAATACTTTTGTTCACGTGCGTTTGTAGACGGGATGTTCGGGAGGTGTTACTCCATCCCGGTGAGCGACGTTTACTCCTATGACGTCACCCTGCCCGTCGTACAACATTTTCGACTGCTACTGGACAAAATGGCCGATACGGGTAAGCGCACGCACGCACATGCATGTCAGCTTGGGGATGAAATGGTGCTTGTGATCATGCAATGTTTGTTAGAAGAGATTCACATTTATGTTGATGACACGTGCATATGAAGTGTATCGCTGCCACATTAGCAAAAAAAAGGTTCAGAATCACATTATAACATGATAAATCAAAGGTTATAATATGATCAATTCCATATTGGTGCTACATGATTGATTCAACAGTATAACCTGATCACTTTCACATGAAGTTTCATCTTTTGACGTGATATGTTTCATGAGATAAGGAATTAAAATTGATCACATTAAAACGAAATTTGATTTGCGCGTTCAGCAAACCAAAACAAAGCAATGATTATTAATTTTATAAAACTTTTAATATAATGCAATATGTTTTTTAAATGTATTTATCTTTTCTAATTTGGCAGCAATACTCTTCTGTAGCTGGGACTGATGTAAATGGTTAAAAAAAAACGTTTCATTCCACAATCATCTGCTCATGGCAAGAGTTGAAAGGTGCAATAGCGTCCACTAGAGGGAGACAGAAAGCATATAAGCGCCCCCTTGTGTGATCTGCTGATGAGGCCACTTTGCTTTGAGTGACATCTTAAAGGAGTTTGATAGAAAAATGCAACTTCGAAAACAAACAACAGTGATCTCTTCATGAACGATTCCAGTGTGACGAAGTGGAAGAAACGACACAAACGAGCAGTCGGGACGCCGCACCAGCACCCCAGGAGATAAATTGTCAGCCGCGCCTCACTCGCTTTAATAGGCTCACCTCTGTTAGCATGCTGCCAATGCCTTTATGGCGTATTTAATGGCGACTATTCAGCAGCTGTGTCGGGTTGGGTGTTAACGAGGTGCTACAGACGGTGCGGAACTGCCAAGAGATGAGTACGAATTGGTAATTGCTTGTTTGAACCCTAGGAAATGACAGCCGAGCTCAAATGTCACAGAAAGGAAATAGACAAGGGACATGATGGTGTTTCACGAGCCTCTAAAGTCAGTTGAGAGATTTGTTCCGAATTACATTCTTTCAAGATAATTGCTCAAAGTGTGTCAAAATGTATGTTGTGCTCAATAGTGGAGATAAAACATTCACCCTGTTTTCATCATATTTGATATCATATGTTTTGGGTTTTTTTTTGCGTTGTGGCTAAATCAGACGACGCACTTTGATATCTGGCTGGAGTCGCTCCTCCCCCACTACATAAGAACCTAACCACTATAGTACGCATCAGCAGTTATTTGGTGGAATTGTGGGTTACCTTGTGTCATTTTTACTCGGCCTAAGCCTCTTAGCTTGCAATGTCGCTAGTGGCTAGTTCCTCTTGTTCTTGTAGCGGTGTGAAAAGCGCAGTGGCGACCCAGTGGAATGTTCAGTCATTCCTTGTTTATCTATCACTGGACGGACTAAATGATAAAATCTGTAATACGTAGATTTATATTCAAGCTTGTATTAACACACCTTACGCAAGCTGGCTAAGAGTTGACAACATAGCATCCAGGCTGGGGCCTGACTTTTAAAGCCACACACATTCAGAGTCATGGATACTACTTTGTTGGACGCCACAATGGCAACACCAGGTGAGCAAAAATAATTCCTTTACCTCCCATGCATATTTTATCTTGGTTTCATGCAAAATCATTATTTATGCCTTTACTAGAACACGGGTAGGCAACTGTCGGCCCGCAGGCCGTATAGGGCCTCTCGACCACCACATTCTTCAATGGCCCATTAATTCTTCCATTGATTCCATTCATTCTTAAGTCCTCCGAATTTTTTTCTGATGATTTTTTATGTGTTCCTATAAACCTCCCAAATTTTCCCCAAAAAGCTGATGAACAATTGGTAAACGTTTTCCACAACCGAATGGGTAAATAAAGCAACCCCAGAAAACTAGACCCCCCCCCAAAAAAAACATAAACAATAAAAATGGTTTTATGTGAATTTGCGGATGTGTAAAAATGTGTCATCTGTAGTTTGAAGTTGTAATATCACCATTCTCCACTAGATGGCAGACATGGCCTAGTAATACTAACTGCCCCGTATTACAACATAAGTATGCTCAATATTATTTTTTGTTTATTTTTGGGGGGAGATTTGGAATTTTTGCAGTTTTTTTGCCATCCTTCAATGGTCAGTTTTATGCACCAAAAAAAAAAACCCCATGATGTGGTTAATTTATTTTTTGTTGGTTTTGAATAGTGAAACTTATACACATGCATTGAGATGAGCCTGGAAAATAAATAAATCACAAAATAAAGATGTATAAAATAAAGATTCAGACCTCACAGAAGGAGCATGTTTTGCTCATCTTAACTGCTGAGGAGAACACTTTTCTACTAAGTTTTTCCAATTGGGCTGAAGTTTGTTTGGTTTGACTGCTCAGTCGTCGTTGAAATTTTGTGCATGTGCAGGTTTGACGTGGCAGGACGACACCACCCAGCATGTTCTGGCCAAAGAACTCTCCAAAGTCAGGAAGATTCCTCATCGACTACCATTGAGTGGCACTGCCGGCAACACGGACGGCAGGTAAGACACTCGAGACGATGAGGAAGTGGTGCGTATGGATAAACGGAGCTCATTGGCAGGCCGGCGATGGACCCCGTAGATCGGAGGCTGAAGCCGGTGAAGGCAGAGCTTAGCAGAAACCTGCAGATGTACCTCCAGCGTCTCGGAATTCTCCCGAAGGCGGGCGGCGCTGAAAGCCTGAGGAAGGTTTGTTCACTTTATTTTTATGGTGTGTGGAATTTTAAGGAAAAAAAAAATCAATGTAATAATTTTAGAATCAGATCAGAATCATCTGTAAAAGCACATAAGGAATTGGTCTTCAGAGTCACGCGTCATCCACGAAAAATGAAAAATAAAAAATAAAAATGACCAACAGAGTGGTTCGCTACTTAATGGCCCAAGTTTTTCAAATGGATAAAAGGAAAACATGAGGAAGGGGGGGCGGAAAAAAAAGATTCCCTATGTGCACTCTTTTAAAGGAGGGGGCACAATATGAACCCAGAACATTTTTTTGACAGTTATTTTTTAACGTCTTTCATTTGCTCAAAAACTTAAGAAGACATGTCAGATATGTTAAAAGTCCACCCGCAAAGTCTGTTTCACTTAGCATCAATATGTTTGGTAGACATGACCATCATGAGTAGACCCACAAAAAAAGTATTTCCGTAAACCAGGACACTCAAATAACTTGGTGTTTTCCAGAGCGGTCAAGTCCAGTCAGACCTGTACAGCTCCAAGTCTGACCCGACGAATACCAAGGCGTCTTCATCCTTCAGAGTGAAGGAGAACCCATCAGCGGATCGGCTCCAAGTTGTCCTTAACATCCTACGGGTGCTTCTCGCCGCCCATCCTGATGCCTCAGCACGCCTCAGACCGATCTACAGCCAGGGAATGGAAGCTTCTGACCCCAGGAACTTCAAATCCAGACCCAAAACTCCAGGGGGTCCTGCCAAGGAGCCCCTTACATTAGTGGATGGTAAGTTCTGTATGAAAAACATACAAATGATAAAATAAAGACAATTATATGTTGTGAATATAAAAAATTTCAAGGTACCACTGGCGATTTTTTTGCTTCATTTGATCCAAATGTCAAATTGCAGAGAAGTTCATCCAGAACGTTTTGAAGAACATCGGCAGGCAACACCTGGACGTGGACAATCTGACACCGCATGACATGGACCAGCTGTCCAACCTCATCGTGGATGCTTTGCAAGTGGTGGACAAAGACCGTATCGCAGACCGGGATCAGGTTCAACCCGGGCCGAGAGACTTGGGAGATGAGCTGAGTGACGGCAAGGAAGAAGAAAAGAAGGGAAATGGCCGAGACGAGGAGAATGTGGCGGAAGCTTCAACTGTGAAGAAGTCCTCTTCTGAACCACCTCAAGGTACCACCAATCAAACTTGACGGCTGTTAATCACAAATGGCTGGTGAATGCGAAAAGATTACATCATAGGAAGCACTAGAGCACTACGATACTGATAACATGAGAAATAAGGGCCTTTTTTTTTTTTAACCAACAGAAGTCCAATCACCGACAAATGACGACAAAGTGAAGGAGGAGGTGAGCCTGTCAGAAGTTCCCTCTCTTAATGTGGTTTGACGTTTGGAACACTCGATTAATCGATGAATGATTGCCCCTTTAACTTATAGAGACATAACGCCGGTAGTATTAGCTGACTAAAGCTAAGGGAACATGTAAAATAGAGGTAATGCTGCAGTTGTGCCAACAACTAGCAGTGTTTGTAAAAGAGGTACACTACAATGTTTGATACAGACATGCTAGTAGCCTAAAACTAATGTTAAAAATGTAGGTAAAATCAAGGCACATTGTGGTTATGCTAGCTGACAAACTAACGCCACATGGAAGATTGCTGCACTTTGTGATTGTCTAAGCTGTCTAAAGATAAACTAGCAGTGTATGTAAAATAGATGTATTCTGTGGCCATGCTAGATGGCTAAAACTCGCTGTGCCTCTGAAATGGTGGCAATGTACTAACTCAGTATAGCTAATGTGCTAGCTGGCTAAAATTAACACTAAAAGTGTCTGCAAAATAAAGCTAAGGGTATATGTATTGTGTTTATTATCCATAGCAAACGTGCTATTTGGCTAAATTTCTTTATATAAATTAAAGACGCACTGTGGTTGTGCTAGCTGGCTAAAGCTAATTGTATGTGCCAGATAGATGCACGACCGTTTTGTTTGTTCGCTAAAATCAACACAGTGCAACAAATGTAAAATGGAGGCATGCTACAATGATGCTAGATGTCTAAAAGTATCGCTAATAGCGTATGTAAAATAAGGGCACCCTGCTGTTATGCTAGCTGGCCAAATGAATGTATGTACTGTACATTGAAGTGTCTTCTGACATAATTTTGCTTCCAGGCTGGTGGTGAAAATGTGTTCAGCAAACTTCTGGCATACTTGGACCAAAGAGCCTCTATCCCTTCCACATCTTCTCCTCCTCACCGTCAGTCGGGTCTGGAGAACGTTCGTAGCCGCACCAGTGAGGTGGGCTTGTCGGTCCAAAAGAAGGACACCACACAGTCAGTGGAGGAGGTGTCCGAGGTGGCGGGCTGGGTGAAGGAGGTGGCCCCGCCACCGGCCGCCGTCAAATACCAGGAAACGCGTCAGAGGATGTCAGACGAACTCCAGCTGGATGTCAAGGCCGCAGGGAAGGAGGCAGATGATGTCTTTGGATATGTCATCACGGACACTGAGTGAGTTCACGCAAGCCTTGCCTATTCATGGAGAAATTTCATTCCATATTGAATTCAACAGTCTTAAAAAGCTTTCAAAACTGTAGGATGTCATGTGATGAAGTGATGAGTGTTTTGTCGATTTTGCCTCCTCAGCGGTCTTCAGACGGACCAAGGTCTGCACATGATGGAGATTCTGGCTCGCATGGCCAGAATCCAAATCACCGACTTTGCCGAGTTGTCGTACGTATGAACGCTTTCTCTCTTCTCTTCCATCTCGTCTGATTCACAAATCAAAGCCCACATATGATGTCAAATTGACTGTAATGTTTGCATCCAATGACAAAGTAAATCAAAGTCATCTGAGCAAAACACAACCATTTGATGCGTTTCAATAAAACATTTTCATGATCAACAATTTTAAATTCATGTGATGCGACCCCCCCTCTGAAAAAAACAAATAATTGATCAAATCGATCTTATTCCTCTTTTTTCGAGCAGAGGCATTAGCCTAGCATAGCCAACGTCCTGTCTGCATCAGCGACACACACCCGCAACACTTGAGCCAAACATCCACTCCACTCTCCTCCACACCCACACTACGACTCGCGACTCCCAATACAGATATTTTTGGATAGTTTGAAACGATTATTGAAATGATTAAGCGAATTGTCCTTTATCAGGATACGGGAGGTTTTATGTAGCGGATAGGAGTCATTCCAAATACTTGGAATCGAGAAAAAAAAGTATGTATGTATACGCTTATTATGATGCAGAAGGTGTCGCCATCCATCAAGTAGACATGAGCGATTTCCCGTCGAGGCATTGGCCTCAGCGTTGAGATGGATGACATCGTGACGCGTGTGATGAATGCTTGCGCCGAGTCGCCGCCGGCCGCCCCAAATAATTGTCACCATTTTTTTCCCGCCTTCTTATTTTGATGCTTTCGTCTTGCTCTTGTTTGCAAGGTGATTTACTTGCAGAGCAGACATTCGTAGTGGAAATGATTGAAACAAACTCATTCGCATTAACGCTGATTATTTGAAGTGGTTGTGAAGGCCGTTTGGGTGGATAACCGCCTCCAGTTTGTTTGATGACTATTTAGCTGCATATTTCAAATGTTTCAACCAAGAATCAAGTCTTAATGTTGGTTTAAGGCCACAGAGGGGGAATATCTATCTTTACCCAATCTATTGTGTCATGGACAAGTGTCAAAGAGAAACGCATTAAAAAAGTGTGAAGGAGAAGAAGAGTGTCAGAAAGGAGAAGTGTCACCTACCGCATATGTTAAGCGCAGGTGTTAAAAAGAAGAGTGTTAATAATAAGTGTGGGGGGAGTGTTACAGATAAGAACAAGGCAAAACAGAAAACACATGCTAAAAAAACAGTCAAAGAAAAAAAATGTTAGTGTTTTAATATAAAGTGGCCACAAAAGCTACCCGGGCGGGCGAAAGGGGACGTGGCCATCCGTCTCTCGGCGGGGGCTCGTTTGAGCGGCAAGAAGAAGAAAAGTTTCTTCGGATGGGGTAGCCGACCACACGCATGCTTTCGCCACCTTGTGATTCATTTGGCGCCTGCTGGGAAAACTGCAAAATGGCCGCCTGACACAAATCCATTTCTTTGCACGCAACACCTCCTCAACCACAAGGACCGAAAAGGACAACATACAGTATATAATATACATATATTTTTGCTTTGTGTTGCCAGCAAAACGTTTAAGTTTGAACAATCTTTAAAAATTTCAAACTTGTAACTAAAACATCTCTGGTTTGGAATGAGTTCAGTCAAATTTGACTTGTTGATAGCAGGTTTTGGATTAAAGGAACAATTTCCAACTTCACCGTTAGGTGGGGCTGTTACACTCTTCCTTCATTGTGATAATGAACAAGGGGCACAACAATCCCACTGCCAATTTGCAAACTCGATTTTTTTTTGTTGGGGGCCGGGGGGAGAATATTGCTTGCATGATTTCAAATGTGCAACTGTTGAAGTAATTTGTTTGTGTGTGTGTTTTAGGGTGGTGGGCCCTGCAGTGACATTCAAAGTGAGCCCCAACCGGCAAAATGTCAGCACAGCATACGTGGCACGAGTGGCCGGTAGGTCACATTTGCTTCCACAAGCTTACGTGAAAATCAATGGAAAAAAAACTCACTTATCTTACAAAATGGATGAAAATATTTTTCTGGCTGCGGGTGTGCTTGCGTGTGTGTCATAAAATCATAAAAAATGCAAACTAGGACAATATATGAAATGTACATGAGTCACTACTTTTTTTGTTTGCACAAATTGAATGCGATGGTCTCCTAGGTGACCTTGGACGGAACCCCGAGGGTTAAAGTTCACAGAATGGCAGGCGTGCTGTTGCGTTAAGAAACGGCGTTGAGGCCCACGTCACGTGCCGCCTCCATTATGGGGGTCGCCAGGCGGCAAGGCGCTGACCTTTTATTGGGATGGGGGCAAAAGGGAGGCGGGCCGTGAGAGCGGGCCCTCGAGGAGAAGCCGGAGGTCGGGGTCAGCACAGCAAGTGTCACAATTAGCACTTAAGGCAGCTGTGATGCAAATACAACCAATTTAAAATATGCATGTGAGTTGCAGGGTATTACTTTTGTTCACTTGGGGTTGCCCTCCTCCATGTCTGTATTGTCGTATCTGTGACTTTAGAATGCATGTAACGTATAAAAGCCCGGGAAGTGATGTGGGTGTCAGCCAATCGTAGTGTAACGTTGGCCTTTGTTGGCTGCCTGCCTGCAACCAACAAAAATGGCCCCAATAGTGACAATTTTCTGTTGGCAAGGTAACTTTTGGTTTCGTCCGAGTATATTGGCCTGGACGTGGATGCCGCCAAGCTGACGACCTTCAGCCCAGTTAAAGCCAAAATCAAAATGCCAAATGTAATTTCCGTCCAAGTAATGGGTTCATCTTGCTCACTTTGCCTTCTCGTCGTCTTGTCTAGGAAGAGAAAATGTTTTGCTTGGCTAATGGCGTCAAAATTGTCATTTGCTGACCTTGTGTAGCAATCGAAGACGGCCAACCTCATGATTGCTCTGTTTGAGAAGGAATAATCGCTATATCGTGGTGTGCTAACATGCCAATGGTGAGTCGACTGGTGTTTCTCATGATACGGGCCAACTTTTAGCCGATTTCTGTAGTCCTCCATGAATGCAAACCAATTCTCGTTTGTGTCGATTGTAAATAAGACATTTGCAAATATTTGCTTGCACTCTGAAAAACCATGATCAACATTTTTTTTCTGCTATACTGGATGAATGATTTTGAAAAGCTTCATTTAATAAAACCCATCATAAAAGTATTTTAACTAACTTTTTAACATGCCCTGTCCAATTAAGGCACTGATTTAATCGACTGTTATTAGGGTTTTTCATGTCATGATTTTTTGGGCCATTTTTTTCTCATTTTTGGTGTTATACGAGAAGAAACTTTTATTGTTAAATATTTTTTAAAATAGTTAACCGATTAGATGTTTTGGGAATTTAATTTTACCGAATTTTAGAATCTGCATCGACTTAAAAAAATTCTGGTAAGCCCTACTTCTTCATGCTTGAAAGTTGAATTTCTGCTCTTTTCTGTTTCAAGTTACAAATTTCCAACATTTTAATTAATTACTCAGTATTTCAGTCGACAACATGCGCTCGAAATGTCACTTTGTCTGGGGTTTTTTTGGGTGATGTAAAATATGTGCCTTGGCTCAATCAAGTTTTTGGAAAGTGTGTTGTCGCGTAGCCCGTAACGATGGCCTCTTGGCTCCACAGTGACAGTACGGTGTCAAGGTGCCTCTCGGCTTTATTTATTATTCATAATCTCATTTCAATCCCCCCGCCTGCCTCGCCCATAATTGATAACCCGTCGGCGACGTAATCCCAGCAGGAAGTGGCTTGACTGAATCATTTACATTTCTTTCCACTGAGAGTCGTGGAAGTTGCTAATATCCTGGCCGCTAATGAAGCCGCGGCCGTGATTAGCGGCGGCTAATGAATTAGTCACGAGCCGCTGGAGGTGTGGCTTCCTGTGACATCACCAAGCAAATGTTGACATTTGCTGCCGTCCTGATGAGCTACCCGTGCTCTGTTTTCGCCGGCTGCGCAGCGTCTGATGAGATGTGGCAGGGTGGTGGACTGATTGGCCCCCCTCCGGGGCGCCTTTCTTTGATTATCACAGTAAAAAAAGAATTTTTCCAAGCATCATGCTTGGAAAAATACCGATTAGAATGTCCTACACACAAATACGCAAGTGTGCACGCGTGCGACTACTTTAGTGGCAGTAAGATGGAGCTAAGTGTTGCATTAGCGCCTTGAAGTGTAAATAGCTTTTTTGTATTGCCTATTAGTCTCTCATAACCTGCCTGCGTGTGTGTGTTATTGATAATCTCTAGGTCTTTGTCGCCCCTCCTGTTTGCACTTTAATGTGCGTCTGACGAAAGACGTGTTATGTTTCTCCAGCTGCTTCAGTTTCAATATCCTGTGCAGTGCACCTCCACCTTTCTCTCCCCCCCACTGTGTGTGGGTGTGTGAGTTCCTGCGTGTGTTTTTGCATCATAAAGAGATCTTTCTGCTTTGATATTATCAGCGGTGGCCACTGAAGAGCAGGGAAGATGTTGGGGAATATGAATGTGAAAAGATACATGAGTGCGCTTTTGAAGACAAGATATGTGGAGTTGTAGTGTACATGCCGGGCCACTCGTTGGCGCTGTGGGGCCAAATCACGGTGGCAGATGGCGCACAGTAGAATGATGTGTAAACGGAATCATATCAACCCGATTACACATATTATAATTGCTACCAGGAAATTGGAAAATCATTCTCTTTCGGTACCTTTCACACAAACCGACCAAAAAGTGAGGCCCTTATCCCTCCACCTTTCACGCAGACGACGATGCAAAAGTTTTGTGTTCCTGCAAAACTTGTCGTGGTCACCAGAGCTGTTTGACATTATTCCCGAACTGCCCTCAGTTGCACTTTAAACTCCCGTCATTGGAGCCGCTGGCATTCCTGCAGGCGACAACCAGGCGGGACGCAGGTTCACGGCATTAAAATTTGAAGATGACATCGAGGCGGCTTTTTTTCCCCCTTTGTTTATCAGATCCGCTGATCAGTTGCTGCTAAAGAATACCCGCAGGACGAGATGTGGCGGCGGGATCTGTTACCTTGGATTTAGCGAGCCTGCGGGCGCTGATGATGATATTGATGTGTTTGCGCTTGGCGGTGGAGCAAACGAGAAGAAGAAACAAGTTCTCAGGTGGCAGACGTGATTTGTAGGGGGGGGGCAAACTGTTTCTCACGTGGCAACTTTACCTGTAGGGCAATTGCAGCGCTTGGACCAAACTATAAATAAGAAGCCAACACATTTGGACAAAAGTATTTTCCCCAAAAATATTGAGACATATACAAAAAGTGAAAACGGAAGGACGTTTGACCAAAACTACAGATCCGAAACAAAATCTGTGTCATTTTCAGGTCTTGTTGTAGTGCATTAGTCAATAAAAGTTGTATTTCGTTGATGGAGTCGACATCAGCAAGATGTTGGGAAGACGCCGGGCTTCACTTTCTGTGATTTATACACTCTTGGACTACGGTTGCGGTGATCAACTAATGTGATTACATCTATGCTGTCGCCGCGGCGACAGTACGGCAATACGTCTCCCCCTCCCCCCTTTTTTGCCCGCTTGCCTCATCCCCGCCCCACCATTTGAGGGATGGCCGTTGTTTTCTTCTCATTATACGACTCCAGAGATGCAGCGGCAAGGCCGTGGGGTGGTTGGCGGGGGGCGGCCCGGGTGCTTAATGGTGGAAATAATGAGCCAGTGGTGCTGGCAGCGCTTCATTCTGCCAGCCCAGGCCCTTTCCTTTTGTCCAGAGTGAAAAATGAGCCGTTTCGGGCTGTGTTTTTCCCTCTCGGCTCCCAGCTTACATTGAGTTAACATAAAGCACAGCTCAGGACAGGGCCGCCCCGTGTGACAAATGAAGCGCCTCTGTGTGCTTTGGAGGGAAAATAACAGCGGCCTTCATGTACAAATGAGATTATCTTTTTTTTTTCTTTTAACACCTACTTCCTTTTTTTTTACTGTCACACTAGGACAAAATGTAACATTGTTGGGGAGGGGGGGGGGGGGTGAATAACTTGATTAGACTTCATTTCCTTTGCTTTGCCAAAAATTCAACACCAAGGCAAGAACTCGTCAATAACCTAATCATGAACATAGTCAAGAACCATGTCAAGAACCTAGTCCAACAATGTCGAGAAGGAATTCACAATCCTCGTATAAAACATGTCAAGAACCATTTCAAGAACTACCACAAGAACCTCTTCAAGAATCTAGTCCAGTGGTTCTTAAGATTTTTAGAGGTACGGAACCCAACCAGTTAATATGCACATTCACCGAACCCTTCATCAGTAAAAAATAAATACATATATTTTTACAAATTCAAGATATTAAAAAAAATTAAAAATAAATTAAAACATTTTATTAAAAACTGAAAAAAGTCCATAGAATTTCAAGCGATAAGTATATTTTTTTATACTTTAAAAAAAATTGTATCTCATACTATCACGACAGTCACACGTTGACTACTAAGCGAACTAAATTTCCCACAGCATTGATTGGACAAGCAATGGCATGTGATCATCTGCAGCCTGTGATGGCCTAGTGGGCGTGTCATAACTAATGAACATGTTGAGTTGGGTGTGTCTTACCCTCCATGGCAGAGGCTCCGTCGAACCCCTGAGACCGTCTCACCGAACACCAGGATAAGAACCACTGGACTAGTCCATAAACAAGTCAAAAACAGTCAACAACCTAGTCCAAAAAACAAGTCAAGAGCCAGCTCAAGAACATTTGATGCGGGGCTTCTTCCATTGAGAAGAGTTGATAACTTGTAATTTCATGTCCCTTCTTGCTCTGGGCTGGGTGCCGTCCCATTTTGTATGCGTTGCCCACAAATGGTAAAAATACACATGGCTTAGCACCTGAATGACTTTTCTTTTGATATCTTCCTCGTTGCAGTGGAACAGAAAGCGTCGCTGGAGAAGGAAGCCAAGCTCCGCATCCTGGAGGCGGGAGTCGCAGATGTGAGTACCCTGGTCTCAGATGTTGACATTGCAGAAATTAGCCTGTTTGGTGGGGCCATTAGTACGTCTTTCGTTAACCATTTTTTTTCAATTGCGGGTCTAAAAGAAAGCCCTTATTATGAGTATCATTTCTGACACAAAATCCAATAGTTGCCCTGACATGCAAACATGAGTTAACTTTCCTAGGTTTTCCCAAATATACCCTTTATGACGAGTATTTATTAATCAACAATGACTAGCATGCTTAAAAATACAAATTACTTAGATTACCTATCTAATAAATGAACTACCGTATTTTCACGACTATTCGACGCATCGTAGTAATGGCCGCAGTCTCATTAATGGGTGACATTTCTGTATTTTACACATACACAGGACGCATCGTACTAATGGCCGCAGTTTTACAGTGGTAAAACATACGCCAGCTTAAACATACGGCATGCATGCGCGCACTCTAACACGTTAGCTTGAAGCATACGGTAGCATGCCAAGACATACAGATAAGATAAAAACACGTTTTTAAAAAGGCAACGAAAGCAGAACTGAGTTCGGGTGTATTTTATTTAGCCATCGTACAATGTTCTCACGTTTATCGATCAATCATCACCCAGAAATCCATCAAAGTCCTCATCCTCTGTATCAGAAGCAGAGGACTGCACATCTCAGTTGTCATTGAATGCATGCTAGTGTGAGTTGCTACGCATTGCCGAGCGGAAAGAAAGAGTACCAACAGCAAAGTCAACATTTCTCTCGTGTGAAGCTTTCCCACATTTGAAAGTAAAGAACAGAGCGAAACATGGTGGCAGCGCGTGTGTGTGTAGAAAGAATTGAACAATTGTGCAAGTACCGTAATCCATCAAAAACGCCGCGTTCCCTCTCGTTGTTGCGTATTGTGGCGTAACTCGCCAAGCGCTGCCTCTCACTCTTTGTAAAGTTGTGTTTGCCACCGATCATCCATTGTTCCCATGCAGTTTGCAACTTTACTTTGAACGCCCGGTTGATGCCAATGTCCAGGGGTTGGAGTTCTTTAGTCAAGCATAACCGCTGGCTTTAAGTTTGAACTGAGCTTCGTAGGCGTGTCTTTTTGTCTAATTTATTTTCAGGGGTTCTTAGAAACCAAAACCGGAGTTGTTTTGCAACAATGCACATTGCCACACTCTATACAAGTGTTGGTACTGGCTTGAGGCGTCCACTTACACGCCCACCCTTCACCATTGGCGGACTAGCTTGCCTGTCCTCTCTCTCCCTCTCTCTCTCTCCGTCTCCCTCTCCATATATGTATATATACATGCCCACCCTTCCCTGATTGTGCCGACTTCTTTCCCGCATGCCTGGCTACAGTCACTTCCGCCTTTTCTCTATATAAACATCGTGTCGGCTGTCAGTCAGATTTTGGAACTCAGCGCATGTAAAGGACGCTCCGCACCATAAGGCGTCCTGTCCATTTTGGAGACAATTTAAGACTTTTAATGGCGCCTTATAGTCGTGAAAATACGGTAGTTGTTGTTTTAAGTGAAATCGGTTTGCATACTTTTTGTCTTAGGTTATGATAACTAATTGGATTTTACAGTATATGATCAAATGAGTAATAATGAAGACCAAGAAGAGCGTCGGCATCTCTCGGTCATCATTGCTATTCTACCGCTATTCTCCTCGGCCTTTGCAACGAATAGACTGCACTCTCCTATCGATCCAGCGGTTAGTCTGCAACGATGATGCCGCGTGTCAGTCAGAGAGGTGGAGATTGACTGGGAGAAACGAGGAGGGTGGCGAGTAGGGGGTTAAGGATCAGTCAATGGGATCGATAGCGGCCTGCAAGCATGAGCCAATTATGAGGAATCCAACCCGAGATGGCTAAAATGTGCCTGTTATTGTTCCAATGCCTTTTTCATTTCGACCCTCGCCCCCAAAGGTTCTGCTTGAGTACCTTTTATGGTTGATACTGTACATATAGAATTTAGGAACATGGTCCTTGGATCAGTTTAAAGGTCTGAAAGGGTTTTGCGGGACACAATTTACAAACACTGATGAAACCCTCTGGTCTAAACTCCCCAGCCAGGCAAGGATACACTCCAAAAACCATTTGGGGGACAAAAAGGACGACACCTTCCTTGAGAAGGGATCACAGGGGGGCCGGAGAGAGGAAAAGCGGTACTAAAACAGGCCAAAAATCCAGATGATAGGGCCATTACCCCTCTGATATTTTGTGGAGGATATTGGTACTAGGTCAAGAAGCTCATAAAAAAGTTCCATACTGCGTTACTAACCATGTGAAAATTCAAGTCTAGAATCAAGTCGTGAGCCAATCCAAGAACCAATTTGCCTGGCAAGCATAGAACCAACAAAACGCCGACCCTGTTATTATTGTCAAGTCGTTTTTGAATGTGTTGTTTGTTCATCGTCCCCCAATCCAAGTCTGTCCTGCGGTCCCGAATGAATTCTCAGAGGGTTGAAGTCTGTGAAAGAAAAGAAGACAAGAGATTTGAGCTTAAATGATGAAAGATGTTGACTGCGCATCCTTGAAACGTGGCCCGTCAGGTGTGTGCGCTCTCCTGCCTGCAAATAGCCCGCAATCTCCCGCAGGTGGTCTGACCTTGGCAGCTTTTATCAGACCACCAATGCAGGGAAAAAGATTGCTTGATTTATTTTATATATATTTATAAAAAAATTTTCATCCTTCTCCAAAGCTCGCTCTTGCTCACTTCGCTTTGAGCCAAAAGGCGAAGCAAAAAAGATAATAGACAATTGTAGATTTGAGCCAAGCGATCATTTCATCCCGATGTGGGCAAAGATCGGAATACTGATGGAGCTTTATCTCGCGACGAGTTTTAGAGGACAACACGCCACCTTTCAAAGGGCATCGACACCAAAATAATGTCAATGTCATTCATTAACAATTCGTCACTTATAAAATGAATACAAGACTTAAGTCGTGTTTTAAAACCCTTCAATCCATTGGTATGAATCAAGATAGTGGGCCATGCGGCCTCATGGGTGCCATTTGTTTGTTGTCACACTTTCAAAATGAACTTGAATTCAATGAGGAAGTGGCACCGCCTCGCAGGTGCTAGCTTAGGTGCTAGCTTAGATGCTAAGCATTCGGTGTTCACCGAATCACAAATAACGATGTTATGAAGTGGCGCCGCTGAACTGTCGTTGTTAAATTTTTTTCACCCGACCGTTAATTCAATGTGGTTCTTATTAATCGGTGCCCTTACATTCCTCGAAAGGTGTCTTAAATACAAGCTATTAATAGTATAAATATTGTTATTATTATTATAAAATAATGTAGTCTAATTCTCTTTGTCCAATTAAATCTAATAATTCACTTTTATTTTTGTCTCTTAATTTTTACGGCATTCTTGAGATCCTTGAAATGTACTTTCAACATTAAAGGTATATTACAAAAAGTAATATTTCTTAAAATGTATGATCATAAATATGTCAGGATGTGGTTGGCAAGCGGTTGGCGGCGGCACGTGCGTGCTCATTAGCGTCGGCCCTCCTCGCTCGCCCTGGCCCAAGTTCAAGCGTGAAATGTGGTTTTCGGGGGCGCGGGAGCACATCATCCGCTGCCGAGCTGGCTCGCTGCCAGCGGGCAGACGTGCATACAGACGTCTCCCATGATGCCACCGTAGCTTCAGCGGACAAAACCAAATGGAAATGTCTGAATTGCGTAACGCTCAATGTTTGAAAATTTCAAGTGATTTCACATTCTGATGTCAATTTTTAAAAAATCGTTAAGATGCCTTTAAAAAAAACCTTTACATTTTTTATTTTATTTTCTTTTGAAAATTTTATTTCACTTCATGTTAAGATGTTTCATTTTTATTTTGTACATTTTCCTCTTCAAATTTTCCTTCATTTATGGATGAAAAAAAGGATAAATATGGATTTAATTTTAAAAACAATTTGTTATCAATATCACAGACAGTTTTTCTTGTCATTCTTTTTTGATTCTCAAAATTGAATCTCACAGATGCTCCATGAATCTGCATTAACGTTAGTCTCCGTGTCAAAAATGAAATCCCAAAAAAAGATGTGATCACAAAAACTGAAGCATGATGAGCCGAGAGATTGGTTCATCTCTTATTCATTATCATTTATACCCTGAAAAAGTTGAAATCAGCATTTTTATTGCTATAAAAATCAACTAATTACATACACATTTTAACTTGATTGTCGATTTGTTGAACAAACAAATTTAATTCTAGCTTTCGATTTCACAGCTTGTGCTCACTTCCAAAGTTTTGTTTATTTATTTTTGCGTGATGCAACACCTGAGGAATGTATTTGATATTCTACTACCGTCCAAAGAGGAAGTCTCCCACTTTTTTTTTTCAATGTTGCTTGGCCTCGTCGTCTGCTTCTTCTGCAGAAAGGCAGCGAGCGTAAAGAAACCACCTTTCCAGTCAAACAAATAATCATCTCAAAAAGAAGAATACATTTCATTATCTGCTCTTTTAATAATAATAGTAACAATTATTTTGACAAATAGAATTAGGACCTCAGAGCTGTCGCTACTTGGGCCCAAATAAATCAAATTCCCCAAAATTCAGAAGAATGAAAACCAACCATGAATGGCGAAAACTTTTCTTCTCCCGCTGCAGTCTGTTTTTGTTTGCCTCTTCATCTAAAGTCATCGTCCTCCTCAAGTTTTGCGACTATATCCCCAGCAGAGGTTCGAGGGGCACCCTTTTGGCGCCGTGGCACCTCTTTTGTCCGAGTGGTATCCCGGCAGTGGCGGCAGATTGGCGGCCGGGCTAGCACGATGACACAAAAGGCACGGCAGCGGAGAAATCTTTTCACGGCCCCCCGACTGCCGCCGAGCGCTGGTGGATGTTTAACGTGCCGGCGTGTCATTCATGAGCTGTCTCCAGAAAAAAAAAATTCTTGCCTCTGAGTGATGTGTTGTGAGGAGCGCTCCCATTTTTGTCCAAACGTCAACCACACTGAGGGATGTAACGATGGCGAAGAGCTTTCGTTCGTCCGCACATGGAAGACTTGGATTAGTCAAATCCATGAAGGTGGAATGAAGCCTTTTGCAATATGGAGATTTATTTTTCAATAACCCAAGTAGTGTTCTAGATACAAATTCTCTTTGGTTATTATCATTATTATTATTTTTTTTTAAATAAAGAGTAGAATTTTGGACGACATTAACCCGTACATGCAGCAATAATAATAACATGATAAGCTGTCCACTGTAGTAACCGCTGTCCCTGAAATGGGTTAAAGATATTTTTCAAGGTGAAAGTTAGAATTGTTTTTTTTGAAAATTTAAATATTTTATTTGGGTAATAGAATCATTTTGCGTCATGAATATGATTTTTTTTATTTAAAAAAAAAAGTGGAGTAAAAATATTTTCACTAGCAAATACTGTATTTTTGGCACTAAAAGGCGCACCTAAAAGCTCCTTGCATTTTCTTAAAAGCTCACCGTGCGACTTAAAATCTGATGCGCCTTGTGTATGGTCATTACAGTAATATTTCGACCCCAAAATGGCTCCTTGCTAGAGACATGCTTACAACGCAGAGTTCAAACTTAAGGCGATCAGTTTCGCTGTTGAATACGAACATAGAGCAGTGGCAAGAGAATTCAACGTTAGCGAGTCAATGTTATAACTTGCTGTTGGTGAAGTGAACTGTGTCGCTGCTTTATTAAATAAGATTTACTGACATCTGATCATCGCTATATAAATAAGGGTGTAGTGCAGTGTAGCGTTCTGTTGGCATTTCCTTGCGCGTTGCTCCATCTAGTGGATGCATTGTACATTGCGTCTTATAATGCGGTCCAATATATGAAAAAAAAATTATAAAATAAACCATTCATTGAAGGTGCGCCTCATAATCCGGTACGCCTTTTAGTGTGGAAAATACGATACTTGCAGGCTAAAAACTACTCTTTTACCATTAGGCCTACATAGTATCGATATGTGTCCAAAAGTCAAATCAGTAAATTGTTTATTCTAAGTCAGCAGTGCATTTTTTTGTCACATATCACATTGCTTGGGCTCCTCCAAAGAAATCTTTTTTTTTTGTTCAGCCATCTGGTTAGGAAGTGTGTGTGTGTGAGAGAGTAAGAGTTGTGCTATGATCTGACTAAGTTGCAATGTTTTGCAGTTTTGCTGGCGTGGTAACAGAGCTGTGATAGTCTGAGCAGAGTTGCCTTGCGGTGTCGGGAGAATTGCGGGGGACTGGGAACGTGCTTCAAGGAAAATGAAAGATTGGCGCTCAAAGCGCCCTCCGCCGCTCACTGTTCAGAGCTGTGAGGGGCCGTGTGGGGGTCGAGGGGAAAGTTAGCCACATCTCGCGCACACGCACACGCACACACACACGCTTAAGCCAATAGTGACTTGAGTGGCTGCCACCTCCAGCTGTCACAAAGGGGCAAAAGGAGGTGTGTTCTCTGGTTTGATTTGGGCTTAGGGGGCAGGTGGGGGGGATATAAAGATAAACTGAAGAGCACCCCACCCCCGCCCAAACTCCACACACACACACACACACACACACACACACTTGAAGGAGCTTGTCATCTGCATCAGGCAGCTTCACCACTCATTGGTCTCCTTTGTAAGACGTATGGCACACACCGACACACACACACACACACACACACACACACACACACACACACACACACACACACACTCAACACTTTCTCACAAATAGTGAACGAGTAAAAGCCTATTTCTCTTCCACCTGTTCCTCCTTCCAATGGTGTCCTAAAACGCGCACGCACGCACGCACACACACACACACACACACACACACACACACACACACACACACACACACACACAGTTCTTTTGTTGCGTCTTCACCCCCAGTTGAAGAACTCATTAATTCTCATTGTTGACTGATGTGTGTATGTATGTGTGTGTGCGTGTGTCCGTGTCCTTGAATAGAAGTGTGCATGTCATATTTAAAAGTATAACTAATCAAAAGGGGACCAAAAAAAAAAAAAAAGAAAAACATGAATAAATATTCCGATTGTCATTCTGATGAAGGGAAATCTGGTGCCCTGGTTGTCAAGGCAACACTGGTGACAGAGAAGCGCCACAATGCACACATGTGGAAAAAGCATTGGAACACCTCCAAGAAGTGAAAAGTGGAGAAAAAAAGTGCATTTGGGTCAATAGAGATGGAGCACCTGTCGCAAGTAAAACATGAATACGGCACAGAAAAAAGTATTGGGACACCTCTACTAAGTCAAATTCAAATGAGGACAAATTATTGGGACACCTGCAAGGAAATAAACACGAATAAGAAAGATTTGCACCAAATTTTGGGGAACCTATTGGATGTGAAAAACTGAGAACATTTCTCTTAAAACAAAGTGGGTAGGAGTCCGGAGATGTATACGAAAGGAAAAGCTGGAGTTTGGACAAAACTATTTCCATGCATTGAAATTTACTTAGTAGAAATTAGAATTAATTATGGGCGGCAACTGGTTCGCACGTCTGCCTCCCAGTGCAGAGGTGCAGGGTTCAATTCTGGCTCCGGGCTTCCTGTGTGGAATTTGCATGTTCTCCTCGTGCCTGCGTGGGTTTTTTCCGGGTGCACCGGTTTCCTCCCACTTTCCAAAAACATGCGTGGCAGTTTAATGGAACACTCTAAATTGTCCCTTTGTGTGAGGGTGAACGCGGATGGTTGTCTCTGTGGTCTCTGTGTGCCCTGCGATTGGCTGGCCACCCGTTCAGGTGCCAACCGCCCACTGCCCGAAGACAGCTGGGATAGGCTGCAGCAGGCCCGCGACCCTCGAGGGGATAAGCGGATTACAAAATACATAAATGGATGGATAAAATGAATCATATGTGTTTTTTATGGGCAGTTACTACTTTGTCGTTCCTTTTGGGAGTTTGTATTCGTCCTTTCATACCTTCCCGCTCAAACAAACGTCGACGCAATGATGGCAGTCAAAATGATTCCCACTCTTCCTCCTCCTCCTCCTCCTCCTGTCGGCAACATGTGGAGCCGTCACCATGGCGACGAGGGTTGGGGTGGCAGTGTAGGAGGGGGGCAACGTTGACATGTGCGGGAGACAGGCAGGGATTGGAGGGCGGGAAAAGACTTGGCAGTGGTGTGGGGGGGGCAACCAATAAAAGGAGGACCGAGGACCCCCACCCCCCTTGGCCCTTGTCCACTTTGTAGTGAAGAAAGGCGCTGGCGTGGACTCTTCATCGGTGGGCCGTTCCTCATCCTTGATGCGTTCGCCGACAGCCGAAAAAAGAAACTGCTTTTTTTTTTTTCCCGCCCACCCTTACGTACTCGCCGGGAATCGGAGGAGGAGGATGAGGAGCAGGTGGAGGACGACGATGAGGAGGTGAGAGGCAGGCGGCTTCCTCTCGCCGTCGCCATGGGAAATACGGCAGCATTCTGGTAACGATTGATCAGATTCCAGCATGCATTCCTCAAAGTTCGTTGCGGCATTTGCGCTGTTTTATTTGTCTTGTTTTCATCCCGAATGTAAAGTTTTATGGCGTCGAAAGGGGAAGTCTCATGTTGGCTGATGCTGTCACATAAGAGATTAAAATTTTTTTTTTTGTAGGTTTAACCTAACCTCAAATTGATCGTACTTGGTGCTGAAACGTTCAATATTTAACTCATTCACTCCCAAAGACGTTTTTAAACGTCTTTTCAGACTTGGTCTAGAATTGGCTGGTACTGAATGAGTTAATTAGGTGTAAAAATAAAACATGATGGAAATTGGTCATGAGGCTTGAGAGAGATTTTTTTTTTAATGATGAAACGTGGAAGAAATGCTAGTGGTACAAGTTTGATGGATGCTGAAACTCGAGAGCATTTTTGTAGTCTAAAACATGTTATCATTTTGATGACTTGAAGCTGAAACATGATACAAACATGAAATTTTGGGATTCAATGATGGTTTAGACGAGAGTTGTGTTTGGTGTGGGACCGAGGCTGATAGATATTGCATTTTCTGATGCTGAAACATGATCGAAAAGTGAGGAGTAGAAGTTTCAACTCGGCTAATGGTGAAACATGAGTGAAATCGGTTAGATTTTTATTTTTATTTTTTTGCTCAGGCTTTTTACAAATGTGCTTGATGCTGAAATGTGCTAGAAACTGGATTGCCGGGCATGCTGAAACATGCTTGAATTTCAAATTAGTGTTTTCTGAAACATGATGCTGAAATAAAAGAAATGCAATTTTTTTTCTCGAAACACAATAGGAATGTAATTATATTTGATACTGACGCTCGGTATGAAAGTTTATGCCGTTCACCATCGAATGGTGTTCGAAGTTGAATGATGCTGAAAGCTGTTAATTCGGAAATTTAAGTTTGATGCTGAAACGGGATAAGCTTTGATTCGATTGTGTTTGGCGATGATGATGATGATGATAGAAACCAATTTTAAACATGCTCAAATTACACGCTTTTATGTTTTTTATTGAGGCTGAAAATGATCGAGGTTAAATATAGTGCAGGAACAAGGACGGAATTGATTGGATTTTGCGCCTGACATGGAAGACATTCACTGCTTGGGACACAACCAAAGTTTGGTTTGCTGAAACCAGGCAAAACCTGAAGTAATTTGCCCGCAGAGCCTGACTAATATTTCGTGTAGTGTGCTGCTGAAACTCGATGATAGAGATGAATAGACCTTACATTTGTTTAAAAATGTGGTTGATGCTGAAACATGTTCAATTTTTGATGCCGAAATGTGGTTAGACAGTTCTTTAAAAAAAATGTTGGAATATGTTTGCAGAAACAGGCACAAATACGTTGATCGTTTGCTGCTGAAACATGATGATTAACGTGAATAAACTGGGAAAAATGTGGTTGATGCGGTAATATAGCTTATGTTAAGTGTTTGATGCTGAAACATGGTAGAAAATTGAGTGGAAAAATATTTTGGATGCAGGACCAGGCTAAAACACGTTGAAAGCATTTTACTGCTGAATCATGATGGAAATTCTCATTTAACAGGAAAAAAAAAGCGTTACTCTCAAAACGTAATCTATTCGATAAGTGATGCTGAAACATGGTAGAAATGGCATGAAAAAAAATTGGCACCGAAACAGGCTACAATTTGTTTATGGTTGTTCGGTACTGAATAATGACGGAAATTAATCGTCATGTAATTGGAAAAAATATGGTTGGTGTCAAAACGTCATGAAAATGATCAATGTTGCTCATGTTTATTGTTCCCAGCATTAATATTCAGCCGACCGTGGCGGTGAAGCGAATCAAACCTGTCGAGCTTTTTCTCAGTACACGCGTGCGTGCGTGCGCGGAATTGATCACCCCCTTTGACTTTTTCACCCGACTTGAATAAGCCGAGGCCCAGCAAATCCCATCTGTGCGCACACAGACACACACACACACACACACACACACACACACACACACACACAAAATGTCCTTGTTATACTGGCCCGATTGCTGAAACATGCCGGCAACGTGTTTCATCTTGTAACCAAACGCGTTTCTTAATTTGATGCATGAGACGTTTTGAATGGATGCTGAAACCTGATAGCAATTTATAGCATCGTGATGATGAACTCGATACTGAAACAGGAGTGAAATTTTGTGTTTGCTGCTGAGATGTGATTAAATTTGCCGGAATGTGAACGTGTTTCATGCTGATAGGAAGTTTGAATAGATGCTGAAAAGTGATCAACAAGAGAAACATGCGAAAAAATTGTTTCATACTTTAAAGAAAGAAAGAAGTGAAAAAAATAGTTTGAGGCTGTCATATGATCCATTTTTTAATACCAAATTATGATTTTGTATTTGATACTGAACCATGATAGAAATCAGTTTGACATTGAAACATGAGAGTTGATTTGGAGTTTGGTGCAGAAATGTCATCAGACCACGTGACCATGATAGATGCAGAAATCTGGCAGAACCTTGACCGAAATTTGAGTTACATGCTGAAACGTGTGATAGATTTTACATCGATGCTGAAACATTTTCTAAATTGTGTCATTCAATGGTGAAACATCCTGGTGCCGCGAGTACGTTTGAAGCTGAAACATGATCGAAACATGACTGATGCTGAAACAGCAGAGTCATTTGAGTTTGACGTGATCAGAAATTTGCATATGAGGCTGCAACATGATTGTTGAATGCTGAAGCGTGATGCTGAAACAGGAATGAGATTTGTGTTTGATCCTGGAATATGATGAGAAAAGAGATTTTGAGATATCAGCCGGATGAGAGAAATGTTTGAGAATGAAACATCATAGAAATGAAGGAAGATGGCGAAATGGATGCTAAAATGTGATTGAAGTTCAGAAGTTTGCGTGTGTGAGCAGATGGACAATGAAGTATCACTCTGCCCCCCCCCCCCATTTTTTTTCTCCCACCACTTTTCATCCGCCCCCCACTCCTCCCCCCCTCACTCCTCGTTTCATCATGAAACTCTTTCATTTTTTTTTCTTTGGCATCCAGATTGTCCAGGAAGCACATCTGTCTATCCCATCGCGAGTTGTCGATATTGTCCAAACCTAACATCAACAATTATTTAAACTTTTTTTTTGTGCTACGTGATGGCTGTATTTAATTACGCATTATTTTCCTTGACGGCGCCTGTGCAGAATGATTGACAGGCATGTTTGATTGACAGCCAGTGCAGCAGCTGCAACGCAGGCACCCGTTACTCCAGTTAATAGACACCCCCGACCCCGACCCCTCCTTCCCACACATGAGCCCTTTGCACCCCCCAACCTCTTAGAGCTCCTCCTTCTCTGCACCGGCG
Source organism: Hippocampus zosterae (assembly GCF_025434085.1). Lineage (NCBI taxonomy): Eukaryota > Metazoa > Chordata > Actinopteri > Syngnathiformes > Syngnathidae > Hippocampus > Hippocampus zosterae. Next base: position 9,512,293 of record NC_067465.1, read on the forward strand.
TAACCAAATTTGATTGAGCTGCCGAAGGGCGTGGGTTTGAATCAATTGTCAAACATGGCGGCCAGGTCTGATAAAGAGTGAGGGCCATGTACGGTTTTTGTTGTTCTTGTACATCCTCTTTCTCCCTACTTTCCTTTCAGGCCAGCCTTGTTTCCTTCCTTCCTTTAGTCTGTTGTACTTCTCTTCCCGTCTCCTCCATTTTTTATTTTCTTGCGCTTTTTTTCTCTTTGCGCTTCCTTCCTCACATTTTCCTTTTCTTCCTTTCTGCATTTATAGCGTCCCTGGTTTCACAAATCCTTATTTCCAAGTCCCATTTCCTTCCTTTCTTCCTTCCTTCCTTTCTTCCTTCCTTCCTTCCTTCCTTCCTTCCTTCCTTCCTTCCTTCCTTCCTTCCTTCCTTCCTTCCTTCCTAGGCTGGCCTTAAAAGTTCAGAAAAAAAATTACATTTGAATGGGACTCCAGTCCTGTGATCAGGCAGCTGGAACGGGACCCTCCAACTTCACTGTCACCCCCCCTCCCTCAGCACCACACACACACACCCACACGCACACGCACACACACACACACGCACACACACGTCCATGTATTGCGCAACTGTCGTCCCCCCGTTGGGTCATTCTACTGGCGCTTTATCAGGTGTTGAATACAGTAGCAATGAATTGGTTGAATATCATTGTTTGGGATGGGGGTCATTTAGTGGCGGCTTCTCCTTGAGACCCCCGTGGAATTCCAGAACAATCTGCATGGAGGCTAAACCCCCGGGGTTTGACAGTCGGGTAGCAGGGGACTCGCTAGGCAGCCGTTTTCATTAACTTAAGCACAACGGCATGCCCGCCCCCCCAACTAATCTCTGTGACCTCCACCATCAAGCCCCCCACCCTAAAAAAAACTTCATTTTACGCCACAGGCCAAGCCTCCTTCTATCTCTCTGTGAGGATTTACACACACAAGCTCCCTATTGAGGCAGGAAATGGAGGGTTCTGGTTGAGGAGGTCGGTTGATTTTTGGGGGGTGTGGGCAGCACATCCAACGATGTGGCGATGAGTCATACTGTGAGATAGCAAGTGCTCACCAATCAATATTTTATTGATCAGCCTCCATGTACAACCCTTGATTGTTAGTATTGAACGTGGCAGGAAAATGCTGCGTTCAAGTTGACGTGTTTGGATCCTGGATGTGGTTCTGTTGGTTCTAGATCTGGATTTTCACCCTCTCGCTTCGATCAGTTTGTTCTGTGTTTGTATTGTTGCACTTTCCCATGTGGAACTTAAGAACGGGCCCTTATCTGGATGATGTACAAGTGTTTGTGTCTATATTTGCGACTTAGCCTACGACGAAAGCGGAAGTGAATGAAGCAAAATGACGCTAAGAACTGCTAACTTCCTCCGTGTTGCAGCCTTCTAATCTATAACTGTATTTTGAGTGCGTGTGTTATATCTCTCAATTCTGTATCTACATTTGGATTTCGTTTATGTGGAGCGGTCTGTGTGAAGTTACTTTAGGATCAACTCTTGTGCTGTCACTATCAAGATTTTTGTTGTTGTTTCAGTCTTGTGTTGAATTGGCGCATCGATCTTGTCTCGATCCGGATTTGTGAATTTGTGCTCGCTTGAGTCAAAACTGCTGCATTTATTCGATATTTGTGCAGCTATATTTGGACAATTATGACGTGTATTGTCTATCTATTGAATGAATATCTATGTTCTGAGTTGAAAGGATGCGCTGATGGTTTTTTTTTTCTTGTGAAAGGATTTTTTTTGTGTGCAAGATGATTATTATCTTTTTGGGGGTGATTTTTTTTTTCTATTCCGGGGGATGATTATTCTTCAGGCGGACTGCAATTTGTCTGTCTGTGATTGCAGCGCGTAATTACGTTGCGTATTGTTCACTGCCATCAGGTAAAATGACACATGGGGGTCCATTATTATTCTGCACCGGCTCAATGGAACCCTCTTATACAGACACACTCACACACACACCCCCCCCCCCCCCCCCTACGCCCCCGGGACCTCTCGAAATGACACATCCTCCTCATGGCGCCTGCGTCGTTGACGGTGTGAATAGAACATTTGCGGAAAGGACGAGGCTGCTCCCGTAACGCTTCAGGTTCTGAAACCCACCCCCCAAAAATACGAGTCATTAAAATGTGTCATCATCGCTGACATTATTAATGACCGAAAAGCTGAGAAGCAAACCAGGAGTTTCAAATTCATTTCCTGTTCCGATGTGATTAACCTTTCGGGCTCTATTTTGGTGACTGGCGCAAATCCGGCGTAACGCAGAAACTAAATCTGCGCAGAGGCGTGTTAGACTAAGCGTTGGTATTTCAACAGATGCGCACAAGGAGGTGTGTTTTGTTGTTGTTGTTTTTTTAAAAGGGCAGTTTGCAGCATTTTGTGCATTTATATTTTAATTTTTAGTTATTTATTTTTTGCTATAGTGATTTGTGAATGTTTTTTGTGTGTTTGTGTGGCGTCGCAGGGCAGCGAGATCTCTGCGATCCCCGGCAAGTACAGCCAGGCCGAGTCCACCAAGTTCCTGGTCCTGACGGTGGCGTCCATCTTGTGCATCGCGGGCGTGCTGCTGGCGTCGAGCGTGCTTTATTGCCTGCGACACAGGTCGCACCACAAACTCAAGGAGAAACTCAGCAACTTGGGAACGGACGCCGGACAAGATGCCACCGCCACCTACCAGGTAAACGCCAGGGAAGTGCGCCACAGTTTAGGGGGTACGCAGCAATGGTCGGATGAGTAAATATTTTTTGGAGGTGCACTTGATGAGCAAGATGTGGATGTGGAAATTAGGATCCAGCCAATCTGGATTTTTTTTCAAGGTAGTTACCGATATTTGGCAGAAAAAATAATCCAAACGAGAACTTTTTGCACCACACAACGCATCTCAATGGGCTTCAATTTTATGCAGATTTTTTGCGTGCTGCCCCGGTCCTACTATTCCATTGTCCTTCTTTGCATGCTTCCTTTCTTTTTTTCCCCATCCCTTCTTTGTTTTCTCTCTGCCTTAAATGCATACATGACAAAGGTCTGCACGTGGCTGCGTGTATGGCAGTGGTTCAAACATACGGCCCATGGGCCGAAACCGGCCCCCAAGGAGGTTCGATCCGGCCCGCGGGATAATTTAAAAGTGGGAAAAAAATGCATTAAAGACACAGAATTAAAATATTAAATATGCAATTCGAGGATTATCCACTAGAGGGCACACTGTTTTGATCACAGTCGAAGACAACATTGTTTTGATCGGGGAAGAAAACAGCAGTCTCAGTCTGTCACTGAGATGGACCCAACGCAGCAAATGATATGAAAGCACCAATCAATGCTTCTTGAGACCAAAACAAAGGAAAGAGATGAGATTTTGGTGATTCATAGAACAGTATGCTATCATGTTAATGGTTCGGCCCACCTGACATCAACCGAGTCCGTATGTGGCCCACAATGTGAAAGGAGTTTGACACCACTGGTGTAGGGTGACTGTGAATGCGAACATGCGGTCTGGTTCCATGTTTTGCCACGCCTTCTCCTCATCGAGGGGTCAGCGGCTGGTGCTAATTAGGGTGGCACACGCCGAGCGTTCTCTTTTTAGGTTGCCAGGGGGATTGCTTGGCACCGTGTTCACGTGGAGGGTGGAGGGGGGGCTGCAGGGTGGCATTTCTTTGATTGGTGAAAGGAGGTCATTGGGGCGCACATGCGTGTCAAGAGTCCCACTGGACCATGTGTACATGTTGTCATGGCAACCCCAAACCTGTTTATGTTGTTTGTTTAAAATTGTCCGTCTGGGTTGAAAAATGTCATGTTCATATTTGTCGCCAAGATCAAAAAGTCATTGAAGAGATAGATGTTAAGAAGAGTCTATAAATAAGGGCAGCCCTGTGGGGTCGTGGTTGGCACGTCTGCGTCACAGTCAAGCTGTTCTGGGTTCCACTTTCAGCTCAGCTCAGAGGTTTGCTGCTTGCTTTCATGCATTCTTGTTTCCTTCCATCCACCAACCAATCCTTCCTCTGTCTTCTCCTTTTATGCCATAGTTGTTTCCTTCCCACCTTCTTTTCTTCATTCCTTTTGGACACCCTTGTTGCTTTCCTTCTTTCCTTCCATTCTTTCATATCATCGTTGTATCTTCCCTCTCTTCCCTCCTTCCTCCCTTCTTTCCTTTCCCAATGTCCTTGTTTCCTTTCTTCACTTTTACCTTCTTTCATTTAGTTGTAAGCGTCCTTATTTCCTTCCATCCCTCCTCCATTTCCTTTCAACCTTACTTATGCCTCCTCGCCTTCCTCATTTTTTCTTCAAGCTGTTTTCTTCCTACCTGTCATACCGTCCTTGTTTCCTTTTTCACCACTTTTCGTACCCACCTTTTCTCAGTCCTACCTCCAGTTCACATCCTTGTTTGCATAGCGTCCTTCTTTTTCTCCTTCCATCCTCCCTTCTTGGTGCGAGTTACAAAAAAAAATAGAATTACATCCAAACAAGCAATTCATAAAAGGTGCAGGTTTTGAGTATTTTGACACGTGGTTTGATCATGTTTCCATGATTAAACATCTAAACCTCTTTATTGACCATGAGGATGGTTTGTTTTTGATTTTATGGTGTTTGGCGGGGTCGAGGGGATGTGCCCCACCTCATGTCAAGATTTTGAAAAGTTGGTAAAAAGCCACTTTGGTTTAACATGATCACTAAACATAATTTTTCTTGCTCCAAATACACCACTCGTGCTAATCTGCTGACTTTGACAGGAGCTCTGCCGTCAACGCATGGCGGTCAAGCCGCCGGCGGATCGTGCGGAACCGACGTCGTCCAGGATCAATAGCGTGTCTTCGCAGTACAGCGACGGCGGCGGCGGGGGCGCTTCAGCCGTCAGCCCGTCGGCCCGAAGCAGCCTCTCGTCCTGGAGCGAGGAGCCCGCACAACCCAACATGGACATCTCCACCGGCCACATGATCCTGGTAAGCAGCTATACGGTGCTTCGAAAAAGTCAATGCACCCCTGTTCTAATGTCAGAGTTTGGGGATATAAAAAGTGACAATTTAAAACTACTCCTTGGACTTCTGATCTGTTATTGTGGACTATCAGAGGCCCTTAAAATGTTGGCAGGTGTGTGCTGGCTCCCATTTAACAGGAATTTGAATGTGATGTATTCATTACAGAGGTTCAACAATTAATTGATCAATCATAATCTAATCAATCAGCAAATGAATTGCCAACAAATTTCATAACCGCTCCATCGTTAAGAGACATTCATGTAAAAATTTCCAAATCAAATCTTCAATTTCTTCAATTTTCAAAAGGATGAAATCCCCAAATATATATTAAATTTGAAGTATAATGTGTACTCATGATTAGAAGCCATGTCATATCAAACCAGGTTTGATCCAGTTCTGATCCAGATCGCTTAATTGTCAGCAGTGTAAATGGCAATTTAAGACAATATCAAGCATGGAAGGCCTCCTAATCTTCCTCCTTTTCATCTTCCTCGTCATCGTTTTGTTTCATCACGGCCAGTCCCCCCCCCCCACCACCACCACCACCGAGGAGCTCCCTTGCAGGCTTTCTGCCAAGCGGCGACGTAATTACATCGCATAGCGGCTCCGTTCTGCCACCCACGCCCCTCAAGCTCAAGCCACTAAGCTCTCCGCCACTCGCATGCATTATACATGGCTGATCAGATTGGTCAGATCGCAGTGACATCACTGGTATCCTCTGTTGCAGTCTCATAGAAAGCATAGGACTCAACAATCGGAACTATGTCTCGTTATTTACGTTTTATGACTATTTGCTTATTTCATAAAACATATTTGGTTGTCAATAATGTATTTTTTTGCGCTGTTTCGATCCAGTTGTGCTCCAGATTGCACCATTGCCAGCAAGTGCAATGTGTCAAGTGCCATTGATCAAAGTCAAATGGAAGTGTGTTTAGACCAGTTTCGATTCAAATTGTGCAGTTGATCCAGCACTTAACACCAATAAAAATATAATGAATAAAAACTTAGGTCTCGTCAAATGTGGAAGGCAAATTTAATCCAGATCAGATCCTGATTGCAAGTGAGACCAATGTAAACAGAACATCTCAGAAAAGGTCACCCAAAAATATTCAAGGGCTTCACAGGCCCACAGTTCACATAAGAGCCAACACTATCACCTAGGTGAAGTGGCACTAAAACAGGCCAGAATCCAGACGGCGGAAGACAAGTCATGCAACAACTTGCAATAAAGATGTCGTTAAACTAAACTTGAAAATACTAAATACTTAAAAATAAGTCTGAAGCTGCGGTTGAAACATTTCTACGTGTAGCAACTCGAAAAGAAGATTATGATTTATTAATTTTCCTAAAGGTCCAAACGGTCGCGGCTGCCCACTGAGGAGTTAAAAAAAAAAACATTCATTCATTCATTCATTCATCTTCCGAGCCGCTTGATCCTCACTAGGATCGCGGGGGGGTGCTGGAGCCTATCCCAGCAGTCTTCGGGCAGTAGGCGGGGGACACCCTGAATCGGTTGCCAGCCAATCGTAGGGCACACAGAAAAAAAAAAAACATCAAAGCTAAATTGTCTTCGTGCTCTCTGGAGAGACGCTTGAGGAGCAGGAGTGCTGTCAAATCTAGCCAGCGGGTTATGCTGCCTTTGTTCTAATGCTGTCAAATATCTCACAGCCGTTTAAAGCATATTTCATAACACAACACAATGGTAGAGCCAGCGTTTGCAAGCCTTTCACAGGTGAGAAATTTACAGCTTGACTTACATAACCGTTCTGTCTCGCTATAAAGTTTCCATCACTTTTGGATTAACACTTTTGGTAGTAATCCTAAACCAGGAAATTTTGTAGCTCAAATTCATTACGCACTCTGTTTCGGCACCATTCATGACTCTGTTACAGTTCTGGTATTAATCCAGGAGCAGGTAAAGAATGATATTCTCTTCTCTGTCAGAAACTTTGATGTAGTCACCATCCCGCCCATCTCTTTTCCACTTTGAGGGGTATGAAAGTTGATTCAGAAACACTGGATGTCCTTGCTCCATCACCTGCCACAATATTTTTGTTGTAATGCACCAAAACCCGCTGCTCTCTCTCTCTCTCCATGTGATCTGGCGATAATACCTTTGTCTTGATGAAACAGCATGTGGCACATGACCTCACATTTTTTTTTACTTCTCCCTTCCAACGTAACCATGAATAATTCCGTTAGCAATGCAATTTGGTTCGACCGCACCTTAACGTCGCTCCCTGCTCACCATTTTTACCACAACTTGCACTCGCCGTTCCAGCAGTTACCCCAAAGAAAACAACAAAGAACCAATAGGTGTTCCTCTTGTGTTTTATCACGTTTGCTGCGCGGCGAGGCAACAGTGACAAATAAAAGTGGAGCCCCCCCACGTCCACCTCCTCCTCCAAAGCCGCCCACTTCCATGTTGTCACGCAGTCACAGTTTTTTTTTTTTTTAATTGAAGCAGCTTTCAGCCGCTTATCTTATGTTAATGTATTACTGGCTCCCATGAGTCCCTCCTCCCATTCTGTACCTCCAACCCCGTTTTACCCCCCCACCACACACATCCTCTCTGCCTGTGTCTTAAGAGGATTAGTGGACTCTCTATAAAGCACATTATCTTGTCCTTTGTTGCGGCCTGGGCGAGTGTTGGAGATCATACTGCGCACAGATTAGCCCCGGCGCTTGATTTTTGTTTTGATTTGTTTTGTTTGCGTTTTGACAGCTGCGACGCGATCTGTTGCCAGGTCAAGTGAGTCAGGGCGGGCGAGTGGCCGTCAGGTAGTCGATAGGATCAAGGAATTCAAAAAATATCTATATATTGTGTTTGCAACATTAGCGACAGGTTGATGGAGATGAGCTAAAGTAGTAAAAATATTGGGACTGTGCAAGTCAAAAAAAGTCTCCGCTATATATTAGTGTGTTTTGTTTTTATATTTAAAAAAAAAAACAACAAAATGGCTTTAATTTGCGAGAAACTAGCAAAAGTAGGCAAAATAGCATAATCATCAGCTAAGACGTATGTGCCTCCAGAGTTTTTTCTTGTCTTTGTATTTGTGCAAATTAACAGTTTGATGGCGATTAAGTACAAGAAAAATCACATCAATAAGAACGGGCTCCCACAAACGGTAGACATGGACAATTAAAAAAAAAAAGAGATAGCGACAAAGTACAACAAAATCCGTTCGCAAGAAAGAGCCAGGATAAAACGAAATAAACACCAAGCGCTTACAAACGACAAGGAGAATAAAGAACACAAAAAATCACCTGCAACAAAGTGAAAGGGAAGTCCAATTACACAAAACAAATTGAGCATGAATAACAAAACATAATCAATACTTATACTTGAAAATAAAGTATGGAAACGAGAGAGCTATACGATAAGATAAGAAAACCTTTATTAGTCTCGCAATGGAGAAATTCGCGATTCACAGCCAATCCTTTGATTGCAACGCCTGACAGGTGCGACGCCGGAGGGAACACCCTCCACTCTTGCAGGAAACTGCAACAACAAAAGAGAAATTAAAACCATGACCCATTTCAATCAAAACAGTTTTCTTGGGCAACTGATTGACAATCCCTTTAATCAAGTCTCACTGAAATTCAATAGATTCAAACTACATAAAATCCAAGAACGCTGACAGCTGCCGTGTAGGGGAGTAAAAATGTCGACGGTCACTTCAACATCCACTGCGCTGAGAACTATGCTCAATTTTCTCCTTCCGTTTGTTTTTTATATTAATTAATTTCAGTAGCCACTAGCCGATAACGTGCATCAGCCCCATCTTCTGCCTGAGAGGGTGAATGAAAGATTAATTTTGAACTGAAAAAAACGTGGGTGTTATTTTCATTATCCCAAATAAATTAGTATTCATTTGTTGAATCTTTATTTAATCACGTAAGGACATTGAGAACAACTATTATCCTTTTTGAAACAATATAAACAAGACTTTGTCATGACATGACGACATTTTACGAAGTTCAAAGTTAATTTCTGTTTTTAACCCTTTCAGCAGGGACAGCAGTTACGAGAGTGGACAGCTATTCAAATGTTGTTTTCTCTTATATTAATTGATCTTAATGTCGCAGTTGTTCATCAACCACTAAAACGGACCATGATGTGTGTTTCCATCCACTGCCATCCAAAGTGATTTATTTATTTATTTTTTTAATCTGGAGAGAACCATAATAGTTAATTAAAAGACCGTTCCTGATATTTTAAATGCCTGGCAAGATCAAAGTTGGTATTGTCTACCTTTGATCACATCTCGTCCAGGTTTTCTTCCAGATGCTCCGGGATCTACAATGGCGTCTTATTGCATCTTATTGCGGATAAGCCCCTCCTCCCTCTAAGGGGATTATTGAGTGTTTGGACGACACATGGTGATCTCAGCATCTCCTGATTGGATTGCAGTAATCCCTTTAGGCCGCCACAAAACCCTTTTACTCCGGCATGAGGGTGGGTGTTAGTGACGTCCCAGCAAAGCAAAGCAACGTGCCATTTTGTACGCATCATGAATTTTTTCACCGTGCCTCGAATCCTTAGTCCCCCATCGTCCATTTTGAAGGATGTTCCTTCCTGCCATTGCAGTTCCGCTTCTTTTGATCGTTATCATCCTTGAATCCTAACTGCGTTTGACCTCCTTTCCCGCAGTCGTACATGGAGGACCACCTGAAGAACAAGAACCGCTTGGGGAAGGAATGGGAGGCGCTTTGTGCCTACCAAGCCGAGCCCAACGCCTGCACGGTGGGCCTGAAGGATGGCAACGCGAAGAAGAACCGATCGCTCGCCGTGGTGGCCTGTAAGACACCTGTAACCTCCTATACAGCAGACCAAGTTAAAAAAAAAAAAAAAAGAGGCGGGGAGATAAAATCAGGAGCAAGAGATTCTTATTTTCTTCTTAAAACATTCGGTTTATTGTAAGAGAAATCAAGTCCTATTTTTTTTAGATCAAAAGGCAGAATATTTGGAAAACGAAAGTTCAGAGAGACATTTTTTTTAACTTTGACTTTAATGTTATCGTATTGAATTTTGTTTTACGTTAAAAAAAGACTTTATTGGGCCTTGAATGTGACTTCCTTCCCTCATTAAATGTGAACTTTTATTAGAGTATTACGATATCTTGGAAGAATCCAACTTTATCATATTTTAACGTCATCATGGAAAAATATGAGTATTTTCATCGTAGTGTGACTTTTTCTCATTAAAAATAAGATTGTTCTCTTTATACCACTTTATCTTGCAAAAGGACAACTTCTGGTAAAATTTTCTTTATACCTCAACAAAATGTCTATTCTTGTAAAAGTTAGGACTTTATTACTATTTTTAAATAATATTTGTCCTCTGTAAAATATGATTTTTTTTAATGGTAATATTACAAAATTGTCCTAACACGGTGGGTTGGGACCCTCGCCAAAACTGCAGCCAAGTCTTAAATGCAGCTTCTATTAAAACTCCTGCTACTATGACCTCATCAATGAATGACTGCATTCGGAGAAGGAAGGAGACCATTTCCACAAAATAAATAATAAAATTAAGTTCCAATGTGTTTGGCGGGCTTAATGAAAGGCGGCCTGCCTGACCTGTTGGCACTTCATCACCAATCATTTCCACTTTGTATTATAAAAGTGCCCCAGGCTGGCAAATGAAAATGTCACGATATGTTTGGCCAAAGAGAGATGCAAAAGGTTACAGACATGAGGTGGACGGCATTGGACCCGCTTGAAATCATTCGAACCTGGAGGGGTTTTTAGTATTTTGTTGTTGTATTTCTGCAAATGATTCAAGCGCCGTTTTGTAAACCGACGTTTTGCAACCTTTAACTGGAAAAGCACGACATTTCTATTAAACAGGCCTATGGCCTGACTAAATAAAGCCCATTCGCGCATTACCACATAGTTACTTGCCACTAAGAGGCCACTAGGTGACAATCAAACCCTCTACCTTAACCTCATCATTTTACAAGGAGAAAACTTGTCAGATTTGATTCTGAATTATAATATAAGCAATGTTTTTAAAACATCATTTGAAAGCAAAATATCCAAAGCCATGAATAGACACTTAACATTTTTTGATTCAACACAAGTTAATGAGTATAATGGTCCACCATACGCACGTCTGTCTCGTGAACCCTTCATCATCATTTTCCTGTCTGTATATCTCGTATTGTGCATGTAACATGAAAAACGCACAGTTTGGTTGAAGCGAAATGTCATGAATTATCGAAGGCAAACATCCTCAACTGCACTTCTCTCCCTCCCAGATGATCATTGCCGCATCACCTTGCGACTGGAGAACAGCCAAGGAAACTCGGACTACATCAACGCCAGCCCCATTGTAAGCACACACACACACACACACACACACACACACACACACACACACACGCTTCCGTCCGTCCAAACGGAGCATCCCGCCTGGTAAATGACTAAGACCGCCGGCCAGTCTCGACGTGAGCAACAAAAATGGATCCACCCCCTGGGGAAAGACTCGTTTTTCACCTTGGCCCATGCTAATTGGTCGCCGTTTGGTTTACTTTCCTGTCGGGCTGAGATTTTTTATTTTATTTATTTATTTTTTTTTCGAGATCTCTTTGGGATTTATGGGCCCTTGTTTCCACCTCCAGGCAGAACAACAACTCCGTTGTGCGAATCAATCTGTGGAACATGTACACAAAGATGCAGTCTATTACCTGGAACAGGCGCAAATGTTGTTCAATGAAGAGCTTGTAAATGTTTCCAAACAAAAAGCCTGACTATTACAAAAACAATGCCGGAATTCCAATGAAAAGGTTATCAGAGTCCATATTGCGACCAAGAAAACAAAGGAAAATTTGGGAATATGATTTATGAAATACACATTGTCAATGTTAGGAACATTTTGAGGGAATATTATCACAGTGACAAAAAATTGAAAATTATAAAAATAATTTGGGGCATTTTTTTAATTTTTACAAATATATGTAACATTACTGTGAAGATAAATACTGAAATTTTATTCAGTAGAATAATTATTACTGATCATCTTGATGAACGGTTGCCGTTTTGTCTTCCCCGCAGATGGACCATGACCCTCGCAACCCGGCCTACATCGCCACGCAAGGCCCGTTGCCATCCACCGTGGCCGACTTCTGGCAGGTAAAGCCTCGTTTCAAGCACAAGTTGGGAAACTTTGATGTCACTTCCTGACAATGGGTGCTGTGTTTTTTTGTTTTGTTTTTCTCAGATGGTTTGGGAGAACGGCTGCGTGGTGATCGTCATGCTGACGCCGCTGGTGGAAAACGGCGTGAAACAGTGCTACCATTACTGGCCTGATGAGGGCTCCAATCTCTACCACATCTACGAGGTATGCGCAACTCCTCTGGAACTTTTTCAGGAGTTTTTGAGTCTTGGTTCTTTAGGGATATGAAAAAAAAACCCAAACATCTTGGCATCAAGTCACTATCGTAACTGCAGCCAAGTATGTGACAGATACAATTTGAGATCAAATGACCGGGCATCGAACCACCAACCTCTGGGTTGGGAAACAACCACTCTACTATTATTATTGTATCGTATGATAAGTGGATTGGTGTAACCCGTCTTTGGAAATGTTTTTGATGCTTGTTATGCTTGCTTGAATTTTTGTCGCGTTTGCGCGTCACAGGTCAACCTGGTGTCGGAGCACATCTGGTGCGATGACTTCCTGGTACGTAGCTTCTACCTGAAGAACATGCAGACCAACGAGACCCGTACAGTCACGCAGTTCCACTTCCTGACCTGGCTCAACCAGAACGTACCCGAGACCAGTCGCACCCTCCTGGACTTTCGCAGGTAGGGAACTCGGCTCTCAACCCAAGATTTAGCCCCCTCCTGCCAAAAAATGTTTTAAAGATGGTTTCACCGGTCCTTCATAGTACAACACAGGCTGACCATTGAGGCCGGATTTTACCACCAAGGTTCAATTTTAAACGAGATGAAATCATGCTTTCACTTTAAATTTTGTTGCACCAATTTTAAATACTACTAATAATTATAATTTTAATTTTAATATTTAAAAATAAAACAGATTAAATTTAAACCTCAGGAAGACTCGATCAAATGTCGTATGGGGCAGTGACGGAAAGGCAGATTTACCGCTGATGCTACATCTGCAGGGTTTTTTTTTGTTGGTGTTTTTAATTTATTATTTGTACGTGTCTGTTCTCTTTCACTCTGGTCGGTCTGTTGCAGTGTCAGGCAGTTGCTGCCAAACAGGATCTTTGTTTTTTACCATGATGTTGTCTGTTCGGTCATTACGTTGTTGTCAATGGAAGAAAAGTTGAAGCGTCTCTGCCGAGCCCTTCCAATCAAGCTAACAAGTAACATTAAGCTAACTTTTTAAAAAAAAACACCCGTTGACGCAGGGGCCTTGGCAGTGGTTTCGCAGTGTAGCCTCCACATTTAATTGCAGAATGAATTATTAATTTTAATTTCAATTTCTGCAATCATCCCTATAAATCGTGTACCATTGGAGTACTTAGGAAACAGATGGAGGGACCTCTAAAATTCAAACCAAAATAGTAGACTTCCTGGATGTCTCCTTGAGACTTTTTTGTGCATAAATTTAGAACTGACATGCCTACCGAATAATGAGGTGTATGTCAAACTGGCTTTTGGGAGCTGAATTCTAAAATAAATAAAAAAATCATGTGGGTGACTTGTAAATTTTATTGTATTTTTATTACCCTAAAATGGCTTTGTCAAACCAAACTAGCAGACATCCTGTTTCTTTCCTGCGAAGGTTTCCTGAGATTTTTCTTTTTCTTTTGGTCCATCCATGATAGACATGTCGACCAACTTTCGTGTTGCTCTGTCAAACTGTCTTTTGGGGGCTCAACCTTTTTATTTGACTTGGCACTTCGGGTTCATGGTCGCCATTATCATCCGAGGTGATATCATCGGAGACAAAATGGTCGGCATGGTTACCGTGGAAACAAGCTTCTACCCCCGCCCCCAACAGCATGTTTGCTCCTCCCCCTTTTTACCGGCTAACGAGCGGTTGCCAGTGTCATTTTTGTGATGTTGCAGCTAGTAATATGAGCCCAGTTGCATAGTCACAAAAGTGATCATTGGAGACTGTGATTCTGCAACTGAGGGGGCCGCATGGACCCCCAAACCTCACCAACCTCTTAACACCCCTCCCCTCTGAATCCTGAAACTACCCCCTCCAAACCCTTTCCACATTTTCCTCCTTGCTGTGCCCGCTGACCCAAGATGAGCGCCCTGCCTGTTTTTGTTTACTCATGCTTGGCCTGCCTTCCTCTCCCACGCCTACACGGTCACCTGAGCCCCTTTCACGCGATCCGTCAAAAGCTGGATTGGTTGCAGCTTTTTACCGGGTTGCTGGTTCCACTTGGAACAGGGGGGCTGACCGACGATTTTGTCAGATTCTGCGGTAATATCAGAGGCGGAACCACGGCTGTGTGAAAGGGGATACGGGAAAAAAAACAGTCATGGCAGTGTGAGGTTTAACCGATCCGCTTCACCTTGCCTGTTTCGTTGAAAGCAATTGTTGCTGTCTGATACATTCATACATCACACGAAACTGAAACAGCGGAATTCTGTGTCATTGTGTGAAAATGCACAATGTCCTGTTTTGTCAGTTCCTGTGTGAAATCCAACGGAGGAGATAAATACTGCTTGGTTTTTGTGTGAAAGGTACAAACTTGGAGTGGGCGGGGGGTTCAAGACAATAATTTGCCGCCTTTAGAGGGAGCATGAGATGTGTAACTCAGATGGGACAACGCTTGTGTGAAAAGGTAGAGCGGGGATCCAAAATGAGGGTGTGAAGTTTATCTCCCAGCACTCAGACTCACCTTCTGCTGTGTTGAAAGCAATCGTCGCCGGCATTCAACTGTTTTTCTTTTTTACCAAACACTAGCGCTGACACCGCATCTAAATTTCCATATTTCATATTGCTTTGTAAAAGTATCTTTCTTATTGCTTGCGGAAAAGGCACAGCCCAGATAATTGTGTTGTATAAACGTGGTAGTCACTGGAAGTTTCTTAGTTTTGCAAATCGTTTTTTAAAAATGCTTACTGTCATCTATTTATCCAAATGCGGGATGCCATGCCGCTGTGTGAAAGGGGATAAGGAGGTGTGAAGATTAATACCCAAGAATCATTTCCCCCACCATTTTGTGTTGAAAACAATTCCTACAGTCAGGTAACGATAGATTCATCAGACCGTAATCCCATTATTCAAATGCTGTCTTTGTTTGAAAGGCTCTGCATGAAAGGGGGTATTGCAATATAGATTTTAACACCGACATGCCATCTTCCACTTAGCGCCTGGACTCTCTACCCTTGCGCTTTGGAAGCGCCACTTTTGCGTGATCTGTTTAACTATGATTCAAATAGACGAAAATATACAAACCCCTTTCACATTGCCCTTCAAAACTCGATTTTTCCCAGGTCACTGATCTGTGTGAAAGGGTCTGCCACTGAATTGGGTGGTTGGGTTGGTTTTCTGCCCTTGGAGGTAGCATTAGAAGCGGAATAGTGGCTGTGTAAATCTGAATCCCTGCAAAATGAGACACCTGCCACTCACTCGGTGTGAAAGGCACAGGTGGTTAAAGATTGGCTCAACTGTTACATCACTGATGCGGCCATTTTGCATGTACCCTTCTGTCAACTTGTTGTTCTCCGTGAAGCCATAAGGCTTCGCGGGGTGTGAGCGCACCCCCTCAGTCCCCCCCCCCATCCCCTCCCCACTCTGTTTCCATGGCAACAAGACTTTTGACTGCAGTGAGTTGTGACTTGGGAAGACAGAGGTGAGTGAGTGGTGTAAAATTTTTCCGGTCCTCAACGTCCACGCATCGGCTTTGACACAGTCCTTTGACACTACTTCTGCCGACAGAATACCTCCATTCCGCGTCAAATATGATTCACACATAACAGCAACCCATGAAAAAGCCGGATTTGCTGGACAGTTTGAAAGGGGCTTATACAAAAGGGACCGGCGTGTCCCAACAGAACCGGCATGTCTGTGATCCGCTTTCACACACCTGTTGCAGTTTTTCACATTCTGCATGCTGAAAATGAATTTGGAGCCCTTGAACTTTAAGCAAGAAACACTATAAACAGATTTTTTTTTTTAGCTATTTGTGGGCTGGCACTTTTTTTTTTTTTGGTGTATGTATAAAAACATTTTTGTGGTCCCATCTGGTTCAGAATTGGGTGGTCCATTGTAAAACCCACCGCCCACCCCCTCGTAGTAGCGCTAGTGAAAAATTGTGTTAAGTTGCCCACCCCTGTACGAGACGGTACTCATCAGAGTTTTGCAACCAGTATTGTTACATCACATCACGTCGCGCCTTTCATTGCGATTCCCCAACGGCGAGCTTCCAGAGATGTGGTGGCTGAGCCCCTCCTTGTGTTGTTGTTGTGTTTTGCAGGAAGGTGAACAAGTGTTACCGTGGACGCGCTTGCCCAATCATTGTGCACTGCAGGCAAGTAGCAACAACAGCAACACGACATTTTATTCCCCCTTCATTTATTACCAGACCAACTGTGTCTCTAACTGTGAAAAAACAAAATATAATCCAAACAGGAATGCTTAAAATAACAAAAGCCAACAAACTAAAAAGCTAAATATAATGAAAACTATTATTGTTAATATTATTATTATTAGTGTTGTTGTTATTGTTCTCATGTCTGTGTGCTGTCAATCAAAGTTCCTTTTTTGTTGCCTTTCTCCTTTTACAGTGACGGCGCCGGCCGAAGCGGGACGTACATCCTGATCGACATGGTCCTCAACCGGATGGCAAAAGGTGGCCACACAATACATCACACCCATCCCCAACTTCCGTTTCCTTCAAATTGCCAGTTACTTGCGCCGTCTGCCCGCTGAGCCCCCAAAACTCATTCCACACATTTTAATCTCTTCACTTCATCAGCCCAAACTTCATTTGCTACGAGCAATTTGCACATTTCATTCATCCATTTATGCAGTGAGTAAAATGCAAAAAAATTGTTAAACCACCACCATTGCCATCGAAGGGAAGGCCCATGATGAACGCAATTACTGCCAGCCTTCGTAAACACAAGTGTTATAATAATCTCATTATTCCTCTTGTAGCCATTGTCCCACACAGCCAATTATAAAAATACATATAATAATAATAATAATACAATAATGTGCTGCTATCTTGTAATAACCCACTCATTACAATGTAACAACACACAATTATAACACACTGATGTGAGGGTGACAGTGTTGCAATATCGGTAGTCGTCATGCTGGCATTGGTGGTCGAAGTAGGATGTGATATAGTAGCTGTGGTAGCCATAGAAGAAAATGATTGTGGCGTTTGTAATGTTTCTAGGGGTAGGGTTCAAAAGTGGGGTTAGGGTTTTCAATTTGTGCTTTCATACTAGGGTTGGGGTTTCAAACTTGGGTTTCAAAGTAGGGTTTCAAAGCAGCATTAAGCTTTCAAAGTGGGGTTAGTTTTATTTTTTAGATAATGAAAAAGTTATTCTTAAATTTAAACTGCATAACAGCACACAATTTTCCTGTCCAGATTTTTTTTTTTTGCGAGAATTTGGATAAATCTCTCCCTATAAATTTTGGCCTACGAGACAAAGTGACGTCAGAAGCAGAGTCACGATTTTGCCTGCGAAAGCAGCACACTTGAGTGAGCCTGCGTTATTAATTAAGACAGTGTCAGAAATGAGCAATAACCTGACTGCAAACATCACGCATGCGATGGAGGGGGGGGGGGGGGGGGGGTCCGTCTGACCATGTGATGTCTCGTAACTCCTCTGACTTTTCAGGACCACTTTTTTTTGTTGCTTATTTATTGATTTTTGTGTGTGTGTGTGTGCCGACCCCCCCCCCCCCCTACACACACACACCTCATTTTCAAGCACTTGCTTCTTTCCGCTCTGCTTTTTTGTCATTTTTGAGAATGTCGGCGTTGTTGGACAGAGGACGGGTTTTTTTCCCCCTGAATCTTTTAAGCCCCTCAAACCCCCCCCCCCCCCCCCCCTCCAGCACTCATCCCAACCACCCTCTTCTCTCTGCAACCCTTCCTCCAGGAATAAAACCCATCAAGTTGTGGCAAGCTTTTCATCAGACTTTCATTTCATTTTGCCATCTTTTTATTTTCCAGACACTAACCCCGGAACCTCTCTCGAGGAGAGCGGAGGGGTCTCTGTGAAAATATCCCCCCACCCACCCTCATCCCATCTTCTCATTCTTCTATGGGAGCTTTTATTGGAGGCGATGAAAAAGAGCACTTCGTCTTGCTTGCAAACATTTTTTCGTTGTCGGCTTCTTTTTCTTCTTGCTGCGCTCAAGGGGGGGGGGGGGAGGTTGGGGGGCTGTCAACATGTTTTGCTCAAGGGCCACATCTGATTCTTAAAATGAACAGGCGCCAAGGAGATGGACATGGCGGCCACGCTGGAGCACCTGCGAGACCAACGACCCGACATGGTGCAGACCAAGGTTAGAAACTCACGCACACGCCTGAAAACACACAGGCCACTTCATTAGGTACAGCCACCATCAGACACATGCAGGGCCTGAGTGGTCATCTGGAAATCCTGGCCCTTTCCCAGTGGGCCGGCTTCTCTATGCACAGTTGGGGGCGCGTCTTGAAAAGAGCAAGTCAAGGGCAGAACTGGGATTGACATTGATTGTCAGGCAAAGCATCGAAAAGCAAGCACTGGCAGCCCGTTGGAACATAATATAGAGCAGTGACTACATTAAAGTGGAAATCAAGTCAATAATGCCGTCGACAATACGTTCAATGTGGCCCCACTGGCCCTAAAGACGGCATTCCGATGAATATTGTGTTTGTGGAATTTGAATGAAGCAGCAATGCAGCCGTTTCATCGATCTCAGGAGAAGGCCGGTAACAACCAATCACGGCTCAGCTATTGTCTTGTTTTATTCACGTGGCACCGGCAAGCTGAGCACTTGTGTGATGTCATTTTCAATGGACAGCATGTGGCAAAATGGCCGCCTCCTGAGATGGATCCATTTTACCACTTAATTTAATGTCCACAATTTTTGGCCTTTTTTTTTTCACAGGATCAGTTTGCGTTTGCGTTGACAACAGTGGCTGAAGAAGTCAACGCCATCCTCAAAGTGCTTCCTCAGTAGGAAGGAGCGATCCGGTGACTCAGCCAGCCAGTCAGCGAGCCATCATGCTCCTGTTGTTCTTGGCGGCTTTGCCGTCTGACGTGCGTTCTTCCTCTTCCCCCTCGTCATGATTCCAATGAAAAGGTTTTTTTTTTTCTTTCTTTTTTTCCATTTTTAACTCTGTCACTGCCATCGACGGCAAAGATCCATTTTTACCGGGCTGGCAGTGAATGAGTTAAATACCCTGAAAACAAAATGTCTTTCTGTAGCTTGAACTTTTCCAGCCAAGATTTTCCTCTCCTCATTTCTTGCGTGATGTTCATTTTGTTTCTCTTTGTGACCTCCCCCGAGGCACAACTTGAGTTTTGAAATGAATAGAACGCACGGGGAGTTTACATACATGTTTTTACAGCGGCATCTCGACTTGCGACTTTTTTTGCTTTGGGTTCGGAACCAAAATTTGAACATTCCAATGGTCCAAAACACAAATGCAAAATGAAAACGCTCGCAAGGAGCTGGCATAGGCCACAGCTCAAACCTAGATCCTTACTCGCTAGGCCACGCCCCTTAAAGGCACACGTCACAACTATCATTTATTTACATTTTTTAAAAAATGTGTTTTGTACAATATGCCCATGCATATAACAAACATAGCAAAGCGCAGCTGTAACATAACAATACAACAGAACATATAACATAAAACATCGACAATCCTAACAGCTATTCCTGCCTACTACGCCTTGAAGCGGTTATAGATGAAAGCAGAGAATCAAGTCTCCTTTCACTAGCGCTCCCCGAGACATGACGTTACGCACTTCCGCTACAAGCTAAACGTGGAAGTAAACGAGAGCTGCAGCGTCCATTGACCCACACAGAGATCGATTCAGTTCTGTCCCAACATAACCAAAAATTTGACACTGAATGAACAACCACGTGATCACTCTTCAGAATTTTTAACACTCTCACACTTTTGTTGTACCATTGTATTTATTTATTTGTTTGTTTTATGTGTCAGATTTTTCCCATAGTTTCAAAAAAACATTTCTGTCAGTTTTTTAAAATCTTTTTTTTGTATCTCTTGAACTCATTTTCGAGTTTTTGCGGGGATCTCACCCCACTTTTCACGCAAAATCAATTCATTATTCACCTGTAGTAGTAAGTAGTGCTGCTCGATTTTGTTTGATGAATATTTGTTGAATGCAGACTTAGTACCACAGGCCTCTTTCAAAGGTTTTCGAGAAACAGCCGCGAACCATTTTGCCAAAAATCACGAGAAAATGAACAAGGCTAATTAATGCAAGGGAAAGAAGCCCAGCCAGCAACATGGCGTCCGTAGATCATGTGACGTCCTTTCAACCAATGACAGAGCAGTTTGCTGAGTTCAAAGTAAACCCCGATTTTTTTTTGTGGTTTGTTTTGGGGTGGCCATCAAAGGCAGGACCTCGCCCGGTGAGTGACGTGGGAGCCGACGAATGAGAGTTGGCTGTTGTGAGCTGGTGTTCAGTGATGTTTACCAAATTCGGCCATAAAGCAAAAAAAGTCTGCGAGATAAAACGAGATGAAGCCGTTGTATCATCGGTGTGCATCAAGGTAGCGCAGTACGATGTTTTCATGTATAATAACAAATGGAGATGATGATCTATGTAGCATTTAGGGTCGACGCCGCGCCAATCATCCCCAATGTGTTTCTATTTATTTCACTTCATTTTTAGGTATTGTGGTTTCGATGGGCTGTCTTCACTTCCAGACACACGACGTTTTTTTTAACCACGATAGTTGTGCAAAAATTAATGTGGTAGCTGTGCAAGCGTCAAATCAATACCAGTTGTCAGCATGAGACGTTTGTTTTTTTTAGGTTGTGTGAAGTGAAGATAAAAATTATGGCCCGACCGATTTAGCCTCATTTCATTAATCGGCAGATAGAATCCCAAAAACTTTTTCTGTTCTGCCTGTAATCAATAACCTTATTGTTGTACACATTAAGGCAAGCAAAAAATAAGCGACTTGATTGAACTTTTTTTAAAAAATTGAGTCAGTTATAGGAATTCTCTTACGGTAAACGTGGGAATCCATTTTGGTCGGGCCCGAATTTGATATGCCCGTCCAGGCTTCGTCATGGCTTCATTTACGACCTGAGAAAATCCAGTTTGTGGTATTCCTTGCCATTGCTTGCTGTGTTAGCCACGTGATTGCCATCTTGCCGAGTGCTTTCTTTCAGCTTGCCTTCTTTCTCAACACGCAAACAGAGAGAGAGCGTGTGTGTGTATCGGCTACAACCGGGACTCAAGGTTCAATCCTTCAATCATTCTTTCGGTGGTTATTTGATTGTTGGCCGTGTGCTACGACGAGTACAATTGTGCGTGGACGCGCACACAGACGGCATCAGCACATTGTACAGAAAAGCAACGGGAGCTATAAATTCGATTGGTGTCAATAAAGTTGTATTGTAAATGTCCTACGTGGGGAGTATTTATTGAGTAAAACTCGGTGTGTGCGTGCACGTGTGTGCAAGATTAATGGGCAAACATGTTTTGGTTTGTTTGTTTTTTTAATTTAAAAGGATGAATGATGTAAATACAGTTGCAAATAAATCGTTTTTTATCGTAAATGTATTGATTTTCCTCTTTTTAAATAATTTTAAATTTAAGTACGTAGTTGTTTAATACAATAGATAAGCCAATATTTGTAAAGTTTGTACACAACAAAATGTTTTCATAGCATCGTTTACAGTCAAACAATGATTGTTGGTATAAATACATTGATTTATATTTTAATATTTTTTGATTTTTTATAATATATATATTATTTAGAACCAATATTTTATGTAATTTTCATGGTATTCGTAAGAAATCGTTAACCCTTTTGTGCACAAGTAATGATAAGGTCTCCACTGCCGTAACCGCTGTCCCTCAAAGGGTTAAATGTGATTTGAATTCTTTTGTCGTGTTTGCAATGAATCTATGATGTAATTACGGAATAAATTAATCAAACTGAAATTCACAAATAACACATGGAAATATTGCATTTGTAGAAAATAGTTTTTTTAATCCCTTAAACCAGGCATGTCCAAAGTCCGGCCCGCGGGCCAAATCCGGCCCGCGGTCGAATTTCATCCGGCCCTCGGCCCCTGTCATAAAATCAGTGCCGTCTGGCCCGCAGGTTGGGCGCAATGGAACACGTGTTGCATTGACTCAGGTCTCGTAGACTGGGGAGTGATGTTTCATAGAGTACTGCTTCCCTCTAGTGGCTAAATGAGTAATAGCATTCACTAAATGAGTAATAGCATTTAGACACTAGAGGGCATCACTTATGAGTTAACAAGACATCACTCCGTGTTTATATTGACTGATATGTCATATTTCAAATGATCCTTGCAGTTGTGGATATGTGTATTGCTTGTTCATTTCCCTGTTGTTCGAGTCAAAGGTTTTGTGACTATTGAAAAGTCATGGTGATACATTTTATGTTTCAAATCAATCAATTTGCACTCAGGAGACTTCTGTTTAAGA
Organism: Hippocampus zosterae; assembly: GCF_025434085.1. Lineage (NCBI taxonomy): Eukaryota > Metazoa > Chordata > Actinopteri > Syngnathiformes > Syngnathidae > Hippocampus > Hippocampus zosterae. The sequence goes on from NC_067465.1 coordinate 9,534,896, forward strand.
AAAAGTCAAGTGAATAAGCAGTTGCATGTGATATACCTGTTTCAAATGAAGCAAAAGAAATTCTTAAGATTGTTGAAATTAAAATAAAAATGGAAATGTGAAACAGACTGGCTTACTAAAATTTGTTGAACAATATTGTTGTTCAATGTAAAGAATGTAAGCCAAGGTCGGCCCCCCGACATTTTACCACATAAAATCTGGCCCCCTTGGCAAAAAGTTTGGACACCCCTGCCTTAAACCAACTGCAGCTAAATACATTTTAAAAATGAAACCATTTCACACCAAATATGAGAGGTGGAAAAGCACATTTTATGTGACAATAACTCCAGTTTCCGACAATGTTTCTGTTATTGAATGCTTATTCAAAACACGCCATACAAAAAGAAAATATAAATATCTTCGATGTGCCGGTTCAAAAAGTGTCCGTCTGTTGCCCACCCCTGCTCGAATGTTTGGGGAGTGTCCAACTGTGAAGCGAAAATGTGATTTTTACGGGCATCAGGTGGCCCATTTCCTCGGGCGCCGGGTCACTTGTGGCGTCTGCCGCTGCCTTTGCCACCTCAATGGCGCCGCGCTGAGTAGTGCGAGATTAGCATGGGAAAATTGCTTTGCTCTATCGCACACGCCAGCTTGACAGCTGGATGAGAAGGAGAAAGAGGAGCAGGCTTCTCGTGGATGCGCTTTGGCATCTGCTTCAAATGCGCTTCCCTGGCCCCCAAGCGCATTTGAAGACAAAATGGTAACAACTAGCAGCAGCGGCGGAAGCCCGACTGACAACTTCCCTAAGCGGTGTTAGCTTAGCGTTGATGTCATATTGTATTAGCTTAGCGTTGATGTCAAAGTAATTTCTTCTCATTGGCAGTCACATTTTGTGGTTTCAGATGATGGTTAGGTTGTCAAAGTCGGTTTTTCAACTCGGCTTAGGGTTTCAAATTAGCCTTTCAAGGTATCGTTAAGGGTTTCAAATTAGGTTATTAAACTAAGTCGCTGATGGTGTAGTGGTACACGTTGCCTGATTTGTGTGCGGGCGGCATGGGATCGGTTCCCGCTCAGTAGCGGCGTAAATGCGGGTGTGTATGATTGTTCGTTTCTATATGTGCCCTGTGACTGACTGGCAACCAGTTTAGGGGTTGGTCCGATTTCGCCCAAAGTCAGCTGGGATAGGCCGCAGCAACAAATACGACCCTCTTCAGGATAAGCGGAATTGAAAATGGAGATGAAACTAGGGCTATGTTTAAAAGTAGGGTTTCAAATTACGCCTTCAAACTACAGTTAGAGGTTTAACCCTTTCATGCACCAATAATGATAACCTGTAACCTGACAAACTGAACTGTCCACTGTAGTAACCGTTGTCCCCGAAAGAGTTAAAATAGGGGGTAGGATTTGAAACCGGGTTTTCAAAGTAGGTTTTCAAACCAGGGATGGGGTTTCAAATTATACTTTCAAACTAAGGTTAGGATTTTGAAATATGGTTTGGGTTTCAAAGTAGGATTTTCAGCTCGGGTTGGATTTTAAATTTGGGTTTGAAACTAGGGTGAGGGTTTGAATTGACCTTTCGGCAAGTTCAGGTTTAGGGTTATGCACCAGTGAGGCCTGATCTAACAGGTTTCAAATTAGGGTTTGAAACTAGGAGTTGAAATTTGGGCTTGGTTTTCAAATTACGGTTTCATAGCAGGGTGAAGGTGAGGCGAAGGGGGGTGGGGGGGTGGTGAGCCAGTAATTCCTGAACCCAATGCGCTGGCTTTGAATAACACAGTGTTGGCTGGAATCTCTTTTGGACCAAGCGCCGGGTTTGCTATTTCGCACAATTTAGGTTCTTAAAAGTGGCTCATTGATGTCGTATGCGTGACCTCTTGGCAGCCACGTCTCAGTTGACGCCTTCTGTGGCGGACACAATCGGGCATCAGTCGACGAGGGGCTCATCAGCAATTCAGCGGAGCGGGCTGGCATCCATAATGCATCATGCGTCTCCTAGCAACAGCGGAGCTTAGCAACAGGAGCTTAGCAACAGCCACAAACACATCAGCGACTTCCACCGCCAGCCCCTGCCGCCGTCCAATCGGGGAGCGGTGTCGCCAAGATGGGGCGACCAATCGTGTGGATGAGGGTCGGTCACATTCGGAATTTGGAGGGGGCATTGAGAGATAGAAAAATGACACCAACACCCGCACACTCATTCAAAAGCACCCCTTCCCAAAATTTGGATTGAAAAATTGCTCCAAATGACTAAATTGCAGAGAGGTTCGGCAACAATTAGTACACTACACAACATTCCCTTAGTGGTGAATCGTCATCAATGTCTGCCTTAACACGAAAATGCTCCATGATGTCCGATCGTCATCCAAGAGACTGTTTACGTACCTCTGTGTTGTGCTGCTGTGTTTATTAGCAACCGAGTTCAAGTCAACTCTTGAACGACCGCCGATAGCTTCTTGAAAGTGCCAAAGATGGCTCTTGGAAACGCAGCGGGGGGGTTTTTTGTTTTTTTTTTCGTCCGTCTGCTCTTTTCGAGAGGCAATGTAAGCGGACAAGAGGATTTTTTTGATACTTCAAATGAGTTGCAATGAGGGGGAGGTCGAGTACGCGGGGGGATGAAAGTGGAAAGAGGAGAATCAGAAAGGACTTTACAGGACGAGAAGAAAAATGAGGAGCAGCTGCTGGAGGTGGCAGCAGTGTCTTTTCTTTTCCACCGTCCACCCACCACTAGTGACTCCAGCATCATCACTCATCTAAGTACGCGAGGTCGCAAGCAGGCTCAGTCTCCACATTGTACAGACACAGGAAGCATTGTGATCGCGGCAGGCTCAACCATACTGTTGCTGTATAGTCTCAGACTTTCTCTCCTCTCCCCTTCCCCTCTCCAATCATTTGCATTTATATTGAATTAGAAGGCATCCAGACGGATTCTAATGGGAGATTACGGGCCCGGTGCACTGCCATTACGTCAAGTAATTATGTGTGTGTGTGTGTTTGAGCGAGGGCGGGGGGTGGGGGGCGTGTTGGGGCTTTGACACCGCCCCTCCATTTATTCCACCTGTAAATATTCCAGCCGGCGCCTCGTTTTATCACCACAGACAAATACCAGAGGAGGCATGAAGTGGATTTAGCGCCTCCGTTTGATGATATGGCATCAACGAGGTCAACATATACCCCCCAAAAAAACCCATCTCTCCCCTCATAAAAATATGATAGATGATATTGGACCAGTGCATTGTAGGGAGGCGGATATGCACTGTTTTAGTGTTGTAAGAAACTCCATTAAATAGGAAAGAAATTGCATCTTTTATGAGCATTCATAGACACATCGTGAGCAAAGCTGTGATTTCACCCTGGCCCCGAAGGTAACGCCAGACTAAAGCTAGATTCAGAGTTCAGGGTTGCCCAAGTCTAGTCATTGAAGCCCCCTACGCAGTCTGTTTTAGATGTCTCCCTCCTCCAACACACCTGATTGAAATGATCAGGGTCATGATCAGGCATCCGCAAATCTTGCTGATGAGCTAGCTAGCTAAATAGATTGTCAGGGTTTCCGAAGGTTCCGGACAAAATTGGAATCCAGAAACGTGAACTAAGAAATAATTGGAAAAAAAGGTTTATTTCCAAAAAGTATGTCGCAAGACCGACAAAGAACAACAAAGGATGCTGGTAAAACGAAATAACCCAAAAACAGTTGCATAAGGCAAGGACAACATATAAATGGAAATGTCAAAAAATAGCGTCAAAACACCATGACAAAAAATTCCAACGAAAACTACCGAAAATGGTAAATCCGAAAAACATGACGACGAAGTCCTTAAATAACTGCCTGATTAACATTGGCAGCAGGCGTGCACGCTGGAGGGAAGGCCTTCCTCCGCCACCGGCTGGAGACACACACGATCACAATCATGACATTAAACGGATAGATTGATGAATGGATCGATTGATTTTGTGGCCCAAAGTGATTTTTGACTATCCACAAAGGCAGCGCCTGACTGCATTAGAAAGTGGAAAGATGTGATATCAGACTGGTGGGCTGGTCATACTCCGCCCGACAAAACGTCTTACATCAAACAATAGCACCACCAAGTGTCCAGTTTGAGAAACAGCAGTGTTTATCGGAGGTACGTTTTTATTGTGAAGGCTGCTCGGAAATAGGAAGTCAACAATATCAGCCTCTTAAAATAATATCCCAAGTCATATTTTGACAATGGTTTGTTTTTTTGCCTTAAACATCTCCTCTGCTACAATGGGCTACATCCCGAGCTAAACAAATCCTTCTCGTCGATGAAGGAGGAGAAGAAGAAGAAAAAGACGAAGAAGAAGAAGACGGCGAAGAAGAAGAAGACGGAAAAAGAAGAAGAAGAAGAAGACGAAGACTAATACGTCGTAGTCGTTGTCACTGACAACCCTGCACGCCTTTTGGCTTAACTTTGCGGGCAATGAGTGTCATTCCGCGTATCGCGCAGTTGTCTGCCCGTGTGGTTCGAGTTTTGGGTTGCAACCCGGGACCGATGACGCTGCAGGGCACCAACACCTACCTGGTCGGAACCGGTAACAGGTGGCCTCAATATTAGTATGACGTTCTTTGATTTTGGAAGATTGATTGTCACGTAAGATCGCTATGTGGACAAGTTTTATTACTTAAAATGTGACAGACACTCCATGACAATTTGTGGGAATTTTAGGTTTGCTTGACTGTGGGTTAGGGGTGTCAAACGAATCTTTGTCGCGGGCCACATTGTAATTACGTTTTCCCGTGGATGGCCTCATTGACTGATTTTATATATCGATATTTCAGTGAAGATGAATATACATTAATGCATAAATGGAAACCATGGTTGCGTTCATGTTCGTTTCAATGTGCATCACATACACCAAAATGATGTCATGACAAAATTCAGATGACTTTTTGACCCAATATACAGACTCTTATTTGTATGTACCATCTGGATGTTCTTCAGACGAGTACTCATCGACACGGGCGAATCGGCCGTGCCCGAGTACATCAGCAGTCTGAAGGAGGCACTGAGCATGTTCAATACCAGCATTCAGGAGATCCTGGTCACGCACTGGCATCATGACCACACGGGTGGCGTGGAGGACATCTGCAGGGAAATCACGGGTGAGGACATTGCGACTATGTTGCCCCCCTTCCCCCCATAAAAAAAAAAAAGCTCTGAAAACTGAGAGAAAAAAAAAGATGTTTGACAGGAAGTGTACGTTTGCGGCAGGTTCTGAGATCCGTGTCAGCAAACTACCCCGATCCAGCAAGGTCCAGGAGGTCTCGGGAAGCCACAAGTACACGTACTTGAAAGACGGCGATGTGGTCCACACGGAGGGAGCAACACTCAAGTAAGTTCTGAAAAAAAGTTCTTAAATGGGGGAGGAGATTAAACAATGGATGTCATTCCGAACAATCACTCGGAAGCAACGATTTCATCATCATGTCCGTTTTGTTATCAGGGTGGTTTTCACGCCGGGCCACACTGACGACCACATGTCGTTGCTGCTGGAGGAGGAGCAGGCTCTGTTTTCGGGCGACTGCATCCTGGGCGAGGGTACAGTTGTTTTCGAGGACCTTCACGACTACATGCGCTCGCTGAGGATACTCATGGACATCCGCGCCGATCTCATCTACCCCGGTGAGGGAAAAGTCTACCTTTCACACTGTTGCTGCTGTCTTTTCTGTGTACTTCCACGAAGGCGTGTCCTCGGAAGCTGATGTTGTGCCAGTTAGCGTGGTAGCTGTCCAACGGTTTTTGCAGTTTTATTCTTAATCTTCCTTGGCATGGGCCAACGGAAAATGCAGTTTTGTAAGTTTAAGTTTTGAATCAATAAAAAAATTTCCCCCCTCCTCATTTCCATTTATTGGCCACAAATCAAAATGTAATGCATCCCTTTCACTTTTGGGTTGAAAACTGAGACATCAGCCGTACAGTTTGATCCTAATCGGGATTATCGTGCCTCGGTAGAGGTCTCTCCTTTTCTCATTGAACTGAAAGTTAATGTCAAACGCTTCTAATTGGTGCGCAGGTCACGGTCCCGTAGTACAGGACGCCGTCGCCAAAATCCAGCAATACATCAGCCACCGCAATCAGAGGGAACAACAGATCCTGGCCGTCATTCGGGACGCAGCTGGAAAGTCCTTCTCCTCGATGGAGCTTGTCAAGATTGTCTACAAGGTGAATAAAACAAAACCCACTCAATGCTGATGATTGTTTACAAACCTCAACGAGTGCAGTTTGATGTTTTGCCCTCAGAGGGCGCTGAACTGACTACAGCCACTGGAACGCTTCCAAAGAAAAATTGATAGTTTGACTGGAGAATGCGCAGAAAGCCTGAATTGACAGTACATAAGCAGCCATTTTTTAGGATTGCTCCGCCCACTTTGTGTGTATCTGACACAAAGGAGCATCAGTGACAGAATTAAGTGGATGCAGAAACCGTATTGGGCATTTTTCTCCTAAGAGATAAAAGGCGTGTAGTTCTGCATTTTGGGGGGGGGGTCAGATTTACCCGTCCACTTGAATCAGCATTCTCACGCGTCCTGGAAAAGCTGGAAAATTATTGACCAATTTTCTAGTCATTGAAAACACCTGGAAAATTTGAAAAATAGTTAAATGTCCTGGAAAAACTGGAACCCCCCGCCCCGACATTTCTTATGAGTGATTTCATTGTTTGCTTTTTCTAGAAGCAAAGGGAGAACACAATTGATTCAAATGGGAAACATGATTTTTGTGGGGGGGGGGGGGAAATCTGAGATCATAATCCGTTTTTCGTCTATGCGGTGCAGGACACTCCTGAGCATCTGCATGAGGTGGCCAACATCAACCTGGTGCACCACTTGAAGAAACTGCAGAAAGAAGGCAAAATAAGTCTAGGTGAGTTATCTGTGGAAAGGGCATGTAAACATGACGACAGATAACATTCCCCCTTCCCCCCACTCAGTGACTGCTGGATCGTCACAAAACACCACATGGAAGAGTCATCTTTGATGAGGAGGATGGAACATAATCAATTTAAGTTGACTCAAATGACTTCTGTTTATGGGCCACTTCAAGTGAGGGAAGCCAAGTCAAGAATGTTCTTGACTTGACTGTGGTACACGCCCCCTCAAGTCTAAACATTGGTTTCTGATTAAGGTCTCTGCTTTTTTTTGTGGGACATGAATTAATCAGACAAATCCATCCATTTTGATTCATCTCGGGGCGGCCATTATGCCTTGTGCAGTGTTCTAACAAGAGCCGCTGTTGAGATTTCTAATTTCTTTGCACTGATGAATGTAAAGTATCGATTTTTTTTTTTGATGACTTGAGCAATTGCAATCACAAAAAGCATCACAACAATCAACCAAATGGTTATTTGTGAATTGACAAAAGGGAACGTCAAGCTAAACGTGGGAACAGTAGTCAAAAGCAAAGAAATAAAAATGTTTTGTGAAAACGGCATCAAAAGACTTCAAAAGCAACTACAAAATTGTGAAAGTGAATTAAGAAATGGAACAGGAATTTCTTGAAAAAACAAAGTGAATGTGTTACACAAATCTGTTTTTTTAACCACCTCTGTAAGAATTTATTATATATTTTTGATAACTTAATTGTTCACATTGGCTGTACCTGCACACCTCACAATGAGTCACTGAGTTACTTTTCTGAGCCAATCAAAAATAAAAATGGCAATAATTAATCACAAATGTGAAGCACACTTGGGATTGAAGCATGAAATTGAACCAACACATTTGGAAAAGGTCACTACAGTCAAGAAACATTAACGAAACCCCTAACAACGGGAATGACAACTACAAAATGTGTATTTTTTTGAGAATAATATTCATTTCAGTACAACTGCTCACTTTTAACCTTTTGATTGAGTTGGAAAAACACTGTCAATCGACCGCTGTAAATCTGGCGCACCCCTTGGATGGAAGCCAGGTCCCGTACAGTTTGGGAATTACTGCTACCTACAGAACTGTTGGCCTTAATTTGATTAAATCATGATAATATCCCCAATTACTGTTTCAGTGCCTTCGAAAACACTGGAAATGATGTCATTCATGTGTCACCCAGTAAGTGGCAGTAGCTACTAGTTCTTTTTCGAATGCTACATGCTGATAAATTACAATACAATACATGCTGATTTATATAGCGCTTTCACAAATCAAATAAAGATTGATTGATATATTGTGAGTCAGGTGGCATCATGCTCCTATTCTTCTATAACTTGCATCATAGCAAAAAATAACAAACCAACTGACCTCTGCAAGTGTCAGCGTGTTAACTTGTGAGTGCAATATTGACAAGTGAAAGAGGACTTTGAGATTGTGACTGTGTGTGTGTGTGTGTGTGTGTGTGTGCGTGTGTGTGTGTGTGTGTGTGTGTGTGTGTGTGTGAGAGAGAGAGAGGGAAAAACGGTTGATGACAAAGGTAACTTCGGTGAAAATAATTTGCAGACGGACAAGAAGAGCGTGTACATGTACAAAGGTGAAGCGACGCGCTGCAGTGCGTCCAGACCGCAAAGGTTACTTCAGCACACCCCAAATGCATCTCGTTTTTCTTTTCTGTTAGTTCACATGTATACTGAAAAATGTATGTTGTCAAGTGGATGCGCAAATAAAATAATCTGGCTCCATACACTGACGTAACAAAATAAAATTGAGTAAATTCAATTTAAGAGGTGTATAATCTACTTTAAAAAACAAAAAATATCTGGATCCAGATTATTTGTTAGCATGTGCACCAACGTGATAATAGTTTTTGATTTTTCAAGATGGGTGTTTTTTATTCATTTTCACACTTATGTGTTTAAAATTCTGCTAATTAGATTTTAGAGCAGGGTTGTGCCTTTTCAACAGTGTTTATTTATTCATAACTGCCTTGTTTTAGTTTAGCTGTCATTAATTTTAGGATGATTTCTTTTCTTAACTATATAGTGTAATTTGTTGAGTGCAATTTTTTTTTAAAAAGGTAACTTTTGCCTAATAAAGTACTGTAACATAAATCTCAACACCCGAACTGGTTGATGAATGTTTAGCAATCCTAAAATTAATTCATTTAAAATAACCCCCCGAAAGTTCAGCAATATTAACAAAGATGAAAACAAAGGATATTTTTGCTAAAATTATACTTACTTTTAGTTCATTTTAGCAAGGTAGTTTCCGGTTGGTGTTTTTTTTTTAAAGCATTTTCCTTTTTATAAGATTTCAACCAATTTTTTTTCTTTTCAGTTTAAGTTTGGGATAGACTCCAAAACCTCGGGGACCCAAATGATGACAAATCGGAGAGAAAATGAATGGTTGATGCTTCCAAACCATCATAAGCAACTTTTTGGGTGTTTGGAAAATTGATGTTTGGGTTGCATTGTTGCATCCGCGGTGGCCATGCGTTTCGAGACGTGAGCAAATAGAAAGGCTTGGTTCTTCTTGGACTGGCTGTCACTGGATGCTTTGCCTAATAAAGTGACCGCGGGAGGTGGTCTGCAAGAGGAGGGTTGGAAGTTGTGATCGAGGGGGGTGGTGGCAATCGGTAGCCGAGCAGATAAACAAGCCGGCAGTCAGGTTGGCTGCCCTTCTTGTGTACCGCCCTGTCGTTTGTACCTTCCCAACATGGTGGCGCCGCACACGTATCAGACGGCAGCGACTCGGCCATCCCGCTCGGCGCCAGCACTCCGCCGCTCAGCTGTCAGGTAAGTTTCCGGTCGACCCCCACCTCACACTCTTTAACTCGCGCGAGCCCACAAACACTCTTGTTTGAGGTGCATTTTACAACTCAATCGGAGCTTTTTTGCTCACTCCCACGACGTCATCCCCCCTTTAAGAGGAGGTGCGGTGGATTTGTACTTTACAATTACCGTTACTGTCGTTTGCGCCCCCCGCACACCTCACCGTATTCAACTGTCGAACAAGAAGCACGAGTCGTGTTGTGAGCTGGTTCGAGAAAATGTCACGGTGCAGCTTGCTTTGCTCAGTCGAAAAGGCTTCGAGCGCGTTGTGCCTGTTAGCGGCAAAGAGGCGCTCGATGCTGCCGGGCGACATGTTCGTCAAGCGAGCCTTTGGAGAAGCAATCAGAATGGGGGGCAAAATGGATTAAAAGTGACTTTATTTCGCCTCTGGACAAACGCGAGAGTGTGCTGACCAACGAACCTATTTAATAGGTCAAACATCCCCGGGAATGATTGATGTTTGATGTCTCATCGGCTTCCTGGTCGACATCAAGGAGGTCGAAGTGAGAGAACCCGGCCCCATTTCATCTTTGTTAATTAAAAAGTATAATTAAAAGGTCATAACTTGTAATCGAGTTCCGACTTTAAATGTGTTTTGTTGTCAAGTGTGTAGAAATTATATTTTCGCTGCACGGTGGCCGTTTTAAAGCGGCTCGTGCGGACTGACATTAACCGTGAGTTTAAATGCTCCGCATTTCCGGTAGAGGCGTTTCAAAATAAAACGGTTCAAAAAATTCAATGCAGTTTTCTCGGCTGATTAAATTAAAAACGCGGAAACACCTTTCCTATGTTGTAATTAGTTCAAGACAAACAAATATATTTACTTGACCTTTTATTGATTTTTTTAATTTTAAATTTGCATTTGTGCCAATATGTAAACATGCATACTGAGTGCGAATACAAGCTGGACAGGTGGAATATACCGCATAGCAACACAGACAGCAAAAAAACTTTATTTTGCTCTACCTTACTGCCAAAGCTAGTGAAAAATGTGTTATTGTGTGAAAGCTCTATTTGTAATTTTTTTTTAGGAAAATGTACACTAAAAATTGCGTTTTAGTTCCAACATTCGGCTTGTAAACCTCAAGAAATCTGCTGCTGCTTTCAGGTTGGACGATCTTTGCTTGACACTCTTCTCGCCAATGGAGTTACATTTCATCTTGAAAAAGTCTGTGTATATCTTTGTGCTTTTTTCCTGCAGTTGTCGTCGATTCTTATGAGTTGGCCTTCTTGTTGTTCTCAATGGGCACTTTTGCGGTTGTGCAGCATTTGTGCGGTCGTGTTGGTTTTTTTGGCTAACGTGACTCTTTCCCTGCGCCGATATGTTATCTGTCAGCATTGGACCTGTGTAACTTTTTCAACGGTTTGGGGATTATTTGCTTTTCTCAGCAGCCCAAACCTGAACTTTGAGAAGGATTGCGACATGACACTTGCTGCACTTTGTGCAATCTTTTAGATTTTCAATAGTTTTTTGGTTTTGTTTGAGTGGCGTTGGGTTTACGAGGAAGTGCAGAGGTCCGGGGTTCGATTCCAGGCTCTGGCCTCCCTTTGTGGTGTTGCGTGTGTTTCCTCCCACATTCCAAAAACATGCAGGATGGGTTGATTGAATGCTCAAAATTGTCCATAGGTGTGATTGTGAGTGTGAGCAATAGTTGTTCGTCTATGTGTGCCGTGTGGAGATAAAACGGTTTATTAAATGAATGGAAGGATGGATGGACATTTCAACATTAATAATAATTCTCATAATATTCCAACATTTTCTCGCAAAATTAGGACCTTTTTCTAAATATTATATTTATAAATATTATATTTTCCTTTCATTTGTAGAAAATTGTAAGAGGTATGATCCCTCCCCTTCAAATAGTACAAAATTAGAGTAATAATGTAATATTGTCCGTATCAAATAGGGACATTATTCTCGCCGAATTGTACATTTTAGTAAATGATTTTTTCCCCTCATAATATTCCAATATTTTTGTCGTCAAATCATATTTTGTAAGATTGCTTTTGCTTGACTTGACTTATTTTCATATTTATCGTGGGATATTTAGACATTTATTTCTAAAATGAAGAATATATTTGTGAATTCGTATTTCCCCCCCTCCCATTTTTATAAATTCTTTTGGTAATCTGACAGTTTCTTAGAACCAAACAAAAGTGATAAAATGACAATTATTGCCACAATAATCTATGTGCCACGATTGTAACTTAATTTTTTTTGAAAGAAAACGGTTTTCTTGAAGAAAAAAAAAATCACCCCCTGATACAAAGACTTTAGTGTGTCTGTTGTTGGCTCATTTCGTACCAAATGCTTTCCCAAGTCTTGCTCAAAACAGAACCCATTTCCTCATTTTCATTTTTTTTTTTGTGTCGGTTTTAATGCCTGCAGGCGGCGAGCGCAGCATCTGCAAAGCCAATTCTAAATCTCGCCCGTTACACAACTAGCGCTAATTTGGTTGGCCCAAGCCGTGACCTGCTTGGGGCGGGCGGCGGCGCAGCGCTAATGCAAGCTAATAGCTTAACAGGCTTTGGGCTCCAGCTAATTGTGGTGCCTCTCCTTCCGTCTGTCCATCTATCAGTCCATCCTTCCTTCCTTCCATGCTGCCATAGCAATGTGCGCTTATCGTCGTCATCTGCCGACGCATGTGATTTTTTTTGTTTTCTTTTTTTAAGCTTCAACATCCTCGTTGGCAACAGATGTTGGAGGAAAATATCCGGGATTGATAAGCTGAAAAGAACATCAATCAGTTATATAACTCTGGACCAATGTGCTATTTTGATGAGGGGAATTATTGAATGGAGTCATGGATTCTTAGAAATTATTGCACGGGATATTTGTGCATGAAAATTGCATACAATGCTTAAATGAATCTTTGAAATCGTCCCGATTTTTGGTGGGCTTTTCAAAATACTGCTATCAAAAAATAGGGGAGCAACATTTCTTTAGAATGACAAATATTGTTGACTGTAGTTGTCATCTTTAGCAAGTGTGGTTTTAAAAAGTTATATGGTTCTCCTGAAATCCTCTAAAAAAAAAAGTCTTACACTTCGGCGGAAAGAGAAGAGCAACAAAATGACAAATCTTGGTCATTCGGTCTGTGGTCCCGATGGCCTGTTCCTTGTCGCCATTTGCAATAGATCAGAATGGTGTTCAAATTGGATCCCATTGACCTTAAAAATAATTTTGTGCATGTTCGACCAAAATTTTGCAGAAATGCCAAATGTAGTCGGCCTGCCGCTATTTCTGGCTGTGTTTCGGGCTAAGCGACTGGACACACAATTTGCAAAAATCTGCATATAATTGATGCCCGTCATAAATGCATTGAACACAAAAAAACAAACAAAACATGCATTTGATTAGGTGTTTTTTTTAACCCTCCAAACTCTTGAACAAGCAGGCCAAAAAGCATTTTGCACGAAAAATGTGGTGGTTCAATCGACGTTTTGCTTTTAGCGAAATGTCCTCCAATTGAATGCGATTCAGCATTGAGGCAAAATTGTCCTTACACTTATTTGTATTCTTTCAAGACTTCCTGGTTTCACTTTGCCAGCTATCCACTGAGTGAGAAGTGTCAACAACATTTCCGTGTCTTTGCGCGTTTATACAAGACGGCACAGAGCATGATTGTAAATTCACTCGGGCTTACGAAATGCCAGCTGTCATATGCTGAGACGTAGCTTTTTTTCAGTTTTTTTTTTCCCCTCCCAGATGTGAAAGTGACATTTGGGCTGAGTCGGCAAGTTGCGCAGGATACACACGCCTTTGGAAAGTCCAACAACAAAACATTTTCTTACGTGGTATCCATATCAATTTGACAGTTATTTGTATAAATATGATTGAGAGTTGGATTAACTAATAACGACTGAATTGTGGGCATATCTCGGTCGGCTTGTTTTCCAGCAGGTTTTGTTGGGATGTGGGTGGGTGTGGCTAAAATAGCAAGACTGTCTATTTATTGGATTATTCATTGATATAGTTCAAATCTTCATAATCGTCTGCCCCAAAATATGCATGTTTGGTGCAGACATCTGTCCAAGTGTGGTCATCAATCACACGTTCTTCTCTGTAGTATCTGTGACTTTGAATGTGTGTGGCTTTTAAAGGTGTGGCCTGGCCGGGAGAGTGACGCGGATGAACAAGAGTGCAAAGTTGGCTGGAAATGCCATGAAGTGTTTCCTCCTCAAAAAAAAAATCTGAGAAAATTTCAAAAAGTGGTTTTCTTAAATAAGGCAAAGAGCACTCGATATTATTGTACGTCATAAAAATATAACAGCAATGCCATCATTCTATCCAATAGATGCCTGTGGATTTTATTTGACTGTGATGACGCTCGTGCTCATGGAGCCATTAAGGGTTTGCAACACCGAAAAAGCAATGCTCTTTGTTCGCCACTCTATAGCGTTTTGTATTGTCCGTTAGCACGATGCTAAAGAAACTTAAGAAAAGCTATAACAGCACTTTTTTTGTTTGCATAACTGCATACATGTGTTTTGTTCGTGTCCCTTGTGACCACAAATACAAATATGACAAATGTGTTTATTGGTTTAAATCGAACTGCACTCACTTTGTAAACACACACAGCCTGTTGAGTCACTCTGCAATGTGCATGTGCGCGCGTGTGTGTGTGTTTGCAGGCTAAAAATCAGCTGTCTCACACACACACACACACACAGGCACACAAATGTAACAGCAATGTGCGCTGGTGGTGGTGGCAGGTGCCTCTTAAAGTGGTTTCAGCCTGCTGAGCTCGACTCATGCTCACGCGCGTGTGAACACACGCACGTACGCATACACGCACGCAAAGCCATTTCAAGTGTGGTAGAACTGCTGATACAATGTAATTAATGTGTCATTACACTACAATAAATCTCATAAATAAAATTATTCTGTCTTACTATCACGCACATATTATTCCAATGTCTTTATGGGTTCACTTCACACACCCACACTTTTGCTCAAAAACAGGGTGTAAGTGGGGAGAAGTAGCTGATGTTTGGGAAAAGGCTATTCACAAGCAAAAAGCCCACTTCTTCTTTTTCACAGCTGAAAATGTTTGCCTTCGCCACCGCCCCCAGTTGGTGCCAGTACCTTTCATGCTGACCGTGGCACGGAATAGTGTCGGATTGTGACCGTATCATAACCGTGAGTACAGCTATCGACATTTGACAGTATTGTGATTAAAATATTTTATTTTGAACTGTGTGGCTGACCAACAGAAACTTTTTGCGCCTAGAACTCTCTGGGTACATTCACATCAAACTAATGTTGTTGTTGAATTCCGTTCCAACTTTCTCCTATCCCCTTTCACGCAGTTGCTGTTTCTCCTCTGATGCTACCTCGTCCCCCCCATTTTGTGCTGGCGCCTTTTCACACAGATTCTGGATAAACTGTCTTAATGGGCAGAAATCGCATGCAATGTTAATTCAAGTAGGTTAAAAGAGTTTACATACGAAGAAAACAAGGTGGTGCATCGCATTTTGTGCCTCTACCTTTCACGCAGAACAACAACACGGGAGAAAGACCGCCTTGGTTTACATCACAATGTGTGTTAACTGAACTAGAAACAAACGATCTCATGTCAAAAGATAAAAATTTGCGGGCGGGTTTCCCTCGTCCCCTGTTTTCTTGCATGGTAAAATGTCGAGCGTGACCGAGGAGGAGGTTGCAGGAGACAGGATGTGACTCACTTGGGAGATCATGTGACTTCCTGCCCACTCATCCAGCAGGTGGATGCTCGCCGCGCATTGCACTTTCGACATCGCTTCAGCTGTTCAAATAAAAAAACGCGCATGTTTTTTGGGGGTAAAAGTGTTCGTTTGTTAGCTCGTGAAACAAAGATGGTGGGAAGAGGCTGAAACTTGGAGCGGAACCATACCGCTGCTGGCTCTTGCTGATTGTGGGAAACACAGCAGGTCCTGTTGTTGTTATCGAAGGTCCGGGTCCCGCTAATGGGTTAACGCCGAAGGTGAGCTTGTGAAAACGTATCACATGCACACTGCATCCCTACATTCGATTCCAGGGGGTGTGTCATGTTGATTCCCGCTGTTAGCATTTCATACGCCGTGGTTAGCATGCACCCACGCTGCCTGCCAATTGTTTCAATATTTGACACACTTTGGCAGTGTTTTTTTTAAACCACACTTGCATAGGCAACTATTATGTGAGGATTTGCGGGGTGGCCCAGTTCCTATCCTCTGACTATAGCAGGCATTGATTGTGTAATAATAATAATAATAATAAAAATAACACAAGTTGTAATAACATGTTTATTACAGTGCCATAAGTATGTGCATATAGTAAACTCAGTCATTGGACGAACACATGTAGTGTAGTAGAAATGCACAAGCTCATAATACACTTATTACCATGTCATAATAGTTAGACCACACTTCAAATAGTGTGTGTGTGTGATGATATACTGTACTTTATGCCCTATAATAGCTCTAATGACACCCTTACTACATTATAGTAACATGCTTTCTACCGTCTTTGTTACTGATTTGTTACTTACCGTTGTATATGTTGCTCCTTGTACAACACTTTGTGTGGCTTTTCGAAAGTGCTCTATAAATACAGTTGAGTTGAGATATATACCCCATCCTATTATCTAAGTGCACAAAGGTGAAGCAGCCACATGAAGCTGTTTTTACAATATACAACCTAATGAAATTGAATGAGAGAAACTCTTACACTCGCTGAGATGAAGTCAGTGTGTCTAATAGGTGTGTGCGTTTGTGCTATGAGAGGAGCATGTGACTGAGCATGATGGGGGAGGGTTGAGAGAGAGTGAGTGAGGGAGGATTTGTAGCATGTAGTTTGTCAGCTGTCATTAGTGGGGATGACACACACACACACACGCACATATGCACACGCCAAGTGGTAATCTCACACAGGGAAAGCAGTGGACGCAGTCCGGCCAGTGTGTGTGGTGTTGTTGTCGCGTTAGCCACTGACTGGTAATGGAATGGTTGCCTCAGTGGGCACCGGTCATGGACTTGTTCAACAGAAGCACAGGTGAGATTCTACTCTTTTCTACGCTTTCACAGTCGACGCATGTGGCCGCCATGTGTAAAAATCCCATGCAGAAATGTCACAACTGAGCCATTTTGCCAGTACATAAACAGCAACGTATTGTCATGTATTCTATTATGTTCTTTACTCAAAACACACAAATAATTGTTTTGCTTCTCATGTCTTTCAACGATCTTGCGGCCTTTGGAAAGAGAAATTAACATTGTCGTATACTGCTAGTTTGTGCATGATTTGAGCTGGACTTTGAGCTTCCATGCTTTCTGTGTGTGCGTGTTTGTGTATGCATGTTTGTGTGAAGTGAGCCCACAGAGCCATTGGAATAACACATGTGCGTATTGTATTATCGCGCTTATTATTGTCCAATAATACACTTGCGTAAAATGACTGTGTGAATGTGTGTACAAAGCCCAAAGACCTGCTGAGTAAGCTGTATCAAGTATAATACTAATATATTTGTCACAATTTGGTTATTGTAGTGTCATTACAGTTTGATAGTGTAACAACACATTTATTAGAGTGTAATAACCTTATAACACATTTGTGTTACAATGACTGTGTGTTTGTGTTTGGAGTGGGAGTCGGGGCGGGGGGGGGGGCTCCTTGTTTTGAATGAAGAATGCAGAGTCATCATTTCTCAGCATCCTAACAAATAATACAGTCTCATGTTGTCCTCTCTTTGAATTGTTTGTAGGAAAGAGCGTGTTTTTAGGTCTCATGTGATCCAAAAACAAGTCTGCTTTCAGATATTCGTCGATGTGTTCGTGTCGTTTTGCAGCTGCGACTACATGCTAATTCTCAAGCACACACACACACACACACCACGGAAAAAGGACATCGGCTGTAAAAGCAAAAAGTTGGAGTTTGAGCTTGTGACGGTGTGCTCTTTGTTCAGGTGTTTTTGCTTTCACTTTGTCAGCTTTAAAGTCACATGCCTAGAATTTTTGGACAGAGAAATTTGCACTCTACTCTGTATTGCCTTCAGTAATCGTTTCAACACTCAAATCAGCGTGTCTCGAAAACTGCTCACTCTTTGATGGACCACTTCTCGTATATATATTTTTTAGAGCACCCCTCCCCCCAAGAAATTATTTTTATTGCCGTTATAAAGTTAAAAAAATCCTACATGTGTATTGTAAAAATAGTTATGTGGGTTAGCAGAATTTCGTTTTGACCAATATTTGAATTGTCATTAGGCTAAAAAAAAATTCCCTATCAGTTGGGTCCTAATACATTGGCTCCTCACTAAGTCACACTTATATTAGTCGTTCTTTGCAGAGAATCAAGAATATATTCTTGTGAGTATTGTGTTCTAACATCACCTCAAAGATGCTAGTCGTTAGCCCGTATGCGTTAAGTTAGCAGAGGCTATGTTACTGTTTAAAAACACATTGACTACGTTTATATGCAGTCTGTATTCACATTTAGGTCAGAATTCTGGTTTCTGAAATATTCGGAATCACCCGCCGTGTGTTCACTCATGCGATTTACTTTTAACGTTGACTCATCGAACGGCCGTTGTATGTTTTGTGTGCTGCGGCGTCTCCGATGGGACGGTGGAACTTTCCCGTAAAGTTTGCTTCCCACATCGCCGTCACAAGTCTTTGCGAGCTTTGACAACAACTCAGCAGAAAGGACTCGGCTGCCAGGTGGCGACAACAAAAGCGACCCAATGGCAAAGGGATGGCAAAGATTACGTCACTGTGTTTGTTTGTATGCGACTTGCTGGTTGGTTTTGCATGTCGGATGACCTAAACGGAACTTTTCGTTGAAGTTGGCGTTGGGGAAAGAAAACGCGCAATGTGGCTGCAGATTCTCACTGTGGGTTTTGGTATTCAGTGGCATGACAACTCAAGACAGAAGACAGCAGTGTTCCCTGATAAATTTACAAGATTTGCCACTTTAAACCAAATTGGCGGACTTCCTTTGTCTTTTCAGACATTTCTTCTCGAGGCAGTTTTATTTTTGTTTTTTGTTTTTGCAAGCGGGGAGCCTGCTTGATGGACCTGCTTTCCAAATTTCATGTTGCTAAGTGAAATTGACTTCAGGGCTGATTTCTGTAGAAACCCAATTTTAGTTTGATTATGAGTTTCCTGTTCAGTGGTCATGCAACTTTGCCACCATATTCCGCTCAAGTAAATGACAGTGATTTTTATTTTGTTATTTTTGTGGGTCTACTCATGAAAGACAAGCCTTCAAAATGTCACTTTTTATTCCTACAAACTTTTTCAATTTGACTTCCTTCCGCGTGAAGATTTACCTCTCAGAGCTTGGATGCCTTGCACCTTAACTCTGGTCCAAAAGGACATCACCATAGCAACCACTCTACATGTCCACACTGAATATCTGACCCGGTGTTCCCCAAGCCACGTGTTTACTGGCTCTTGAAATGAATCACTCCTTGGTTCGAGAATTGAACACCGGCCTCCCCGGTGACGGGCGGGAGGGGATGTGTGGAGCGTCCCCCGCTCACTGCTACACCGCCACACTCACCCGTCTACAGCTGCAGTAATGCACGTCGTGCACGGCAACAGTCACTGACTGTAAAAGCCTGTGACTGAGTGTGGCATCAAGCAGCCATGACATACCGTCATTACTTCACACACACACAACACAAACACATAGCTCGTGTACGCTGCTCTAGGAGGCAGTGTTGCTAATCGCGGGTATTAAATCTTGATGTTGTCGTCTGCGAGTGCGTCCAGCCTTGACGGAAGCTTCGACGCCAAAGTCAGGAAGGTCCGACGTCCGTGCGAGATCACGCTGGCGTTAACGTCCTCTTGTTTGTTTTTTGGGGCAAAATGGCTTCCCTGCTTATACAACAGATTTTTGCCGGAGCTAAATGAACTGAATTGAAGCTGCGAGAACACCCGCTTCAAAGCAAAACGGTGGACTGGCGGTTCAGTTTCGTATGTTATGAAAGATAGGGCATCCCGGTTTCCTGCCAATCATCCAATGAAACTGGTGTTAAGATCTGATATATATATTTTTTGCAACTGAATGCAAAATGGCTGCTTCCACTCAAAATGGCTGACTTCCCTTTGAATTTTGGCTGTTTTCAGACTATTTATTTATTTATCTATTAATTGATTGCGTCTTTTCATGATAGGCGTGCAGGCCCAAATTTGTGTTATGGGAATTGATTTTCATGAGCAAGCTTTCCTCATTTTAACACTTGTTTTGTAAGCCTTAACAAGATCCCACTGAAACAATTAAACCCTAAAAATGTTCCGCAAAAGGCTGATAAACATTCAATTTCTGCAAAGTCAAGGCAGACTTTTTTGGTGGGGTGGGCGGATTGACACCTCTGTTAAACCATTATAAACGACCCCCACCCCCCACACGCACACAGTTGAGACCCTTCTAAACACTTGTCACACTTAATTGAACTTTTAACCCTTTCATGGACCTTGTAACCCACAGTCCACTTTAGTAACCTCTGTCCCTGAAAGGGTTAAAATGCCGAAATGTAGAATAAATACTCAGCTGCATTCATCAATGAATGTGAGCGGATAAGAAATAATACAATACAACATACAATACAATCCATTGATCCATTTTCAACACGGCTTATCCTGAACAGGGCCGCGGAGAGTTGCTGGAGCCTGTCCCAGCTGACTTCAGGCGGACCCTGACACCATCTGCGACATCCTCAAACATGTTAAAATAAGATTGTATATAGGTTGCTAGCAATGCAGAGATGCTTGCCAGAAAAATCCTCAGCAGCCCCCCCCCAACCCCCGACCAATTTTCTCCTCGTCTTTTCATCAATTTTGCCGGTACTTCGAAGCCATCACTGTTGTGCTTTATTGTCCAAAAAAGCCTACTTGAACATCTAAACTTTATTTGGAGTTCACCAGAGGCGCTTTACATGTTGGCAGTGGTGTGCCAACTCCACTTGAATGAGATTGGTCATTTTCAACACAGGTTGTGTTACACTTGTGCACCCACACGTTTTTTTTTCCAACTCGTGAAGAGATAATTGTTTAAAAAAAAAAAGAGTGTCATACGAGTGGTGAAATCATTGTGTGTGTGTGTGTTATTATCATGTTATTATGTTACAGTTGACCATTATTGTCGAATGAAAGGGTAGAGCCTACATGTTGCGCAATAGTTCCTGGTATGCAACCTGAGACCACCTGTTGTTATTTTTCTCTGCTCCCCTTCCCCATTTTTTCCTCCTCTTCCTCCCGTAATGAGGCCAGGCTGCTCCTTCATCGTCCTCGGGGCCTAATTATTCATTTAGGGGGAGAAATGCCCCTCCTGCTGTTTGACGCCCCCCTGCCCGACATGTTTCTCCCGTCTTTTTCGACTCCATCTTCTCGCTTACCTCGCTTGTTTTCTTTCCTCGCTCGTTCTTGTTTTTTCTCTCCTTCACGATCCCTCCTTTTCTGCCTTCATCTGCTCAGCGTTAACCCCGCTGGGCTGACGCTTATGTAACAGTCAGGTGACGCTCGGGACGGGTTCTTGTTGAGCAGGCGGGGGAGGAAGAAGGGGGGGAGGGGTGGGGTCAAGTATGACCCCAGGCCACAGCCAGACCGTTTACATGAGCGAGAGGCCTCCTTTACTTCATGCAGGAGTTCATCGAACCCCCCACTGCCCTCATGTACTCATTTTAATTCATTTGAGGTCATGAAGTAATTGCTGCAGTAATATTGAGTGAAATTGATTGATTCATTCCCATTCAATTTTGTATAAGTCCAATATTAAAATGTGACTTTACACGATTACAAATAATTTTTGAAACATTGTATTGTTTTAAATATTTGGAAGATAAATTACAATGGAACTCATTTTTATTGTGTTGAATTTTACGCACACATTGTGTACACTGAAAATAAATAATGATCCATCCATCCATTATCTGATCTGCGGGCGTGCCGATCCCAGCTGACTTTGGGCAGTAGGCACGGTGCAGCCTGAACTTATTGCCAGCCAATTGCAGTAAATTAAATATTAACAAGAAAATAAATATAGGAGTTTATTAGAACAAAATACTATTCAATGTATTTTACATACACTTCAAATGGATTTCAACAAATAATTGTATGAATTAATCTAAATGAATTTTAAAAAATGGAATGAAAACTTATTGCTACTCTGAGCCTTGCAGCTCTGCTTACCTTGTGGCTTTGACAAACCTTGTAGTCCCATCGTCTCACATTTCCAATCCGTTTTTCCCTTCTTTTGGCATCTACCCTCCTGCAGGCGCTAAAATTTGCTGAAGATGAGTAGCGGCGGGGGGCACGCCACCCCCGAGCCTACCAGGGGACCCGAGTCCCTCAAGAGGAAGGACTGCCCCTCAGACGTGCTCGGGCCCAGGTCAGGAATTTTTTTTTTTCAGTGCCTCTTAACACAGCCCGCGCCACCAGAAAATGACTTACGTTACAATCATCGAAATGGAGAAATCGGTCTCAAAGGTCCACACATCAGTCAACCAATATCAAATATCAAATCTTCCATGATGTTACTTTGGAGACATTTGATAACCAGGCTTTGAATATGTTTAAATGAGGGAAGATTGTGCACCACACTGCCCCCCAGAGGCCAAACGGTGCACAGCAGAAGTGACGCACGAAATAATAATAATAATACATTTCATTTATAAGCGCCTTTCAAAACACTCAAGGACACTTTACAACCAAAACAATAACAATTATAAAATTATAAATAATTATAAATAATAAAAGGAGAGATGAATAGCGATTTTAAAAAGCGAACAAAGCAAACACAACAGCGGCAGTACTAGACCAATTAAGCCTCAAGCCTTCATTGAATGGCGTGTCGCCATCCTTACCACATGACTTGTCTCTGTGTCCGGCAGCCCCAAGAGGAGCGCGGAGCGGCGAAACCGCGAACAGGAGAACAAGTACATCGAGGAGCTGGCCGAGCTGATCTTCGCCAACATCAACGACATGGACGACCTCAACGTCAAGCCCGACAAGTGCGCTATCCTCAAGGAGACGGTCAAGCAGATACGACACATCAAAGAACATGGTCAGTATACGCAAAGACACGCTTCTGATGGTGTACGCGTGGGACATTTTCACTTTCCTTACCGGCGGCACGAGAGGGGTTGCGACGAGGCCGGCGACGACTGCTCGCTGAGCTTTTGTGCCCCAAACGACATTAAAAGCGTGGGTACAGGCAGCACTTCATGACTGCTTGTCAATTGGTGTGTCGCAGAGGTGTCAAACTGATTTTTGTTGCTGGCCACATTTTAGTTACCGTTTTCCTTACAGAGCCTTTATGACTGAAACCAGATAAAGAAGTCTAGTCGGTTTATTCAACTATTGTTTAAGTGACTGTAATAAGTGGTTTGCTAACAAGAAAATGCTACCAGTATCTTTCTTATGTATTCCAAGTGAGAATTTTATATTTTGGGAGAGATTTTAGCAAGCATCATGGAGGTTGACATATTTGATTTGCTCTCGCGGGCCACATAGAAGGATGTGTCGGGCCAGATCTGGCCCCCGGGCCTTTGGTTTGACACCTGTGGTGTAGCGGAACTGAACATTGTTGTAGGTGCCAGTTATCAGTGTCTAGCGCTGCTAATGATAATTTGTACAAACATAGCAGCTCTGTTAACTGTTTGTTAAGCTTCATTCCTAAAACAGAAACAACCCAAATTGGGTCAAAAAGGAGCAACACAAATTTTGCGGTTATTTATTTAATCCAATGAGCGAGATAAATAACCCAAATTTGGGTTGTCGTTCTTGTCTTTGGGTTGTTTTAAGGCTTGTTCATTTGACGCACATTTTTGGGGGAAATCAGGGTTAGGGTTCCTCAAAAATGTTGGTCGGTGTCTTTTCGTTTACCTAAATTAGCCTTACTGTTCCACCACGATTTGTTAAAACACGGGAGGAATTTGCACAGGCGTTTTCTGGCATTTATAACAAAAGCTGGACCAAGTTATTTAATTTCCCACTTGGCAGGCCCTCCAACCATTTGGATGAGAGACGTTGAAATGTTGGCTCTGTGTAACTCGCATAGAGCATCAGGTGACCTGGCGCTTGACTTTCCGCGGAGGTGCCAGTCGACGGTGCCGCCTCATAACCTTTTTCATGTCCCGGAAAAATAAAAAAAGAGCGCTCACGTCTCTCTGGTCTCACACCAGGAATGCCAAATATGTGGCCTAATGTGGCCATGCCGGCCGGGCTTATCGTCCTGGCGGCGCAGTCGGGCGCGTGCGAGCGTGCGAAAAATATTTCCTAAATTCAACTGCAAGATTTGACTCAATTTCCCTTTGCTCGCTGTCGCATGTGGAAGGTACAGATGCATGTTCGAGGCGTTGTTGCTAGCGATGAGTGGAGTTACCCGGTATCTGAATACGTAAAACCTGCAACACTTATCACCCTTTTGTTTGTTTCTTCATACAGAAAAAGCTCCGGTAGCCGACGCGGACGAGGTGCAGAAGGCTGACGTCTCATCCAGCGGCCTCGGCGTCATCGACAAGGACACCCTGGGGCCCATGATGCTGGAGGTAAGGCCACCGAATAGTGTGGGGCCCTGGCCACGCCTCCCCGATTGTTTTGGAGGGAACGAGGGGGGAGTGTGGAAGGGGGATGGGGCGTATGTCTGGCGTCCTGTCCCAAAATGGAGTTGCGCTGCTCTGGTAGGAGATAAAGTCACTGTGGCGTCACGGGTGTGTGCTGATGTACAACATGGCACCAAGGTATAAATAAATACCTCGTTGGAAAGCTGATTACAAGTGTGTGCGTGTGTGTGTGTGTGTGCCTCGCAGAAAAGCAGATTATCAAGAGAAAGTGAAGGCACGTATTTGTCAAAGGCAGCAAGTCTTGGGCACCGTCTCTTTTTTTTTTTTGTCTATGTGAATCCGAATCAAATCCAGATTGCACGTTCGTCCTGAATGTAAACGCCACACGTATGACATCATTGAACAACACTTGCTGTATGTTTGTCAGCTTGTCATTTGTTGTTCAAGCGTTGACGGAGGTCTCGCCGGTCACAGTCTTGCCATTTGTTGTTGTTTTTTTTTTCCAATGTGTTAATATTATGTATCTTTTTTGGGGGGTGGTGTCGCTCCCGCAGGCTCTGGACGGCTTCTTCTTTGTGGTCAACATGGAAGGCAACGTGGTGTTTGTGTCGGAGAACGTCAGTCAATATTTGCTGTACCAGCAGGAGGAGCTGATCAACACCAGCGTCTACAGCGTCCTGCACGTTGGCGACCATGCCGAGTTTGTCAAGAACCTGCTGCCCAAAAGCCTCGGTCGGTGTCCGCAAAACACTCAAACGCAGTCACGTGTCGCAACATTTGCAACTCCTCGCTTTTGGCATATTTTGGAAACGTTCAAGAAAGCAAAAAAGGCGGAATATCGTGTTGAAATCATAACTTTCTCTCTGTCACGTTATTCCTTTTCTCTTTCAGTTTTATTTGCATAACTTTTTTTGTTTGTAAGTATAAGAGTAAAGTATGAATCTTTTTTTCGTCTTTCAAAATTGTACTTTATTTTTGTAAAAAAAAAGAAGTTGCAATGTTCTGACAATAAAGTTGCATTTTAAATGCGATATCTGTACTTTTTAAAAGAGTAATATTCTGTTTAATTTTATTAAACAGAATATGTAAACAGAATATTACAGAATGTTTAATTTTATTTTATTTTCGGGGGGGGGGGGTGATCTGATTGTGAAGTTGCAATATGTCAAGCAAAAACAAGTAATGTTGGTAATTGTATTTGTAATGTCATTTTCTCCATTTTCAGAATTTTATGATTATGAAGTTAAAATTATCGTTTTGAGAATAAAGTTGTAAATGAGGATCAATTAAGAAAAACAATACATGTGTAAAATGAAGACTTTATTACGTAACAAATATTTCTTAAAGGAAAAACATATATATTCTCCATGAAAACTTCATGAAAATATCACCAAAAAAGGTCATTTCAAGAACAAAAAAAATCATTTCAACATTTTTTTTTTGTCCCTGACGTGCAGTCAATCACCACGGTGGCGACCCATCGAGCAGGAACAGTCACACGTTTACCTGTCGCATGCTGGTTAAGCCGGCAGCGGCGGCGGCGACCTCGGACGGCGGCGAGGACGCCTGGCAGGTGGCGGACCATGACCAACAGGAAGCCTCGCAGCAGAAGTACGAAACCATGCAGTGTTTCGCTGTCTCTGAACCCAAATCCATGAGGGAGGAGGGCGAAGGTAACAGCAATGCCACGCAACAACGTCACACCTCCCTTTTCATTTTTCCACCGTTTGGCGATTTTTATTGAAGTTTTATTTCAGTTAGGTTTTTTTTTTAATTTTGTTTTCATTTGCTTTATTAGTGATTTATTATTTTTAATTTTTTCATATATGTTTATGTATTCGTTGATCAATTGAGTTTTCCCAAAAATTTTAAATGTATAAAATATAGATATTATTGCCAGTTTTTTTTTCATTTGTGTATTTTGTGTGCGCCAGATATAAATAAATAAATAAAAAACGAATAATTAAAAAATATATATACTGTATATCATTTTTTTTTTCTTCTCCGTATATGAACCTTTTGGTGTGCACCTGTAACCTCGCATTGTGTTTCAGGCTAAGTTAAGTAGGGAAGTCCTGCCAAACACGCAAGCTGAAAGCTGAAATGTTCGGCTCTTGCCAAGGAAGCAACGTCATCTGGTCGGACTTTTTTAATTGGCTGCCTCTCAATGACGTTGCTTCTTGGCGACACTGTGAAATGAGCATAAATCCCAGACTGCTTTCCTTTCCTTTCCTTCTTCCAGTCAATAGCCGTGCTGCAACTCTTGAAATAAAGCCATTTGAAAATCAACACCAAAGGCTTAGGTATTAAATTCCCTACCATAGACAAAAACGAAGGATGTTATTGGTAGTTTTAATTTTGTAAACATAAAACATTGTTGTATTGCGCTTTCTTTTTTTTTCTCTTGTGTTTTTTTTCCCAATCATAGTTTGAGTTATTTTTGCTTGGCGTTCCCATCCTCTGGTGCCCCGTCCTCGTTTCCTCGCCGCTTGTCCTTTGGGAGACGTTAATTAGAGTACGACATTTTTTTTCTGACACGCTAATTTCAGACGTCTGATGGGCATCTCCTTAGGATGGCTGCAAGCGATGTCGCCTTAAAATAGAATCTCCAATTGATTGATTGATTGATTTTACATGATGGACGTGGAAATCGAAGTACTTTCCAAAAACAAAACAAACCTCGTGGCAGCTCCGCTTACTTTTTTCTCTTTGACATGATACCATTTTACACTTTGTGGTTGGTTGGCGGTGGCTTGAAAATAACAAACCGACTCCAGGTCACCGGAATAGAATAAAAGATCTTATTGAGCCCCACTGCGGGGCACCAAAAACACATTTTCAGAAATCTTGTTTTCATCTCACACTTGAGGAAGTGACTTTTGCATCTTTTCCCCTTTGCCCACCTTCAGATCTGCAATCGTGTCTGATCTGCGTGGCTCGAAGAGTTCCGGTGAAGGAGCGAACGTCCCTGTCGTCGTACGAGAGCTTCACCACGCGGCAGGACCTACAAGGTGACGCGCTCGCATCCGAACCTCCGCCGAGGAGCTTGCGGCAAACACTTCACGCCTCATTTGGGCCTTTTTTTGCGCAGCAACACAGCGTCGTGCATCATTAAATAACAGCAGCATATCATGTGATGCTTCAAATGGGGTTGATATAAAAAGTCTACACACCCCTGTTCAAGCGGTAGCTTTTTTTTTTGTGGTGCGACTTCACCATCGTTGATGTGATCTATAAGCTGTACTGCCTTCTCGCAGGTAAGATCACCTCGCTGGACACCAGCCTGCTGCGGGCGTCCATGAAACCGGGCTGGGAGGACCTGGTGCGGCGCTGCATCCAGAGATTCCACCGGCAGAACGATGGCGACGTCTCCTTCGCCAAGAGACACCAGCAAGACGGTGAGGAGCCACTTTCAGCCCCCCCCCATGCCGTCCTTTCTTGTCGGCTCATCTTTTGCCACGGCGTCGTCTTTCTCTTCCCCCCAGTGTTGAGGAACGGCCACGCGCTCAGCCCCCTCTACCGCTTCTCGCTGTCCGACGGCACCGTGGTGTCGGCGCACACCAAAAGCAAACTGTTCCGCTCGCCCGCCACCAACGAGCCACAACTGTACCTGTCCCTGCACATCCTGCAGAGGTAACGTCTTCCATCACAAGCACCGACGACCCACATCGACAAGCAAAATTTGGATATTTGTCCCCTCAAATTTTTTTGGGGACGTACTTGACACTTGTTTCACTGGCTACATTCAAAACACTATCCACAAAAAAGGCCTCAAGGACCCATGCCAGAAACTGAACAGAAAGTCGGCCATTTTGTTTGCCACTCGTCATGACATCCTGGAAAATGACAAAAAAAAATGCCCCTTATACCTGGGGTGTCAAACTCCTGGAAGTTGGCTCACGTCAGGCCACGCACAGATCAAGAATGGACTGCTCACTAGAAAATGTCAAGGGACAAAAAAAACAAACAAACAAACTTTAGCACATACAAGGACAATTCTTTACTGAAGCTAACATGCTTTGTTTTGTGGAATGAGCACCCGGAGAAAAGCCACGAGAAAAGCCATTTGCGATTCAAACCCCAAAAGCGCAGAAATGTGAGGCGAACAATATAAACAAGAAGTAAACTCTTGCTGCCAGGACTGCGAAACAGGTCAAGTTAACGTCAATATTGGTACAAACAACCACTCCCGTGTTTCTTCTTCAGGGAGAATATGGGCAGCATACCTCTGGACGTGCCCACAAGCCTCGCCGTGTCTCAAACCGGTGGCTCACCCGACGCCGCCGTCACCGGCAACCACTTTGCAGCTTCTTCGTGCAGCTTCGCAAGCCGAGCCGCCACGCCGCAGGCCAACTGCCACAAACTCGGCAGCCCCTCGGCCCAGGGAAGCCCCAGCGTCACGTCCGGGGGCCAGGGGGTCGTTACGTCCCCTCGCCGTCACCACAGCCCCGGAATGTTGGCGAGCAGCAGCAACGGCAGCCCCCACACCCCCCAACGTCAGCCCGGTTCTTTCTCACCAAGTGGCGGCCTCCATTCGCCGGTGTCCATCTGTACCAGCTCCAACAACCGTGGCTTCAACCCACTCGGGGCCTTTCAGGCCCTCGGCCAGGTTCACAGGACTTCCGAGTCCCCCGATGGACAGTCTGCCCTTCGCAGCCCTCTTCCCAGCACCCAGGAGAAAGACCACCTTAGCTTGGAAGCCGATTTGCTGGGGACTTTCGGTGAGCGGCAGGACTCGTCCCCAAACCAGGAGGGCGAGTCGCACCAGGGTAAGGACGAGGACCCGGACAGCTCGGATGAGCCGGACCACCTACTGGCGGCCAAAGGCCACACGCAGCTTCTGCAGCTTCTCACCACGAAGCTTGAACCCCCGGACCCTTGCTCGTCTCTCGGGGCCCTGGCGGACGAGCAGTTGGCGGGTGTCGGCGGCTGTTTGGGGGCTGCGCACAGCAACCACTCGGCCTCGTTGAAGGAGAAACACAAAATTCTGCACAGGTTGCTTCAGAACAGCAGCTCGCCAGTGGAGTTGGCCAAGCTGACCGCCGAGGCCACGGGGAAGGAGCCCGCCGGGTCCGAGTCGGCGGGCGGCTGCCTTGACGACGGCGCGGCCGCCTTGGCCGAGTTGGGCGTCAAACAGGAGCCGGAGAGCCCAAAGAAAAAGGACAACGTGCTGCTGCGCTACCTGCTGGACCGCGATGACAACGGCATCCTGGAAAAAGCCATCAAGATGGAGGGCGCCGACGGGACCAAGATGGCCGTCGTCAAGACGGAGAAACAGGACCCTGCGTTCAACGTTACCGACCAGGTCAGTTCTTGCAATTCACACGTACCCCTCCATCGTGGTGAGAAGTGACATTCTTGACATTGTCCTTCGGCATCCATCTATTTTCCGATCCGCTTTATCCTCACAAGGGTCGAGGGGCGTGCTGGAGCCCATCCCAGCTGTCTTCAGTAGGCGGGGGGACACCCTGAACCGGTTGCCAGCCAATCAAAGGGCACACATAGACGAACAATCATCCACGTTCACACCTAGCGACAATTTGGCGTTTTCAATCAGCCTGCTATGCATGTTTTTGGAATGTGGGAGGAAATCGGAGCACCCGGAGAAAACCCACGCAGGCACGGGGAGACAATGCAAACTCCAGACAGGAATCCAACCTCTGCACTGCGAGGCCGATATATATTTTTTTCTTGCCTTTTAAGGCAATTACATTCAAAGTCTTTCAAGACACTTTTGAAATAATTCAATCATGTCCTCCCACCCGTGTTAGTACCCGCTTGCCTTAGAAAGCCTTCGTTGCGCACCACCGTTTGCTCCTCCCCAACTCCCACACTTTTGCCATCAGATGGAAGGGTCGTCACAATGAACACACTTGGTGTACATGTTATTACACCAATAAGATCCAACGTGAAGGTTTATTTATTTATATTTACATATATATATTTTTTTTTCACACGCAAACTCTGCTTTGAAAGTTGAGGAGGAAGTGCGTCTTTGTGTGCATCCGCCGCGGTTTAGGCAGCGGCGTGACTGCCTACAGTTTGTTCGTCCTACTGTACATCGCATGTGACCTCATTAGAGGCACCGCTCTATTTTTAGCTCCTCCTCCATTCGTCAGGCAAACGGCCGCGGGACGTAAGCCGGCGTGTGTGTGTGTGTTTGTATGTGAGTAATTTGATCGGTCCGGTTTGTATGGGAGTCATGCTCGTTTTTATGAATGCTCATGTATTGTCAGTTGTGAGGTTGTTTGCAGTAGATCAGGAAATGACAACAGTTGCACCTCAACCTCTGCATGCGGTGAAACATAAAAGCCTTTAGTTTCGATGAGGAGGTAGTGTTGAAAGCAAAGGGTTAAGATTTTAAGCAAATAGAAGGGTTTCAGATGAGGGTTTCAAGCCTGTGTTTGGGTTTTTAAACGAGCGCTAAGGTTCAAATTAGAGTTTCAAGCTTGGGTTAGAGTTTCAATTTTGTGTTTCAAGACCAGGTCATGGTTTTAAATTATGGTTCCAAATAAGGGTTCTAATTTTACATTATGGTCTCAAGCCCGGATAGCCTTCTTAAACTAGAATTAGCGTTTAGAAATTAGGGTTGCAAATCCAAGTTAGGGTTTCAAGTGTGCCATAGGATTTTCAAATAGGGTTTCAAATTAGGGGTTCAGACAAGAGTTCACGTTTTAAATCACCCTATTAAGGCTCGGTTTGGATTTTAAACTAAAATTGGCGTTTGAATATTCGGTTGCAGGTCTTGGCAAGGGTTGTAATTTTAAATTAGTCTCAAGTCTGTGTTAGGCTTTTAAAATAGGGTTGTAGGTCTAGTTAAGTTGTCATGTTTGTATTTTAAGCCTCAGTTAGGTTTTTCATCTTGGGTTAGAATTTCAAATGAAGTCCTGCGTGAACGTTTCACCTCAGACCAGCGAGTTGGAGGATCTTCTGGATGACCTGCAGGCCGGCGCCCATCATCATCATCAGCAGCAGCATCATCATCATCCTCACCACCACCACCAGTCATTCTCTCGGCAACTGTCCAGAGGAGGCGCACCCTCCTCTTCCTCCTCCTCCTCGGCGGCGACCACCAGCTTCCCTGCCGACAAGCAGAGTGCCATCGGAGACATCCTGCAGATAATGGACACTTCCCACGGGGACCACAGTAGCCCACCACCCCAGCACCCGGCATTCCCTGCCATCGGCCTATCAGGTACATGCTGGTGTATGAGGGGTGAGGTTTGAAATGAGTGTTTGAAGTCAATCTTTGGGTTTCAAATTGGGCTTTCAAACCCGGGTTAGGCTTTTTAAAAATGATTTCAAATAAATGAGAGTTTCAAGCTAGGCTTACGGTTTCAAAGTAGGGTTCGGGTTTCAAATGAAGGTTTCAAATTTGGGTCAGGGTAATTTTGCTTTCCCTTTGGTCGACATTGTCCGATGAGGTCAAGTGGGACAGTGACATCACAGATCCAAAAGATGGCACATTTGTTTGTGTGTAGTTTTGCAATATGTATTCACGCCACCGACAGGAGCACATTTCAACATGACCTTTGTGTAACTTGAACTTGTAATTCCTTGCGCCTCCCGTAGGCGGCGCCAGGCCAGGCCAGTCGGCTCGTGGGGCAGCGCCCGGCAGGAGCCTATCGCAGGATGTCCTCGCTGGCCGGACGATGGCCCCGCAGCACAGGAACGCCAACAACGGCAACAACAACAAGCCGTACGCTTTGCTGCAACAGCAAGGTATGATGGGAAACCAGAACGGATGACCAACACGCGCAACTTGCACACTTTTCTAAATGTCACATTCAAACAGGACTGGCCACTTTTTTTTCCACTCCAAATCTAATTTACCTCTCTGAAAAATATTGGTATACATCCTCCTCCAAAAATCTGATTTTGACCCCCGCCCCTTTCGCATATGGAACATTCAAATGGAAATGACATCATAGTAAAAATATGAGAAATATAATAACGTTTGAGTTAAGGATTCAAATTATAGTGTCAAGCCTGTGTTAGGGTTTTCAACAAAGAATTCTAGTGTTCCGGGAAGGGTTTAAAGCCAATGTTTGGGTTTCAAAATAGGGTGTCAAGGCTGAGGTCAGCTTATAAATGAGCAGAGTAGTGTTTGATATTTGGGTTGGAAGTTTGCATTTTGTGCTCAAGCAAGGGAGTGAAAATCTCCCCTTATGTTGCTTCCTTGTCAGCCATGTTGTCCAGCGGGCCAACGGCGGGCTCCCTGCAGCCCGGCTGGGGGCCGGCGGGATGCCCCTCGACCCCGTCCTTGGCCCAGGGTGTTCGCATGCTCTCTGACATCAACGGCGCCGCAACCGCCAGGGGGGCGCCGCCCCGATCGGTGGTTGGCATGCAGATGATGGCTGGCGGTAAGCGATGCCGTAAACTGCAATTGGAGTCCTTCAACCAAATTATAATCATTGAGTTGCAGTTTTAATTAGGTATATATGTAGATATATAATTTTTAGAAGCCAAATACTTCTTAAAATACCAAAAATTTAAAAAGATTTAATTTATTGTTTTTGTTTCCAATAAATGCATTGTAAAAGTTTATTTTAATGGTGTCACGCATCTTCAAATGTATTAATTTTTAAAATTTAGATTATGATGATTGTACATTCTGTTTAAAAAAAGGCCAGTTGTACAAATATATTGAATTATTTACAGTAAATTAATTCACCAGTTATGTCGTGGCGTTAAGGTAGCTGTTATTTCTTAAAATAAAACATATAAAATACATATAAAACTAATGACCACAAGTCAATAAACTAATAATGTAATTATAGATACAATCCTAAATCCATTTGAACTGAGCAATGTTGCCGTTCTTCTTTTGTCCAATCAGAGATGGAGTTGCCTAACCCCGCCTACCCTCAGCAGCACGCTCCGCCCAATCAGACGGCCCCGTGGCCTGACAGGATGATGATGGACCATTATGGAAGCCAAAACAGGTGGGGGGCAGGGACGCGGTCCAAACCTTGAGCTGAGTTGAAGTGAAATGACCGTAACGGGAACGCCTTGGTTGCAGGTCGCCGTACGGGGTCCCCCCGGATGACGGGGCGGGCTGCTGCGGGGCGGCGCCCGAGGGCCCCGCGGACGAGGGGGCACTCCTCAACCAGCTATGCTCCGTTCTCAAGGACTACGAGGGCCTCGAGGAGCTCGACAAGATGCTCGGCATCCCCATGCTGGCCGGACAGGTGATCCATTCATCCATTTTCAACACCGCTTATCCAGAATAGGGTCGCGGGGGCTTTCAATTTAGTGTTTCAAAGTTATGCTGGGGTTTCAAATAAGAATGTGAAACCTGGTTTACAGTTTTAAAATAGGAATTTAATACTGGGTTTGGTTTTGAAACCAAGGTAAGGGTTTGAAATTGAGGTTTCAAACCTCGGTTAAGGCTTAGAGCTTGGTCAGAAACTACGGTTGGGGTTTCAAAGTAGGCTTTCAAGCTTGAGTGGGGGATTCAAATTAGTGTTGGAAGCCTTGGCCAGTTTTCAGAATTAGGGTTGCAAGCCTGCATTAGGGTTTCAAACTAAGGTTAGGTTTGAAATTGAAGGTTTGAAGACAAGCCTTCAATTTGAAACCTTATCTAAACAGTAAGGTTTGAAATTACCGTTTAGGTTTCGTATTAGGATTTCAAATGTGGGGGTGGAGGGGAATCAAACTCGAAATTCAAACGTGTTTTATGATTTTAAATTAGGAATTCAAAATTGGAGCGGCCCGGTGGTCCAGTGGTTAGCACGTCGGCTTCACAGTGCAGAGGTACCGGGTTCAATTCCAGCTCCGGCCTCCCTGTGTGGAGTTTGCATGTTCTCCCCGGGCCTGCGTGGGTTTTCTCCGGGTGCTCCGGTTTCCTCCCACATTCCTAAAACATGCATGGCAGGCTGATTGAACACTCTAAATTGTCCCTAGGTGTGAGTGTGAGCGTGGATGGTTGTTCGTCTCTGTGTGCCCTGTGATTGGCTGGCAACCGATTCAGGGTGTCCCCCGCCTACTGGCCGAAGACAGCTGGGATAGGCTCCAGCACCCCCTGCGACCCTAGTGAGGATCAAGCGGCTCGGAAGATGAATGAATGAATGAATTCAAAATTGGGTTTGAAACCAAGTTTAAAATGAGGGTTTTAAACTATGTTTAGGGTTTAATATAAAACGGTTTGAAAGTAGCTAACATCATGTGAAATGTCCTCAGGGCGGCGCATCGGAGCAGGAGCATCTTTTCGGGCCGTCGGACGCACTGGCGTCCCCCGTCAAGCCCCCCATGTACGCGGCACAGCACTACGGGGGTTACGGCGGCCCGCCCCACGACGCCTCCTTCCTCTGCCCCCCGGTGGGCGGCGCCCACATGGGGCAGCAGAGGACTGGCGGCTACCCCCCGATGATGAGGATGCCCGGGGTTCAGGGTCCCCGGCCGGGCGGCGTTCGACCCGGTGGGGCCAACCCACAGCTGCCCCCGCAGCCCAACAACCTCAGGCTGCAGCTGCAGCACCGCCTGCAGGCACAGCTGGTAAATTAAAAAAATAATAATAATAATAAAGAAATCCCAGCCAAAAGAAACAACACAATGTCCACTGAATTGAAGTAAAAAAAATGCAATTGCTTTTTTTTGTTTCCTTTTTAAATAATAACAGAATATGTTATGCAATGTTCTATTTTTCTCTTTAAAATAACATTACAATTGTTCTAGTCAGTTTTTTTAGGCCGCAACAGATTAATGGCATTTCCAACAATGTCAGTGGGAAGCGCTGATTTGTTTGGTTTTTGCCCGTCGATAAAACATTCTTGGTAATTGTCGTCAAATTTTCTCTCGTAGAACCGTCAGCCGATCATGAACCAGATGACTGCAGTCTCCAGTATGAATCTACCTCTCAGGTCCAACCTTCCTAACCAGGTCAGCCTCAAAACGTCACGGAATGCAGTGCTGATATTTTGTATTTATTACATATCAGTACTTCATTTACTTCAAGCATGTTTGTGAAGTATACTACAATAACTACAACTTCTTTCCCCATTAATGACACGTTAATCAATAATCTTTTCTGGACCAAATGTGATCGAGACGCCGTGAAGTCTGCCTTGCAACAAATGAATAAAAGAGGGCGGTAAACATGTATAAGGAAGATTTTTGCGGTTGCAACTTTGTAGTTTTAATTTCTCATAGGTGACGTTTTCTGATAAAACACACGACATGAATGATGACTTCCTGTTGACTTGGACAATGAGGGTCCATTTTTTTTTTGTGCAACTCGCCAGGGTTCCTTCAATGCGCAAATGTTGGCGCAGCGTCAGCGCGAGTATCTCAGCAACCACCTGCGGCAACGTCAGCAGCAGCAGCAGCAGCAACACCATCAACACCAGCATGGAGCCATGATGGCGGTCAACATCCCTCCCAACATGGCCACCGCCGCCGGGGGCGCCTCCATGAACGGGCCCAACTCTCGTCTGCCACAAAGCGCCGCGCAACACTTCCCCTACGCCGCGCCCAACTATGGTACGCGCCACATCGAAACCGCCACTCTGTCATGAATCAAGCTCCTCCCATCACGTGAAAATATTGTCTTGACTTGAGGAGGCATGAGCCGGCATCATCCTCATCCTCATCATCATCACCATCATCATCAAGACTCGCCCGGCGCCGTGTTGTCGCCCAGGATGTCGGTGGCCCACGGCCAAATGCAGGGAGGGGCGGCGCCCGCCTACCCCGCCGTCGGCACCGGGGGTGCCGACCTCAACGGATGGATGCAGACGCCCAACAAGTACTCACACCCACTTTCGCTTGAACCCTTTCATGCACCTTGTAACCTGATAACATGATAAGCTGTCCACCGTAGTGACCGCTGTCCCTCAAAGGGTTAAATATGTTGAAATATAGATTTTCATGTCTTTCATGTTTCCCAGCGT
Source organism: Hippocampus zosterae (assembly GCF_025434085.1). Classification (NCBI taxonomy): domain Eukaryota; kingdom Metazoa; phylum Chordata; class Actinopteri; order Syngnathiformes; family Syngnathidae; genus Hippocampus; species Hippocampus zosterae. The sequence goes on from NC_067465.1 coordinate 9,571,011, forward strand.
CTACCAGCAACAGACTCCATTCTCCAGCGGCAGTGGCACCGGCTTGTACACTAACAACAACAACAACATGAACATGAGCAGCAGAGGAGCAAATATGTCGGCACACCTGAGCGGCATGCACCAGGAACAGGTACAATTTTGTCGTACAAATTTTCTTGATAATTACAACTTCATTTTTGGATGGCTTGAGTAGTTTTAATACTTTTTTGAAAAATGAATTCTCAAAAATGTAAAAAATTTTTTTAGGATTCATCCAACCAGGATTTCGGTGTTGATCGCCGAGTAAAAAAAAAATAAAATAAAAAAAAGATGCATAAATAAATAACCAACCACTGATCAATCAGAAGATGTAACAATCTATCCAATATTTAAACAACCTTTTAATTTACTGAAATATAGCGAATAGCTGTCACTCAGCTATTCGCTGAGAATTGGGCCCTCCCCAGGCCAAAATGGTCAAACTTATATATATATATATATATATATATATATATATATATATATATATATATATATATATATATATATAAAATCCTCATCTCACCCCTCGGGTGGTGTCCGTCCCTCATTCAGCTCGGGTCCTCTACCAGAGGCCAGGAAGCTTGAGGGTTCTGCGCAGTATCCTTGCTGTTCCCAGCACTGCACATTTCTGGACTGAGATGTCCGATGTTGTTCCCGGGATCTGTTGCAACCACTCATCTAGTTTGGGGGTCACTGCCCCGAGTGCTCCGACCACCACAGGCACGACTGTCACCTTTACCTTCCAGGCTCTCTCCAGCTCCTCTCTGAGCCCTTGGTATTTCTCGAGTTTCTCATGTTCCTTCTTCCTGATGTTTCCATCACTTGGGACCGCTACATCCACTACAACGGCTTTCCTCTGCCCTTTATCTATGATCACGATATCTGGTTGGTTCGCCATTACCATCTTGTCAGTCTGGATCTGGAAGTCCCACAGGATTTTCGCTCTGTCATTCTCCACCACCTTCGGAGGTGTTTCCCATTTTGACCTTGGGGTTTCCAGTCCATACTCCGCACAGATGTTTCGGTAGACTATGCCAGCCACCTGGTTATGGCGTTCCATGTAGGCTTTCCCTGCCAGCATCTTACACCCTGCAGTTATGTGTTGGATCGTCTCAGGTGCCTCTTTGCACAACCTACACCTTGGGTCTTGTCTGGTGTGGTATATCTGGGCCTCGATGGCTCTGGTGCTCAAGGCCTGTTCCTGAGCAGCCAGGATGAGTGCCTCTGTGCTGTCCTTCAGGCCAGCCCTCTCTAGCCACTGATAGGACTTCTTGAGATCAGCCACTTCAGTTATGGTCCGGTGGTACATCCCGTGTAGGGGCTTGTCCTCCCATGATGGTCCCTCCTCCAGCGCCTCATCTTCTGTTCCCCATTGTCTGAGACATTCTCTGAGTACGTCATTCGTTGGAGCCTTCTCCTTGATGTATTCATGGAGCTTGGATGTTTCATCCTGGACAGTTGCTCTCACACTCACTAGTCCTCGGCCTCCTTCCTTTCGGCTTGCGTACAGTCTCAGGGTGCTGGATTTGGGATGGAACCCTCCATGCATGGTTAGGAGTTTTCGGGTCTTAATGTCCGTGGTCTGAATCTCTTCCTTTGGCCACCTTATTATTCCTGCAGGGTATCTGATCACTGGCAGGGCATAGCTGTTTATTGCCCGGGTCTTATTCTTGCCATTGAGCTGGCTTCTTAGGACTTGCCTCACTCGCTGGAGGTATTTGGCCGTAGCCGCTTTCCTTGTTGCCAGTTCGAGGTTGCCATTGGCTTGTGGTATACCAAGGTACTTGTAGCTGTCCTCAATGTCTGCTATTGTTCCTTCAGGGAGTGAGACCCCTTCAGTGCGGACTACCTTTCCTCTCTGAGTCACCATCCGACTACATTTCTCAAGCCCGAATGACATCCCGATGTCGCTGCTGTAGATCCTGGTTGTGTGGATCAGGGAATCTATGTCCCTTTCGCTCTTAGCATACAGCTTTATGTCATCCATGTAGAGGAGGTGACTGATTGTAGCTCCATTTCTGAGGCGGTATCCATAGCCTGTCTTGGTGATTACTTGGCTTAGGGGGTTCAGTCCTATGCAGAACAGCAGTGGGGAGAGTGCATCACCTTGGTATATGCCACATTTGATGGACACTTGGGTAAGTGGCTTGCCATTGGCTTCAAGTGTGGTTTTCCACATCCTCATCGAGTTCGCAACGAAGGCTCTTAGGGTCCTGTTCACCTTATACAACTCCAAGCATTCAGTGATCCATGTATGTGGCATCGAGTCATAGGCTTTCTTGTAATCAATCCAAGCTGTGCACAGGTTGGTACGTCGGGACCTGCAGTCTTGTGCGACTGTTCTGTCAACCAGGAGTTGATGTTTGGCTCCTCTAGTATCTCTACCAATGCCCTTCTGTGCTTCGCTCATGTATTGATCCATGTGTCCACTTATCTTAGCCGCAATGATGCCTGACATGAGCTTCCATGTTGTGGAGAGACAGGTTATTGGCCGATAGTTGGATGGGGCTGCACCCTTCGAGGGATCCTTCATGATCAGGATCGTTCGCCCTTCGGTTAGCCATTCTGGGTGAGTCCCATCCCTCAGCAGCTGGTTCATTTGTACTGCTAGGCGCTCATGGAGTGCTGTGAGTTTCTTTAGCCAGTAGGTGTGGACCATGTCCGGGCCTGGTGCTGTCCAGTTCTTCATATCTGAGACTCTTTCCTGTATGTCTGCCACTGTTATGGTAACTGGGTTCTGTTCAGGAAGGTTGCTGTGTTCCTCTCTCAGGGTCACCAGCCATTGTGCACTGCTGTTATGTGCAACCTCCTTCTCCCATATGCCTTTCCAGTACCTTTCAGTTTCCAGTCTTGGTGGGTCAGCTCTGTTGTTAGGACCCTGCCACTGAGCGTACACTTTCGCAGGTTGTGTTGCGAACAGCCTGTTTATTCGTCTGGCCTCATTCTCTTTCGTGTACCGCTTTAGGCGACTGGACAAGGCTTGGAGCCTTTGTTTGGCAGTTTCGAGTGCTTCAGGTATGGTCATCTGGATGTACCTCTCGGGTATCGGCCTTTTCATCACACCTCTCTGGGCCTCCGTCAATTGACTCACATCTTTCCGGGCCGCCTTGATCTTAGCCTCCAACCGTCTTTTCCATGGTGGGTAACGTATCTCATGGCTTCCATGGTTGCTCTTATAGCCCAGAGTCTCCAGGATCACTGATGCTGAAGCGTATATCAGCTCATTGGTTTCTGTGATCGTTACGGTAGGGATCGCCCTCAGTGCTGCATTCACACTTTCTATGAGACTTTCAGATGGTACTTCACATAGCCGTTGTAATCGGTTTCTAGGTTGCCCAGCTTTCATTCTCGCCATGATCTTAGCTTTCAGGTCAGTTGCTGCATATATATATATATATATATATATATATATATATATATATATTTCATTCATTCATCTTCCGAGCCGCTTGATCCTCACTAGGGTCGCGGGGGATGCTGGAGCCTATCCCAGCTGTCTTCGGGCAGTAGGCGGGGGACACCCTGAATCGGTTGCCAGCCAATCGCAGGGCACACAGAAACGAACAACCATTCACACTCACACTCACACCTAGGGAGAATTTAGAGTGTTCAGTCAGCCTGCCACGCATGTTTTTGGAATGTGGGAGGAAACCGGAGCACCCGGAGAAAACCCACGCAGGCCCGGGGAGAACATGGAAACTCCACACAGGGAGGCCGGAGCTGGAATCGAACCCGGTACCTCTGCACTGTGAAGCCGACGTGCTAACCACCGGACTACCGGGCCGCCCATATATATATATATATATATATATATATATATATAACACACATACACCTGTATATATATTTTTTGCGGATCCCAACATCATTGATTGAGTGACAAATTATATTGCCACCCACCGATTTTGCATCAAATGGAAAATATTTTCTGATTTGATGCAGCTGATCAGATCTGTGTAAAGTGTACTTGAAGAGAGAGAGAGAAAAAAAAGAAATGAAAATTGAAATGAATTGCTGTCATGTATCTTTCGGCACAGGCGGGGGACGGGAGTCTGATCCTCGATCAGCTAACGGGAATGGACATGCTCACACCAGAAGGAGACTTAAATAACTCTGTGAGTACAACGCTCAGCGGCTAACTTGCTTCTTTGCAACCTCGTCACTCCACGAAAAACATTTGGAGAAAGGAGATGCTCGCTCCTCCGGGTCGTTGTACAACCGTTGAAGAACACGTCACGTCAATGTGTCGCAATTTAATGTTTCCGTGACGCTGACTTATTGCTGTGGGAATACATCCAATTTATGTTGGAAGTGAACAGTTTACTTGCATCTCAAATTTAACAACTGCCATCAAAATGTGTCGAGTGGTTTACTGTACTCTTGATGTGATTTTTTTTTTTAATTTAATGACTAAAAATATGCCATTCATCCTGTTTTTGTGTCTTTCTAGAACTTCTGCTGACACAGTTGGGCTGAAAAGCTTCTGATTCATTTCAGCTCTCTTCTTTGTCCCCCCCCCCACCCCCCGCCAAAAAAAATCCCTTTGGGGAAGACTGAACGGAAATCTACTCAAATCAGCCTCCTCCTATTTCAAGGTCTTGGAGGTCCAGGATGACCACTGGTATGCATTTTAATGCCACCTACTGACGTCCAGATGCAACTGCAACAACATTAAAACTTTTGCTAATCTTGGAAGCAAAACGTTTGTATTCCTCGCTAAACTTTTCCACTTGAAAGCCTGACTGAAGCTGTCATCACACACTGAGGAGTATTTTCTAGAAATTTCTTTAAAGATGAAAGTTGATCTTTCTTGTTTCCAAATTGTACATTTCTTTTAAGTCAGCCAACACATTCAACCTCAACTGTTAACTACCGTTGGGGGGAAGGGGTGGCGGGGCGTGGGGGTTCGCAAATGTTTACGTTGCCCTGAGCAGGTGTTTTGGTGGTTTATGCCTCTGCTTAAAAAAAAAAAAAAAAAAAAAAAACATTTGTTAGATAATTATTGGATTTATTTATATACTTTGACTGTACCCATTTTCTTAATTGTTTGACACCAAATATGAAGCTAATGTAATAGTATTCACCAGCCTTAACCGTCTTAGATGCTAATGTTAGCATAGATTGAATTTGCATTTTCAAGCTGCTCAAAGAGATGAAAAGAATTTAAATCAATACACGCTGGAAAGCAAAACAAAACGAAACATTGAAACAACCAGGAGTCTTAAAATGACGCAAAAATATATTTTTTAACCATTTTAGCTCACTGGCTACGTAGCAAGCCAACGCTGATCTTTCGGCGATATTTTAGTCTTAGCGTTAGCCCACTGTTGCCACCGACTCCATTCGGTTGCTTTGTGTAAAGTGGCACGATTATTTCCTGCTAAAGAATCAAAGTCATTGAATTCTACAAAACAGGAACGTTTGAGAATTGTCCAAATGTGGTACAAGTTGACTTTTGAACAAATATTTCCGCACTGGAATTTGCCCGCTCAAGCTCTCAGTCGTGTTTCAGTTTGCTTCACACAAAGCGAGGCACAAATGATTGCAGATCAACAATTAAAATAATTTGGAAGCTTAGCAGAATGTTTGAGAGTTGACAAAATGTGTTCCAAGTCAACTTTTTGCCAATATTTTTCGCCGTCACCTTCTATGCATTGTCCTAAAATAATTTAGCTTAAACTTGAATGAAGACACGCTGAAATGAATGCTGGTGAATGTTGGACATGATGTGTTTTTTTTATTTTTTTGGGTGGTCATTTAAGCCCAAAGACGTGATGAACAGAAGCCATTCAAATATCCCGAATGTCACTTTTCTGCTTCTCTATGGCTGACATAGTCATATATTAATACATAGCGTATATTACACACTTTTCTTACTTGATAGACTGCTATTTTTCTGGCTGTGTTTTCCATGCAATTACCTTTCTTGATACAAAAAAAAAGAAATGCCTTAGAAGTTCCATTCAATGTGTTGTGTTTTGTTTTACGAGACATTTATGGATGTTTTACTGCTCATACATACATTTTAAATCATGAATGTAAATGCCAAGATGGAATCTTAGATTATATTTCAAAAAAGGTTCTTTCTTCTTTGGTTTGTGCAGCAGAAAGGCATTTAGTGTGCTGCTGACAAGCTTTAAAAGATCATAATTATAATAATCATAAAAATAATAATATATGAATCCTCCTTGTTGTCAGAAAGTTGAATGAAGCAAAGACGATGCAAAACACTGCTTTTGTTTTGTCGCTACAGCTGCTTGTTAATTTATGATCGATGCCACTGTAAATAAATTTATTTGTATTCACGTAATTCACGCCTCCTCGTGTCATTCATATTTGGCTGTTATTTTTATTCCCATTTTCATTAGTGTTTATTGTCTTGTTGATGTTGTATTTGTTTCAAACGCAGTGTCATGATGGAGCTGCAGGAGAGCAACACGGTGCAGAAAGTCCAGAAACAAATCGATGCAGTTCATCTTGAAATTCAATTCGGTTACGTTGTGAGTGCATTAACTCGTCCCCTCCCACAGCCTGGCGTGTACAGCTCGCGTTGCTAGCATGGCTAGCGCTGCGAGTGTGGCAAGCAATGCTATGGTTAGGATTGCAGAGTAGTGTTTCAAAATTTGGCTACGGTTTCCATTTAGGGTTTCAAATTCAGGGTAGGATATCAAAGTAGGCTTTCCAAACTAGTGTCACGGTTTCAAAATAGGGATTCACACCAGGGTGAGGATTTGAAACTGAAAAGTTGACCTACGCTACCCACTGAGATCATCGTCACAACAATCTGAGACGATTGTCAGTTCCCTTATTCAGAATGTAACATGCGACAAAACAAATTAGCAGACTAACTGGCTCCATTACTCACACTGCCATATAAGTTGAGTGAGCTGTAGGCAAGTTGTTCTCCTTTCTGTTGGCTCAGACGTCGTCTCTCGAGTGTCAACACTTGTAGGTTTCTGCATTAAACATCAGGCCGCTTGGTTGCATCTTCCCACTCTGTAATCCCACTAGGATCGCAAACTTGCTTTCCATCTGGCACCGTTAGCTTTTTAAAGTTATGTTTGCACTTTTTACAGCTACTTGGCTTGTATACTTATTCAAGTTCTTCGCCGTTGTTTCTACTTCAACAGTGTGCTCACATCTTGATTACATAATCTTTGTGTACAAAATGATAGTGGGCCTTCAGGAGGAGTCTTACCCAATAACACTACTATTGTTTCTGAATGTGCTAGAATTGTCTTCTATGTTGTGATTTTCTTTTATTTTCAATTATTTTAAACAGTTACTATTTGTTATAAAGCATACGGGGAACATGAAGTTTTTCAGCGACTTCTGTTTGTCACAGAGACACTTGAATGTGTTCCAGTATTGTGTGACCTCTGCGCAACCTTCCTGTCCAATCACAAAGCCATATCGTTGCCAAACGTGTTCCCGCCTGCCACTCGAGCGATACGACACACACACTACTTCCTTCTGAGTCAACTTGACTTGAATTTTTGATTCTGTTCGTCATGAACGCGATTGGGACATGACAGTCGTCTTTTCTTCTTCTTTGTGTTATGACAATGGTGCTCAGCTGGCCTGCTGCCAAGTGCTCACAATGGCCTCGCACAAGTCACATGTCTGCATTGCGCATGCTTTAAAACTCATTTTGAAACTTTTCAACAAGTCAAAAATACAATCCATACTATTTTTTCAAACAATTGGCACAAACTTAGGATCTAGAAGCCCCATTGGCTAAACTTCCTGTCAATCACACGTCGCACACTCACAAACTCGCACACGCCAAAACGCATAAAAAAGACGTTGACGTCAATTGGCTAGCATAAGTGTCACTCACACACAAGCCCTGCCGTCATTGGCCAAGAGGATTACCAACAAATTATAACGAAGGAAAGAGGCAAAAAATATTACTCGGATTTTCTTCCTCGGACATATCAAATCTCGAATAAACATAAACATGAATGACATGGTTCTAAAATCACGTTTATGTCTGCTACTCACACGTGTGTATTGCATTTAAACTCTATTTCCTTGCTTCTCTCCATTTGTTCTTGGGTTGCCTCGCAAAGGCGTGGTGAGCCATCTTAACCAAAGTTGTAGCTTTGAAAAAGGGGGCGGCACCCACTGCAGTCGGTCCCGCTTGCCCGCTCCATCCGGTAGTCACTGCTGTCTGTCTACAACCTGCGGGAGACCAACAAGAGAAGGAGGACATCTCGAGCAGGAAGGAGTCCAACGAAGTCATGTCGGCCCCCAAGCGACAAGACACCCGCAAACTCTTCGAGAACTTGTCCGGTCAAGGAAAGTCCATCGCGGTGCTTACCAGTGGCGGAGATGCCCAAGGTGAGAAACGCGTTTGCCGGCTTCCATTATCGGACAGTGCCGCCGCATCTCCAAATTTGTGGGGTGGCGGTAGGGCGGACACTCCTCCATCCTCTTTATTAATAATGTATTTTCGCCTCTTTATTGTACCGCAATCTTTTCATAATTACTCATGTTGTATTTTCTCGTTGCATCGAAGCGACATACTTTTCCATTAATAGGAAATTTGCGTAACCCCGGTAACCGCCCCCCATTACAGCAACAGATGTACAAGATGTTCGTTCGGAGGTGTGGGGTTTCTTTGGTGTTGTCACAAAATCACGTCGAAGAAGAACATTGCGTCCACATGATTAGGACAAGGTAATGGAACCATGTCATCTCTGCAGCAAGTAAATGGTGGAAGTAGGTGTGTAAGACAGCACCAAAAAAAAAAAAAGCCAGACTAAGTACACTTATTAAAATTAATAATTAATATTGTTTTTTTACTATCGATAAATATAAGTGTTCAACGTTCGTGAGCATTGCAGTGGTTCTTAAATAGTGTTTTATTGGAAGGCTATACAATAGCATTGTTAGCAGACACACACGTGCGCGCGCGCACACACTTGTAACGAGTTTGTATACGTCTACATCACTAAGTGCTATTTGTAATAAAACAGATATATTAAATACGTTCGTAGATGAGGAAACTGATTTGCACTTGCGCACAAAATAAACGTTAAAATAGTCAATCCTTTTTTTTCATTTTAAACAAATGACATGTTTTCTGTACCTGCTAAGAATTCATGTCACGCGCGGAGAATGAGTCGTGATGTGTCATTTGGCACCGTCAAATACACTATTTTCCGTTAGGTAACTTTCAAAATAAGATACAAGATGTTAGTCCTGGCATAGATGGCCTTTTACGCTGAAGGCATACGTTTTCTGGCGGCGCCGTGTTAGGCACCTTAACGCGCGCTCTGGAAAAGGAAAGCGACGGAAAGCGACGCAGCGCCTACGTGAGAAGCAGCAAGTGTCCGAGGAAAGGGACCGCACACACACACACGCACGCACGCACACACGCACGCACGCACGCACACACACACACACACACACACACACACACACACACACACGCACACACGCACACACACACATATAGTCCAACACGATATTAAATAAATGTCAATTCTTAATCTGCTAATCCAATGTGTGCGTGATTTCATGCTTCATTATTTTTAAATCGTCTGCTTGTTCCTTTAGGGATGAATGCAGCGGTCCGGGCTGTGGTCCGCATGGGAATTTACGTGGGAGCCAAAGTCTACTTTATATATGAGGTCAGACAGAAACACAACAGAACACAGTCGTAGTGTGAGATGAAAAGTAACAACAAGGCGATCACATTTAAAAAGTGGGGAGGAAATGACGCACTGAATAAAATGACATGGCAAAAAGAGAAGTGACATCATTTTTAAAAAATCGGAGAAAATAAACCCCATGACATTGTTAAAAATGTGCAAACGGTGATGAAAATGTGAAGAATCGCATTGTTAAAATGTAAGAAAGTGCCATTGTGAAAAAGTGAGCATGAGAAATTGTTGTAAAATAAGCGAACCTGTTTGGACAAGATGGAAAATGGGAAAAAAAGATGTGAAAAGGGGCCCAAGTCGCGAGTGAAGTGTTGAGTCTTAAGAACCGTCCTGGTGTGAACGTTGATTGAATTGCTAATTGGATCAATGTCCTGATCCTCCCTGACTCCACTTTTTCCTCCCATGAGACTCCAAACACGCACTTGCTTGCCTCCTCTTCCTCTTGCTTGGACTCCACTTTTACTTTGGCGGGCACATAGCATTTCTTTTTCACAAAATAAATGTTTTAAGTATGTTAGTGTTTCTGCTGACTCAATGCAGTGATTTGATTATCCAGACCAACAAAATCAGGACCGCCATCCAACATGATTAAATCCCCCAAGATAATGAAAATGAACAACATCCCGGTGTCCAAATTTCATCTGACCTTTTTTTCAGTGGAATCGAACACAAGTCCTCTAAGGCCGCAAGCCACTTTAGTCCTAAATGATCTCTCATGTTGACATTTTTTAAAAGAAAGGTCTTCCTTGATCCTGATGTGATTTGAACATGCAACCTGATCTTGAGTCAGATGCGCTATTGTTACGCCTGTTATTATCTTATCCACATTTAACCACTGGAATACTATGTGTACTAGTACAATGATTTTTAAAAATGTGACAGTGAAAAAAGTTGATTGTGATTTTTTTTCCAAGTAAAAAAAAAAAGTAACAGTGACAATAAAAATAATATTAAAATTGACAATTGTGGTGTCCCACAGGGTTACCAGGGCATGGTGGATGGCGGCAACAACATCAGGGAGGCGTCATGGGAAAGTGTCTCTAGCATGTTGCAAGTGGTGAGCGCAACACAGCTATCACATGTCCGTAACCAGCTACGTAGAAAATGCGTCCTCTTGACCTTTGGCCACGGGTGCACCCCCTCCCTCCTACCTCTGCTCCCAGGGCGGCACGGTGATCGGCAGCGCCCGCTGCAAAGCCTTCCGCACCCGTGAGGGCCGCCTTCAGGCGGCCCTCAACTTGGTGCAGAAGAGCATCACCAACCTTTGTGTCATCGGTGGAGACGGAAGCCTGACCGGGGCCAATCTCTTCCGGGAGGAGTGGAGCGGTCTTCTGGACGAGCTACTGCAGAAGGGTGAGTCAGGCCTTTACTGGTGATTTAGAACAACAGCAACCATTTGGAGAATGTGGGTATCCATTTGTTTTTTGCTCTAATAACTACAAAAAAAGGTAGGTGGTGACAGTAGTTGAAATGTGGCTGAAAAGGGAGAGTATTGTATGTTATTGACAACGTCAACCACATCGAGAATGTGGGCATGAATCCCACTACCATTCGCAGTCAAAGCAAGCACTCTTCCTCAAGTTAAAAGGTGACTGCAATGCAAAAACAACAACAAAAAGAGTTCGCAGTGCTCCATTAGTTAGCACGTCTGCCTCACAGGCTCTGGCCTTCCTGTGTGGCATTTGCATGTTCTCCTTACGACTGCGTGGGTTTTCTCCGGGTACTCTGGTTTCCTCCCACATTCCAAAAACATGCACGCCAAGTTAATGGAACACTCGAAAGTGTCCTTAGTTGTGAATGTGAGCGCAGATGGTTGTTCGTCCACGTGTGCCCTGTAATTGCCCTGGCAATCACTTTAGGGTGCCCCCCGCCTACTGCCCGAAGACAGCTGGGATAGGCTCCAGCATGCCCCGCAACCCTTGTCAGGAGAAAGCGGATTAGAACATGGATGGATGGATGCTATTAATACGAATGTTGCTGTGGCAGGAGCAATCAGTGAGGAGGCGGCGCGCAGCAACTCGGCCCTGCACATCGTGGGCATGGTGGGCTCCATCGACAACGACTTTTGCGGTACCGACATGACCATCGGAACTGACTCGGCGCTGCACCGCATCATCGAAGTGGTGGACGCCATCATGACTACTGCTCAGAGGTCCGCCCGCAAACGCACGCTTGGCCGCCATCTTGTTGCCCTTCGCTCGCTTGACTCGCTCCTTTGACTTTCCACCTTGGGTTTAGCCACCAGAGGACCTTCGTCCTGGAGGTGATGGGTCGCCACTGCGGGTACGTGCTTAGACAGGGCAGATGACAACTGGCGCGGAGTGGCCATACTGTATCACATCTAATTATGTGGTGTGTGTAGATACTTGGCGTTGGTCAGCGCTCTGGCCTGTGGAGCAGACTGGGTGTTTTTTCCTGAAATGCCTCCTGAAGACGGCTGGGAGGAAAACATGTGCCAAAAGCTGTCTGAGGTAAAGCACGCACACAAAACGACTTGGAAGAAAAAAAAGTCAAATCTAAATGGTCAAAAAGAGTGGTTTGGGACGAAAGACCATGTATAGTATGGCGTTTTTAGCCGAAAAAAAAACCGACCTTGTACAGTGAGGTATTTTTGGCTGAAAAAAAGGACCAAGTATCGTAAGGCATTTTGGGCTGAAAAAAACGACCGTGTTTAGTAAGGCATTTTGGGCCGAAAAAAAGGACCATGTATAGTAAGGCGTTTTGGGCCAGAAAAAAACAACCATGTATATATAGTAAGGCGTTTTTGGCCGAAAAAAATGACCATGTATAGTAAGGAAGGCGTTTTTTGGCCGAAAAAAAGGACCGTGAAAAGTAAGGTGGTTTTGGGCCGAAAAAAACAACCATGTATACTAAGGCGTTTTTGGGCCGAAAAAAAGGACCATGAAAAGTAAGGCATTTTGGGTCGAAAAAAATAACCATGTATAGTAAGGCAGTTTTTGGCCGAAAAAAACGACCATGTATACTAAGGCATTTTTGGGCCGAAAAAAACGACCATGTATAGTAAGGCATTTTGGGTCGAAAAAAACCCAACAATGTATAGTAAGGCATTTTGGGGGCGAAAAAAACGACCATGTATATAGAAAGGCGCTTTTGGCCGAAAAAAACGACCATGTATAGTAAGTAAGGGTGTGGAAAATAATAGATATTAATCGATACATCGATGCGCACGTCCGCGATCCGAGTGCATCGGCTCATTCACTGGGTACGACGCGATTGACGGGTGAAATCGCGATTCATCACGATGCATTGATGGGTATCGGTGAAATCGCGATTCATCACGATGCATTGATGGGTATCGGTAAAATCCGATTCAATCGCCGTTTTATTCATGTTAAACGTCACATATCTGCCCTTTCCTAGGCGCAATGAATGCACCATCATTGCTTTGCGTTTTGTGTTGAATACGGACGGTAGCCGTGCATCACATACAGTCCAGTACACAACAAGCGAAACATTATGGAAGTTAGCGCACGGAACAGCAAGGAAACTACTATATTTAATGCAGCCACAACATTCAAATCTTATGTTTGGAAATACTACGGCTTCGAAAAGAAAGTCGGAAAGCTTGATAAAACCTCCGTAATTTGCAAGGAATGTCGCACTAAGAAGCCATACAACGGCAGAACCACAAATATGCAGACCCACTTAAAACGATGGCACCAGATCACCGACAAGTTTCCCTCCCGCTCCCCCGCTTCCCCGCCCAGTTCCTCGTCGGACACCGGAGAAACTCTTGGTAAACCAGGTCAGGATCAGAAAAAAATCGCCTCTTATTTTGGGAGTGCCCTTGCAACTCACTGTGACCGCGCAATGGCTATAACTAAGGCCACTGCTTATTTCATATGCAAGGACCTCCAGCCTTAGCGTGGTGGACAACGAGGGTTTCAGACAGCTCGTGCACGTTTTGGAACCCAGGTATAAAATACCAGACAGGTCTGTGTTCACTTACAAACATATTCCCGATGTGTACAACAAAGTGAGAAGTGAGATTACTGTGTCGCTGAACAGTGCGCAAAGAGTTGCACTTACAGTGGATGGGTGGACATCTTGCGCTAGAGATTCATATACATATATATATATTATTATTATATTTCATATAAGACACTCGGTGAGAATAGTCTGTTTGTGTTTACACTATAGCAACAGCTGTGAGTCTCAGGTGCCAAATTGTTTACATTTTCTTTGCACAAAACCCAATTGTGAAAGGGCTTAAATAAGTTGTTTTACAAGTTCTACTCTTTATAAGGAATAAAGTGGTATCCTTTTTGTAATACAATACTGAATTCCATCTTTTTAAAAGCTTTTTTTCTTTGCTTATTTGCATCATGTTTAATTGCACAATATCGCAACAAATTGCATTGTATCGTATCGGATCGCATTGATTTGAACTTAATGTGTATCGAATCGTATCGCATCGTGACGACAGTGAAACGTATCGCATCGTATCGCCAGAAAATTCCATGTATCGTTTAAGTATCGCATCGCTGGCAGTGGATCGTGATGTGTATCGAATCGTCCTCAGTGCTGAGATTCACATCCGTTTTTGGGCCGAAAAAAACGACCATGTATAGTAAGGCATTTTGGGTCGAAAAAAACCCAACAATGTATAGTAAGGAATTTTGGGGGCGAAAAAAACGACCATGTATATAGAAAGGCGCTTTTGGCCGAAAAAAACGACCATGTATAGTAAGGCGTTTTTTGGCCGAAAAAAAGGACCATGAAAAGTAAGGCGTTTTGGGCCGAAAAAAAGGACCATGAAAAGTAAGGCGTTTTGGGCCGAAAAAAATGACCATGTATAGTGAGGCGTTTTTTGGCCGAAAAAAAAGGACCGTGAAAAGTAAGGTGGTTTTGGGCCGAAAAAAACGACCATGTATAGTAAGGCATTTTCGGTCGAAAAAAATGACCATGTATAGTAAGGCGTTTAGCACCTAAGTCTAACACACTATTCATTGCGCCACAGAACCTAATGACATGCTACTAAAATTTTACCATACCGCAACTTAAAATTCCAAGATTTCTGTTGAAAAAGGTTACATGCAAGAAGTACGAATCATGATGAAATCGACTCTGGTGGGACTCGAACCCACAACCTTTGAATTGCCTCTTTCTCAAAAACCTAGAAGTCCAACGCGCTATCCATTGCGCCACAGAGCCAGATGACATCCTACTAAAATTTTACCATACCGCAACTTAAAATTCCAAGATTTCTGTTGAAAAAGGTTACATGCAAGAAGTACAAATCATGATGAAATCGACTCTGGTGGGACTCGAACCGACAACCTTTGAATTGCCTCATTTTCAGCAAGCTAGAAGCCCAACACGCTATCCATTGCGCCACAGAGCCTGATGACATCCTTGTTTGTATTTGTATTGTAAGGCGTTTTTTACCGAAAAAAAGCCCGAACATGTATAGTAAGGCGTTTTTTGGCCGAAAAAAAAGGACCATGAAAAGTAAGTCATCTTAAAGTTTACTCTGGTGGGACTCGAACCCACAACCTTTGAATAGCCTCTTTCTCAGCAACCTAGAAGTCCAATGCGCTATCCATTGCGCCACAGAGCCAGATGACATGCAAAGTTGAATTTTACCAGACCACAACCTAACAATGCCAAGATTGCAGTTGAAAAGGGTTACATGCAAGAAGTACAAATTAACATGAAATCGACTCTGGTGGGACTCGAACCCACAACCTTTGAATTGCCTCTCTCAACAACCTAGAAGTCCAACGCGCTATCCATTGCGCCACAGAGCCTGATGACATGCTACTAAAATTTTACCATACCGCAACTTAAAATTCCAAGATTTAAGTTCGAAAAAGGTTACATGCAAGAAGTACAAATCATGATGAAATCGACTCTGGTGGGACTCGAACCCACAACCTTTGAATTGCCTCTTTTTCAGCAACCTAGAAGACCAACGCGCTTGTCCACTGCGCCACAGAGCCTAATGATGTGCTAGTTTGTATTTGTATTGTAAGGCGTTTTTTACCGAAAACCCCCCCGAACATGTATAGTAAGGCGTTTTTTGGCCGAAAAAAAGGACCATGAAAAGTAAGGCGTTTTTGGCCGAAAAAAACGACCATGGATAATAAGGCGTTTTTGGCCGAACCCCCCCCCCCCCCCCCCCCGACCAGGCATTTTGGCAAAAAAAAACGAGCATGTATAGTAAGGCGCTTTGGGCTGAAAAAAACGAGCATGTATAGTAAGGCATTTTGGGCCGAAAAAAACGACCATGTAGAGTAAGCCGTTTTTGGTCGGAAAAAAAAAAAAAAAACGACCATGAAAAGAAAGGCGTTTTGGGCCAAAAAAAAACGACCATGTATAGTAAGGCATTTTGGGTCGAAAAAAAAACGACTATGTATAGTAAGGCATTTTGGGCTGAAAAAAACGACCATGTATAATAAGGCGTTTTGGGCTGAAAAAAACGACCATGTATAGTAAGGCATTTTGGGCCGAAAAAAACGACCATGTAGAGTAAGCCGTTTTTGGTCGGAAAAAAAAAAAAAAAACGACCATGAAAAGAAAGGCGTTTTGGGCCAAAAAAAAACGACCATGTATAGTAAGGCATTTTGGGTCGAAAAAAATGACCAAGTATAGTAAGGTGTTTTTGCCGAAAAAAACGAGCATGTATAGTAAGGCGTTTTGGGCCGAAAAAAAAAACGACTATGTATAGTAAGGCATTTTGGGCTGAAAAAAACGACCATGTATAATAAGGCGTTTTGGGCTGAAATAAAACGACCATGTTTAGTAAGGCATTTTGGGCCGAAAAAAAAGACCATGTATTGTAAGGCATTTTGGGCTGAAAAAAACAACCATGTTTAGTAAGGCGTTTTGGGCCGAAAATAAAAATCCGACCGTGTATAGTAAGGCATTTTGGGTCGAAAAAAATGACCATGTATAGTAAGGCGTTTAGCACCTAAGTCTAACACACTATTCATTGCGCCACAGAGCCTGATGACATGCTACTAAAATTTTACCATACCGCAACTTAAAATTCCAAGATTTCAGTTGAAAAAGTTTACATGCAAGAAGTATGAATCATAATGAAATCGACTCTGTTGGGACTTCAACCCACAACCTTTGAATTGCCTCTTTATTAGCAACCTAGAAGTCCAACACGCTATCCATTGCGCCACAGAGCCAGATGACATGCAAAGCTGAATTTTACCAGACCACAACCTAACAATGCCAAGATTGCAGTTGAAAAGGGTTACATGCAAGAAGTACAACTTAACATGAAATCGACTCTGGTGGGAGTCGAAACCACAACCTCTGAATTGCCTCTCTCAACTACCTAGGAGTCCAACGCGCTATCCATTGCGCCACAGAGCCTGATTACATCCTTGTTTGTATTAGTATTGTAAGGCGTTTTTTACCGAAAAAAACCCGAACATGTATAGTAAGGCGTTTTTTGGCCGAAAAAAAGGACCATGAAAAGTAAGGCGTTTTCGGCCGAAAAAAAACAACCATATATAGTAAGGCGTTTTTGACCGAAAAAAATGACCATGTATAATAAGGCGTTTTTGGCCGAAAAAAAACGACCATGTATAGTAAGGCATTTTGGCCCCCCAAAAAACGACCATGTATAGTAAGGCATTTTTGGCCAAAAAAAACGACCATGTATACTAAGGTGTTTTGGGCCGAAAAAAAATCCGACCATGTATAGTAAGGCATTTTGGGCCGAAAAAAACGACCATGTATAGTAAGGCGTTTTTGGTCGAAAAAAAACAAAACGACCATGAAAAGAAAGGCGTTTTGGGCCAAAAAAACCCGACCATGTATAGTAAGGCATTTTGGGTCGAAAAAAATGACCATGTATAGTAAGGCGTTTTTTGGCCGAAAAAAAGGACCATGAAAAGTAAGGCGTTTTCGGCCACAAAAAAACAACCATATATAGTAAGGCGTTTTTGACCGAAAAAAAACGACAATGTATAATAAGGCGTTTTTGGCCGAAAAAAACGACCATGTATAGTAAGGCATTTTGGCCCCCAAAAAAACGACCATGTATAGTAAGGCATTTTTGGCCAAAAAAACCGACCATGTATACTAAGGCGTTTTGGGCCGAAAAAAAATCCGACCATGTATAGTAAGGCATTTTGGGCCGAAAAAAACAACCATGTATAGTAAGGCGTTTTTGCCGAAAAAAAAAACAACCATGAAAAGAAAGGCGTTTTGGGCCAAAAAAACCGACCAAAAAAAAAAATCCGGCCATGTATAGTAAGGCATTTTGGGCCGAAAAAAACGACCATGTATAGTAAGGCATTTTTGGCCAAAAAAAACGACCATGTATACTAAGGCATTTTGGGCCGAAAAAAACAACCATGTATAGTAAGGCGTTTTTGGTCGAAAAAAAAAACAACCATGAAAAGAAAGGCGTTTTGGGCCAAAAAAAACGACCAAAAAAAAAAATCCGACCATGTATAGTAAGGCATTTTGGGCCGAAAAAAACGACCATGTATAGTAAGGCGTTTTTGGTCGAAAAAAAACAAAACGACCATGAAAAGAAAGGCGTTTTGGGCCAAAAAAACCCGACCATGTATAGTAAGGCATTTTGGGTCAAAAAAAATGACCATGTATAGTAAGGCGTTTTTTGGCCGAAAAAAAGGACCATGAAAAGTAAGGTGTTTTCGGCCGAAAAAAAACAACCATATATAGTAAGGCGTTTTTGACCGAAAAAAACGACCATGTATAATAAGGCGTTTTGGGCTGAAAAAAACGACCATGTTTAGTAAGGCATTTTTGGCCGAAAAAAATGAACATGTATAGTAAGGCATTTTGGGCCGAAAAAAACGACCATGTATTGTAAGGCATTTTGGGCTGAAAAAAACAACCATGTTTAGTAAGGCGTTTTGGGCTGAAAAAAAAATCCGACCGTGTATAGTAAGGCATTTTGGGTCGAAAAAAATGACCATGTATAGTAAGGCGTTTAGCACCTAAGTCTAACACACTATTCATTGCGCCACAGAGCCTGATGACATGCTACTAAAATTTTACCATACCGCAACTTAAAATTCCAAGATTTCTGTTGAAAAAGATTACATGCAAGAAGTACGAATCATGATGAAATCGACTCTGGTGGGACTCGAACCCACAACCTTTGAATTGCCTCTCTCAACAACCTAGAAGTCCAACGCACTATCCATTGCGCCACAGAGCCTGATGACATGCTACTAAAATTTTACCATACCGCCAACTTAAAATTCCAAGATTTCAGTTCGAAAAAGGTTACATGCAAGAAGTACAAATCATGATGAAATCGACTCTGGTGGGACTCAAACCCACAACCTTTGAATTGCCTCATTTTCAGCAACCTAGAAGTCCAACACGCTATCCATTGCGACACAGAGCCTGATTACATCCTCGTTTGTATTAGTATTGTAAGGCGTTTTTTACCGAAAAAAACCCGAACATGTATAGTAAGGCGTTTTTTGGCCGAAAAAAAGGACCATGAAAAGTAAGGCGTTTTCGGCCGAAAAAAAAAACAACCATATATAGTAAGGCGTTTTTGACCGAAAAAAACGACCATGTATAATAAGGCGTTTTTGGCCGAAAAAAACGACCATGTATAGTAAGGCATTTTGGCCCCCAAAAAAACGACCATGTATAGTAAGGCATTTTGGGCCGAAAAAAACAACCATGTATAGTAAGGCGTTTTTGGTCGGAAAAAAAAAACGACCATGAAAAGAAAGGCGTTTTGGGCCAAAAAAAACGACCATGTATAGTAAGGTGTTTTTTGCCGAAAAAAAACGAGCATGTATTGTAAGGCGTTTTGGGCCGAAAAAAACGACTATGTATAGTAAGGCATTTTGGGCTGAAAAAAACAACCATGTATAGTAAGGCGTTTTGGGCCGAAAAAAAATCTGACCATGTATAGTAAGGCATTTTGGGTCGAAAAAAATGACCATGTATAGTAAGGCGTTTTGGGCCGTCAAAAAACGACCATGTATAGTAAGGCGTTTTGGGCCGGAAAAAAAAAAACATGTATAGTAAAGCGTTTAGCACCTAAGTCTAACACAATATTCATTGCGCCACAGAGCATGATGACATGCTACTAAAATTTTACCATACCGCGACTTAAAATTCCAAGATTTCAGTTGAAAAAGGTTACATGCAAGAAGTACAAATGATCATTAAATCGACTCTGGTGGGACTCAAACTCACAACCTTTGAATTGCCTCTCTCAACAACCTAGAAGTCCAACACGCTACCCATTGCGCCACAGAGCCTGACAACATGCAAACAAAATTTTACCATACCGCTACTTAAAATTCCAAGATTTCAGTTCGAAAAAGGTTACATGCAAGAAGTACAAGTCATCATGAAATCGACTCTGGTGGGACTCGAACCCACAACCTTTGAATTGCCTCTTTCTCAACAACCTAGAAGTCCAACGCGCTATCCATTGCGCCACAGAGCCTGATGACATGCAAATAAAATTTTACCATACCGCTACTTAAAATTCCAAGATTTCAGTTCGAAAAAGATTACATGCAAGAAGTACAAGTCATCATGAAATCGACTCTGGTGGGACTCGAACCCACAACCTTTGAATTGCCTCTTTCTCAACAACCTAGAAGTCCAACGCGCTATCCATTGCGCCACAGAGCCTGATGACATGCAAATAAAATTTTACCATACCGCTACTTAAAATTCCAAGATTTCAGTTCGAAAAAGATTACATGCAAGAAGTACAAGACATCATGAAATCGACTCTGGTGGGACTCGAACCCACAACCTTTGAATTGCCTCTTTCTCAACAACCTAGAAGTCCAACATGCTATCCATTGCGCCACAGAGCCTGACGAAATGCAAATAAAATTTTACCATACCGCTACGTAAAATTCCAAGATTTCAGTTCGAAAAAGGTTACATGCAAGAAGTACAAGTCATCATGAAATCGACTCTGGTGGGACTCGAACCCACAACCTTTGAATTGCCTCTTTCTCAACAACCTAGAAGTCCAACGCGCTATCCATTGCGCCACAGAGCCTGATGACATGTCAGTAAAATTTTACCATACCGCAACTTAAAATTCCAAGATTTCAGTTGAAAAAGGTTACATGCAAGAAGTATGAATCATCATGAAATCGACTCTGTTGGGACTTCAACCCACAACCTTGGAATTTCCTCTTTATTAGCAACCTAGAAGTCCAACGCGCTATCCATTGCGCCACAGAGCCAGATGACATGCAAAGTTGAATTTTACCAGACCACAACCTAACAATGCCAAGATTGCAGTTGAAAAGGGTTACATGCAAGAAGTACAAATTAACATGAAATCGACTCTGGTGTGACTCGAACCCACAACCTTTGAATTGCCTCTCTCAACAACCTAGAAGTCCAACGCACTATCCATTGCGCCACAGAGCCTGATGACATGCTACTAAAATTTTACCATACCGCCAACTTAAAATTCCAAGATTTCAGTTCGAAAAAGGTTACATGCAAGAAGTACAAATCATGATGAAATCGACTCTGGTGGGACTCAAACCCACAACCTTTGAATTGCCTCATTTTCAGCAACCTAGAAGTCCAACACGCTATCCATTGCGACACAGAGCCTGATTACATCCTCGTTTGTATTAGTATTGTAAGGCGTTTTTTACCGAAAAAAACCCGAACATGTATAGTAAGGCGTTTTTTGGCCGAAAAAAAGGACCATGAAAAGTAAGGCGTTTTCGGCCGAAAAAAAAACAACCATATATAGTAAGGCGTTTTTGACCGAAAAAAACGACCATGTATAATAAGGCGTTTTTGGCCGAAAAAAACGACCATGTATAGTAAGGCATTTTGGCCCCCAAAAAAAGGACCATGTATAGTAAGGCATTTTGGGCCGAAAAAAACAACCATGTGTAGTAAGGCGTTTTTGGTCGGAAAAAAAAAACGACCATGAAAAGAAAGGCGTTTTGGGCCAAAAAAAACGACCATGTATAGTAAGGTGTTTTTTGCCGAAAAAAAACGAGCATGTATTGTAAGGCGTTTTGGGCCGAAAAAAACGACTATGTATAGTAAGGCATTTTGGGCTGAAAAAAACAACCATGTATAGTAAGGCGTTTTGGGCCGAAAAAAAATCTGACCATGTATAGTAAGGCATTTTGGGTCGAAAAAAATGACCATGTATAGTAAGGCGTTTTGGGCCGTCAAAAAACGACCATGTATAGTAAGGCGTTTTGGGCCGGAAAAAAAAAAACATGTATAGTAAAGCGTTTAGCACCTAAGTCTAACACAATATTCATTGCGCCACAGAGCCTGATGACATGCTACTAAAATTTTACCATACCGCGACTTAAAATTCCAAGATTTCAGTTCGAAAAAGGTTACATGCAAGAAGTACAAGTCATCATGAAATCGACTCTGGTGGGACTCGAACCCACAACCTTTGAATTGCCTCTTTCTCAACAACCTAGAAGTCCAACACGCTATCCATTGCGCCACAGAGCCTGACGACATGCAAATAAAATTTTACCATACCGCTACTTAAAATTCCAAGATTTCAGTTCGAAAAAGGTTACATGCAAGAAGTACAAGTCATCATGAAATCGACTCTGGTGGGACTCGAACCCACAACCTTTGAATTGCCTCTCTCAACAACCTAGAAGTCCAACGCGCTATCCATTGCGCCACAGAGCCTGATGACATGCTACTGAAATTTTACCATACCACAACTTAAAATTCCAAGATTTCAGTTGAAAAAGGTTACATGCAAGAAGTACAAATGATCATGAAATCGACTCTGGTGGGACTCGAACCCACAACCTTAGAATTGGCTCTTTTTCAGCAACCTAGAAGTCCAACGCAATATCCATTGCGCCACAGAGCCAGATGACATGCAAAGCTGAATTTTACCAGACCACAACCTAACAATGCCAAGATTGCAGTTGAAAAAGGTTACATGCAAGAAGTACGAATTAACATGAAATCGACTCTGGTGGGACTCGAACCCACAACCTTTGAATTGCCTCTCTCAACAACCTAGAAGTCCAACACGCTATCCATTGCGCCACAGAGCCCGATGACATGCTACTAAAATTTTACCATACCGCCAACTGAAGATTCCAAGGTTTCAGTTGAAAAAGGTTACATGCAAGAAGTACAAATCATGATGAAATCGACTCTGGTGGGACTCAAACCCACAACCTTTGAATTGCCTCTTTTTCAGCAACCTAGAAGAGCAACGCGCTTGTCCATTGCGCCACAGAGCCTAATGACATGCTAGTTTGTATTTGTATTGTAAGGCGTTTTTTACCAAAACCCCCCCGGAACATGTATAGTAAGGCGTTTTTGGCCGAAAAAAACGACCATGGATAATAAGGCGTTTTTGGCCGAAACCCCCCCCGACCATGTATAGTAAGGCATTTTGGCCAAAAAAAAAACAAGCATGTATAGTAAGGCGCTTTGGGCTGAAAAAAACGACCATGTATAGTAAGGCATTTTGGGCCGAAAAATACGATCATAAGGCGTTTTTGGCCGAAAAAAACCCAGACCATGTATAGTAAGGCGTTTTGGGCCGAAAAAAACGACCATGTTTAGTAAGACGTTTTTGGCCGAAAAAAAGGACCATGTATAGTAAGGCATTATGGGGCGATAAAAAAGACCATGTACACTCAGGCGTTTTGGGCCGAAAAAAACGGCCATGTATCGTAAGGAGTTTCGGGACGAAGTCTAATACACTATTCATTGCGCCACAGAGCCTGATGACATGCTACTAAAATTTTACCATAACACAACTTAAAATGTCAAGATTGCAGTTGAAAAAGGTTACATGTAAGAAGTACAAGTCATCTTAAAGTCAACTCTGGTGGGACTCGAACCCACAACCTTTGAATTGCCTCTTTCTCAACAACCTAGAAGTCCAACGCGCTATCCATTGCACCACAGAGCCAGATGATGTCTCCAATGTTATTTTACCAGACCATAAAATAAAAAAAAAGCCTTCACGGCTTGTGTTTTATGGCAGAACCGCGCTGACAAAAAGAGACTCAACATCATCATCGTGGCTGAAGGAGCCATCGACTGCCACAACAAACCCATCACGCCCGACTACATCAAAGACGTAAGTCCTCGACAAATTTCGAACGCGTAGACAAACACGCGCGGCCAATTTGCTGGTGTGACTGGCAGCTGGTGGTGCGCAACCTGGGCTTCGATACCAGGGTGACAATCCTGGGCCACGTGCAACGGGGAGGAACCCCATCTGCCTTCGACAGGATCCTGGTACGATGCCTTGCTCTTGTCACAAAAAAAAAAAAAAATCAAGGTTCAGTTTTTTTATGCTAAATGCCGAACGCATGACCTTTGACCGCCCCCTACAGGCCAGTCGTATGGGGGTGGAGGCGGTGCTGGCCTTGCTGGAGGCCTCTCCCGGCACACCAGCCTGCGTGGTGTCACTTGTGGGCAACCAGGCCGTGCGCTTGCCCCTCATGGAGTGCGTGCAGATGGTAAGAGGACCGGCCCATGCCCCATCGGGCCCCATTGGGCCCCATCGGGCTCTGTGGCCACACGATGACATCATCCACATGGCAACGGCACGTGCCTCACACGCTGAACGTGGCACGATATCAACTTGGAAGAAGACACGCAGAATGCGACCATATGACGTGGTGCCATATGATTTGCTTGAGTTTACATGCAATACCATTCCCCAACAATTTAATTGTCATCTCACTCACGGTGAGATTAGATACGTGATTCGATCACATTTGATGAAAAAGCAACTTGCTGAAATCCGATTGGAAACATACGGTACAGACCGTGCAGCAGGGTAGTCGACTGATGAGCACGTCGGGCCTCGCAGTGCAGAGGTGCACGGTTCGATTCCAGGCCTTCCTGTGAGGAGTTTGCATGTTCTTCCCGTGGCTGCGTGGCTTTTCTCCGGGTCCTCTGGTTTCCTCCCACATTTCAAAAACATGCATGGCAGGTTCATGAAACACTCTAAATGGTCCCATGGTGTGAGTGCGAGCCCGGATGACTGTTCCTCAGTGTGAGACTGCCTGGCAACCAGTTCAGGGGGTCCCCCCCTGCCTGCTGCCAGAAGAAAGCTGGGATAGGCTCTAGCATAGCCAGGACCCTTGTGTGGATTTGAAAATATTATTATTATTCGTCAACAGTCCCTGAGTTAGATTCAGTTAAATGACAATATGTTACAATGATTAATTTTTCATTCATTCATTCATTTTACGATCCGCTTCCAATCAATTTTTCAAACTGGTCCTTCACATCATACACAATTTTTCAGATGCATCAATGCGTAAGGGGATATTTTCCATACAGTAATAGTAATGTCAACCCAAAGTGTAACGTGTGTGCGTGTGTGTGTGTCTTCAGACACAGGAAGTGCAGAAGGCTATGGACGAAAAGAAGTTTGAGGATGCAGTCAGACTGCGTGGCAGGTATTTCTTTTTTTTTTTATTATTATCACTTATGATGAATAGAAAATATGTCAACTGCCACGAGAAGGAGCCTCAGGCAACTTTTGTGGCCACCACACACACACATACTGCCCCCCCCCCCCTGCCATCAAGAAACACACACCAGCAGTACCATGTCCATTGAATTGGAGCAAAAAGTGTGCCAATAACTTCAACTTCATAACATTCCTTATGTCATTTTGTTTTTTTTTCTAAGTAATCGTACTTAAAAACAAAATGACTAAGCGAGGCCTTCTGAAAATGTTTGCTCACAGGAATGATATTCAACACATGATTTCGTATTTCATGCACGCCTGACTTCTATTTTGTGTCTACAATTGAATGTTTTTCTTTTTGCGCGTCTGTCTTCATTTATAGGAGCTTTGAGAACAACCTGAGCACTTACCGACTTCTCTGCAACCACAAGACTGACTCGGAGCTTCCACATGTAAGCATGCGTACTTCATGATCGTGGCTTAAAATGTGTACGATGTCTTGAAAAAATATAACAAGTGAAACGTAATGTGTTTCCCCTTCAGCCACTGTGACACCTTTTAATGTTAGCCCATCAAGGTACTTCCTACACAGGTGCATTATGGGCGCTGTTTGTAACACTAACAGGGCCAATGAGGAAGGAGGGGCGGGGCTTTTATTTTTCTTTTTTCCAGACACTTAGAACCTAAAGTTTTATCTTTTCAATTTGAGCTGATTTAAATACAGTGGAACCTCCAAAGTGAAAAAAAAGTTTGTTTTAATTTTTTTTTTTTAATCTTTGTCCCATTTTCTTTTTTTTCTCATTGTTTGTTTTGGAGTTTTCTTTATGTGTATTTTTGTGTTCTTTTATTTGTGTTGATTCCTCAAATTTTTGTGTTGTGTTGAGTTTGTCTTGTTTTGTGTTGTTGTTTTTTTTGTTTATATCTTTGTCTTAATGTTGTCTTGTTGCTGTTGTTGTTTTTATGCCATCACAAAAGGGAACCAAATGATGACGATAACCAAAGAAAACACACATTTCACTAAAATTCCAAATTGTAGCAATTGCTTGAGTTAGGTGAGTCGTTTTAGTTACGTTATCTTTCGCTTCCGTTTTGGCGGCTCCGCTGTATAACAACACAATCGGTCGGACGTGCCCAATGCTGCCGAGTCCGTGTTTTTCGTCTTTGCATGGTAAATGACAGACATGCAAAGACTCGCACGTTAGCAATCGCTGCTAGCCGGCTGTGCTCTCACACGCTTGACACAGTTTTGTCTGGACGCATTCCTTTTTTCACATTTGCTTTGCGCTCGGGCCACTCGCGAAGATGCTTGGGGGTCTGGTTTGCGCGATGAGAAACACGATCGTATCGTACGCGAGTGCCAAAATGGGCCTCAACCACACATCGGATGTGTGTGTCCTTGAGGCGTGTGCTTTTGAGTGACGGTTTTGGAATCTCTGCTGCTTGGTTGCATCTTGTGGCAGCATGCAGCCGATTGCATGCCCCGATCAGGACATGCGGGCCTGGTTCTGCTCCCAGTTAAAGTTGGGATGGTCAGCATAGACAATTGCAAATCTGGCCGTTTTCATCATCTGAAAAACGACAAGTACCCGTGTTGTTGTTTTTCAGAGCTCCTTCAACGTGGCCGTGTTGAATGTCGGGGCACCCGCCGCCGGGATGAACGCCGCCGTGCGCTCCGCCGTCCGGGTGGGCATTACCGAAGGCCACAAAATGTTTGCGGTGAGCGACGGCTTCGAGGGATTCTATAAGGGTCAGGTAAGAGATTGGCAGATGTGGAGTTAGATCAGGCTAAAGCGTTGATTTATGAAGGATTTTCGGTTTTGTCAACAAAGCCTGCCCCAATGGCACAAATGACAGCTTGGAATTAAAATTTTTTTTTAGGTGTACTCTTGATAAATTTGCTCCCCAACCTTCATGTTGGCAAGTCAAATTTGCCAACTGGCTTCAGGGCTTGAATTTTCTAAAAATTCAAAGGAACCCTGGAAATGATCTAAATGAGCTTAAAATTGTTACTTCAAATCAAAATGCAGCCTTACGACATCTTTTCGACAATGTTTTTCTTGAGACTTTTTATTTTTGTGGGTCCACTCATGATCGACATGCCGAGCAAAATTTCATGCGGCAGTCCGGAACTCAAGCAAAAGCGAAGCCATCACCCGACTGGCAGTCTTTCTTCCTCAGTTTCTGCACTGCGAAGCACACCCGGGGTCAGAGTTTTAAACTTAGCGTGCTAACATGTGAGCTAATGAGCAGCAGCTAAATTCAACCTCGGCGGAAGAGACATTCCTCACAGGTCAGCGTGACAAATGGCGCCAGAAGATCAGATAACCAGAAGAGCATGGACGCATGGACGCATAATACGTCCCAGCTTGGAATCGTCATGTCAACGAATCAGATGAGATCATGAATAATGAAAGAACTTTAAGAACTTGGAGAATCAGAATTAGGGTTTCAAACAAGGGTTACACTTTCAAATGTGTGTTTTAAATTTGGCTTTCAAGCAAAGGTTAGGGCTTCAAATGTGGGTTTGACGCCAAGATTAGGCTTTCAAGACACGGTTAGGGTACCAAAGAAAGGTTTCGGGTTTTGAGCCAGTTTCAAGGCAAGGTTAAAGTTTCAAAAGTTTGATTTTCAAGCCAAGATTTTGGTTTCAAACAAGGGCTAAGGTTTCAAATTAGGGTGTTTTTAGGTGTTTTAGGGGGTTTTTGGTTAGATTTTCGAGGAAATAGGGTTTTAAAACAGGGTTGGGATTTTAAGGCAAGGTTAAAGTTTCTAATTAGGTTTTCAAGACAGGATTTGGGTTTCAAACAAAGGTTAAGCTTTGGAATTAAGGTTCAAAGCCACTGTCAGGGTTTCAAGTAGGGATTCAAGACAGATTTGGGGCTTCGAGTCAAAGTTTGAGTTTGTCATTAGAACTTCAAGTCAGAAGTCGGGTTTCAAATCTGAGGGTTTCAGATTGTGGTTTCAAGCTAGGGTTGGGCGTTCAAGCCAGAGTTAGCATTTGAAATTAGGGTTTCAAACCAATCGGAGATGTTTCAGTTTTTAGTTTTCTAATTCAGGATTAGGGTTCGGGCTTCCAAATCAAGGTTTTTCAAATTCGGGTGGTGAGATTTCAAGCCTTAATTAAGTGTTTCAAGTTCACATAAGATTCAACTTTCAAAATAAGGTTTGAATGTAGGGTTATGTTTTCAAAAAAAAACAAAAACAAAAACAAAAAAAACAATTGCGATCTTATTGATTGATTTGCTTTTGTCATTGATTTGCACGTACCTTAATCAGATCAAGGAGATCAAGTGGGGAGACGTCGGAGGCTGGACGGGACAAGGAGGCTCGCTGCTCGGCACCAAAAGGTAGACGTCGTCTTAGTTTGAAGAAAAAAAAATTAGTTTGAGTCGGTTCATCTACCATGTTGAGATGTTATAAAGTGGATTTCTGCTCTACTTTGTGACGCAGAACACTTCCCGGGAAACATCTGGAGCAGATCGCCCAACAGATGGCGCTCCACAACATCAACGCGTTGCTCGTCATCGGCGGATTTGAGGTAATGCCACTCCACGCCAAAAAAGAAAAACAAAATGCTTGCACAAAGCTAATGCTAAGTACAATGCTAAAGAAAATGATCTGCTATGAGACGTTTGCTCATTTGACATATTTTTCTGCATTGTAGTTCTTCTTCGACTTGCCGTGAATGACAATCACACAACAATATCACACGATCTCGCTGCGTTTCAATTCAAACACTCAAATGGACAGAAGTAGGGTTTTAAACCCGGAGTAAGGTTTCAAATAAAAGTGAGGATATCAAAGTGAGCTTTTTCATGACAGGGTTCAAGTTTAAGTTAGGTTTTCAAAATAGCGATTCAAGATGGCTTCCAGTAAGGGTTGCGGTTTCAAATTGGGGTTCGGGTTTTAAAACAAGTTTAGGCTTTCAAATTTGGGTTCCAAACGAGGTTTAAGGTTTCACTTTTCAGTTTCAAGACATGGGTAGTTTCACGCAAGGGATTGGGTTTCAAATTCAAGTTTGAGCTTCAAACTATATTTTCCATTTCAAGTTTGAAGCCAGCGTTCGGCTTTCAAGCTAGGAATATAATTTCAAAACAGAAGTACAACCTTCTCTTTTTTGGGTGTTTTGTGTTTGTGTGTGTGTATTGTGATTGGCTCTCTACCCGTTGGCTCCTCCCATCATTGCACGCCACCCCACTATGATTTGCTGGTCTGTCTATCAGGTGGATGACATTTATGTCGCAATTTGAACTAGCCAATGCTATCGTTGCTGTTTTTAGCCCTTTTGATAGTGTAGCTTAGCTGCTAACTGTTCTTCTGGAACTTTCTGTGACCTCATCTTTGGCGTTTATCTTCAAATTCCACTTAAAACTCATTCATGCTGAACCACAGATGTCAAAGTCAAGGCCCGGGGGCCAGATCTGGCCCGCCACATCATTTTATGTGGTCCGCTAATGCAAATTAAGCATGTCAACCATGATACCAAAAAATCAAATTGTCATATGTAATCCCAAATAATAATAATATAATAATAATGGACATATTGCAAGCATTTTTTCGTTGCTCTCTCTCAGTGAAATTTGATGACTCTCGATCGTGCTCCAAAAATGATTTGAAAATTCAGCCCCTGCAAATCAGTTTTACTTGGCAAGAAGAAATTTGGTAGGCATGTCTATCATAGAAGTAGACCCACAAAAAATCCTGAAGGAACCAAATAGTCACAGGAAGTCTGCCATTTTAGGGCCGTTGTAGGGCTTGATTGGAATTCTTTTGAAAATGCAGCTCCTGGAGAAAATTCACTTGGCATCATGAGATTTGATGCACATCAGAAAGACAGCCACAAAAAAGTCTCCCAAAACAAGTCGAACATTTAAACAAAGCTAAAAACTCAGTCCAGAAGTGGGTTAGAGCATAAATGAGCCTTAAGTCGTAAACGTCATCGCCTTCATCTTCTTTGTCCACGCAAATGGACCTGTCGGTGGCCCCGCCCCCTCGCTCCTAACAACCAACGGGATACCGGCTGTGACCGTTGCAGGCCTACATGGGATTGCTGGAACTTTCGGCGGCACGGGACAAATATGGCGAGCTGTGCGTGCCTATGGTGATGGTCCCCGCCACGGTATCCAACAATATACCAGGCTCAGACCTTAGCATCGGTTCCGATACGGCGCTCAACGCCATCACGGATGTAAGTCGGGATGGTCGTGCATGTGCACGTGTGCACGTACGTACGCGTGTGCATGTGCATGTGTGTGTCGTGCTCGACGCCACAGCTGCCTAGCTTGATGATTGACAGCTCACAACAGGCGCCGCACCAGTTCAAAACTGTTCCCACCGCGTGGATTTGTCCATCATCACTCGGTGGACTCAGAGAGTACTCGATCGGTATTCCGTTCAACCCCCAAAACTTAAGATCTGCACACCCTTAAAAATCCTAATTTCTCATCGACTGGACAGACATGATGACAGCTTTTCCTGCTGGCCAATGAGGAAGAAGAAAAAAAAAAAAAGAACATCATTTTTTACAATAACAATTTGTCCGGTGTTGTAGTTTTGCGATGTATTTTTAATCCTTTCATGCACACAGTAATCAGATAACCTGATAAGCTGCCCACTGTAGTAACCGCCGTTCCTGAAAGGGTTAATATTAATTAAAAGACAAATCTTAGTAGGTCATTTTAAGTATTAGAGAAATCAAATGTTGCACTTTTCCATAAGTGTTGGTTTTATTCAAATGTAAGAGATGCAGACACCAATTTTTTTTTTGGACTGGTTAAAACAACTGCATGATAACAATGACAAAGAACCCGAAGCTGCTGCAGTGTTTCTAGTTTCAACACCAGCATTTGTAAATGCTGAGATGTAAAGATGGCTTGTAAACAAAACGCAGCTCCTGGAACGAATCGGATCTGATTGGAACTGCCAGAGAAGTATTACGCCTCCTTGGCAGGGTCTACTTTTGGCTAAATCAATGACCTCAGAACAAAAAGAGCCAAAAAGGTCATTTAACCCTTTCGGGGACAACTGTTACTACAATGGACAGTTTATGATGTTGTCAGGTTACTAGGGTGCGTGAAAAGGTTAAATTGAATTCAAAAGTGAGCAAGTAGCATCAAGCTAACCTCAGGTAAGTGAGTCGCACCCACTGTTGTGTTCTTGTGACCTTGGATTCACTGTTTGGTCAACAGCAGACAAAGAACAAGGGTGCGGGATGGAGGTTGTCGTGTTCTTCAACGCGTGGGCGTGTATGTGGTGGGAAAGCAACGTTTGAGGAATGCCTTCCATGTAGTCTAGCTAAAACGGGAGCGTGTTGTTATCAGGTCACATGTTGACGGATGCCATCACCCCCGTCCTGACCCGGTGCTCTCAGCAATTTCGGCCAATAGGACGTCAGCTCACTTGTCAAGCGGAGAGAGCCAATGCAAACACAAAGACACACACACACACACACAACCACAATGGCACACCACTATGTGGGCTAGCTAAAATTTTACAACACGCTATTGTGCCACACCAAGATAGCAAGAACAAGAAGGTACGCATGATCATGCCACTCAGAGACTGAAATGAACACGCACACGATTAGGCCACAAAGATAAAAATAAATAAATTAATTAAAAAAGACACACACACACACACGCGCGATTATGCTACACAAAACTAGAAAGACAAGAACACACCCGCACACCATTGATTGTGCTTCTCAAATGCTGGGAAAAAAAGAATTAATATACACATGAACTATTGCACCATAAAATTGAAAAATTGAAACACAAGAACACAGATACACACACACACACACACACACACAATAAACTGGCACCAATATGCCACAAAGTGCCTCACAAATGGAAACAGACAAGAAGTGTAATAAGTCACGCGGGCGTCCGTCAGGCCCTGGAGTCCGTCCTGCAGCTGTATGAGGCTCGCGAGCACTTTGAGGAGTTTTGCGTGCCGCTATGCATACTGCCCGCCACCATTAGCAACAACGTGCCCGGCACTGACCTCAGCATCGGCGCCGACACCTCCCTCAACGCCCTTGTGGAGGTAACGTCGCAACTTCCGACCTCTGCCTGCTGTGACTTGTTGGTGTTGTGTTGATGTGATGTCGCCATGGTAACTGTGCTTGGCTGTTCACATGGGTCCCAACAGGTAAAAAAAAAAAGACACTTTAATTTTTATGCACAGATGAAGTTGTATTTTTGAAATTCACCAGGTGAAATGACCCCCGCCCAATTTAGTCCACTTGACTTGGCTCCCTCTCACTTTTGAAAAAAATGAATGATTTGGTTGTTGGCAGACATGCGACCGCATTAAGCAGTCGGCCAGCGGCACCAAGCGGAGGGTCTTCATCATTGAGACTATGGGGGGCTACTGCGGTTACTTGGCCACTGTGGGCGGGCTGGCGGCAGGCGCTGACACCGTCTACATCTACGAGGAACCCATTGACATCCGAGACCTGCAGGTAGGTTCCGGTGGAGCTCACGAGTTCTATGGTCACTCATTAAAAAAAAAACGTTAAAAATTGGGTAGCAGTTGGAAAAAAAACAATATGGTGGAACAGCTGGAAATGACTTTAAAATGCCCACTTCAAAACAATGTGCAAGACTTGCAGTGTCTATTCTGGCAAAGCTTCTTAAGTCTTACTGGTGAGTCAACTCATGATTGACATGCCTCACAAATTTCATGTTGCAGAGTCAAACCGGCTCTGGGGGATGAATTTTCAAAGAATTAGAAGCACCCTTGGCAATGCCGTAAATGACCATTTGTGGGTCTACTCGTGATAGGCGGACCAAACCAAATTTCATATTGCTATGCCAAACTGGTTGTTGTTCTTTTTAGGGTAACGTGGAACATCTGACAGAAAAGATGAAGACCACCATCCAGAGAGGTCTGGTGCTTAGGTGAGCACTGCGAGAAAAGTAGGTGCACCTTTCCTGCCGGGACATTTAAGGGGAGCACTTTAAAATGCACGTGCGTGTGTGTGTGTGTGTGTGTGTGTGTAGGAACGAGAACTGCAATGAAAACTTCACTACTGACTTCATCTACCAGCTTTACTCTGAGGAAGGTCGCGGAGTATTTGACTGCAGGAAGAATATTTTGGGGCACATGCAGCAGGTACAGCACATGTACAGCGGATATAAAAAGTCTACACACCCGTGTACAAATGGCAGGTTTTTGTAATTAAAAATAATAATAAATAAAAGCAATATGGATGATGACGATCATCATCATTGTCATAATGATAAAAGTATTTTCCAAAGTGAATGTGTCCATCTCAATTGAAAGTAAATAGTGATTAAAAAAAAAGCCTACGAGAACATCTGAACTTAATTTGGACGTTAATGAGAGGCACTTTAAATGGTGGCACATGCGTGCTGACTTGAGTTCATATGTGATGGGTTAATTAATTCCATGGGGGTCAGCGTACTTGTACAACCTCATTATCTCGGTTGTTTGTTTCTACTTTAAATAATGAAAATATAGATTTTTTTTTTCAATTGAGGTATTAAGGCAACATTAATACTCAAAACAACTTTTTAAATTATTTATCTCAGTCTCAATTTTTTTTTAATCCCAAAATCTGGCACTCAAATAATGGGTGCGTAGACTTTCTACGTCCACTGTGCACACACAGACACACACTAAATGTTCTTAAATAATCCACAGGGTGGCGCTCCATCTCCATTTGACAGAAACTTTGGCACCAAAGTGGCAGCTAAAGCAGTCCAATGGCTCACCAAGACCATGAAGGAGTCTTACAAAGGAGGTAAAAGGCGGAGCGGATGTCTTAGCAGCAACCTTGAAACTCAAACACTTCATATATTGTTTAATCTTTCGACACACAGGCCGAGTATTCGCCAACTCCGAGGACAGCGCCTGTCTGCTGGGTATGAGACGCCGTGCGATGGTCTTCCAGCCTGTGGCGCAGCTCAAACAGGAGACCGATTTTGAGTAAGTAACTTGTCATATTGTGAGGGATCCTACTGGTAAGTCAACCATAATTTTTTTTTATTCAACCCCTGAAGCATGTTTCACTAATCAACATGAAATTTGGTTGGCAAGACTGTCATGAGTAGACCCTCAAAAAAGTCTCAAGAAGCCATGCCTGAAAAGACTCAAGAATTTTTTGACGGGGTTCTTAATACATTAACTTCTCCTTGAAATGAACTATAATTGAGAAATCAGTCTCAATGGTAGTTTGAAGAACCACCGTGAAATTTGGTAGACAAGTCTGTCAGGGGTGGACATTTTTTAAAAAAGTCAATAAACCGTAAAACACACAAGAAGTCTGCCATTTTGGTTCAAAGTGGCCATTTTAGGCATTTTGGCCACAGGGGGTCTTGATGAACTGTTTTTTATTTTTATTTTTAGTTCATTCTCCCAAGCCAGTTTCATTTTTGTCAACGTGAAATTTAGTAGTCACGAGACCCACAATATGCAGCCATTTTAGATTCGAAGAGGCCATTTGAGGCCTTCAAAGAGTACATTTGCCAGCTGCCTGATCCGTCAAACAGGAAATAAATACAGTTACTTGCTGTTTCAGACACCGGATCCCCAAGGAGCAGTGGTGGCTGAAGCTCCGCCCCCTGATGAAGATCCTGGCCAAATACAAGACGAGTTACGACGTGTCCGACTCGGGTCAGTTGGAGCACGTTGGCCGCTTCCGGGCCAAAGAGGGCGACCCCTCGACTGCCATCTGAGCTTCTCATTGGCTGTTGCTAACTTAGGCGCATTTTACACACACAACACACAACACACAACACACACACACACACACACACACACATACACATACACATACACAAATTGAAAATCACAAGCTGTTACTCTAACTTATTGCAGATTGGAATATATATATATATATATATATATATATATATATATATATATATATATATATATATATATATATATATATATATATATATAATTGAAATATGCACTCCGAATGATGTACTGTATGGAGCACTACACATGTAACTTTATCTTCTTCTTGTTTTGTCCTGGTTGCTGCTAATATGTCACGACGCGTGAAAACAACTGTGCATGATAGTTGTCCGTGTCCGTTGCCTTCGTGTGTGTACACAGTATTAAAGCTTTGATTGTGTCGGGGGGAGTTTGCCTTTTTGTCACTCTTCTGTCTTTATACAAGACCCAACTGAGAATTTTCTGACAAGTCTGTCCTGATTTTGTGAACTGTAATCTAAATTGGATATCTGGTAATATTCAAGTTATTGTTCAATAGACAAGGGAGCGTCGTCGTGCAATATTTGTGACACTGCAGTACTGAGCGCATGTTTTTCAAATTTTGACCACTAGATGGAAGCACAACATAACGTTTCTTAAGTTTTAAAATGGATTTTCGACATGTGTAACAATTAGAAAGTATGTACAGTATTTGTCATTTGAGGTTAACAGGTAGGAAGATATTTAAAGACTTGAGACGACAGAGATAGATCAGTCATAAAAAAAGTGCAGTTTGTTTCGGTAATTTGTGAAATAACCGAAACAAAAAAGACGTTGAGGTGACTTTTGCTGTCTCGTGAAGTGGTGACTCATTTAGGACCACTTTTAATATTTTAATGAAACTAAAATGAGTCAAATTTGGTGGTTGGCTAATAATTAAAAAAAAAGTGACTATCACTGGCCACTTCTTATACCATCAGATACAGTAATTCGGACTTTTTAAAGCTCACAATTCGTAGTTTGATTAGCA
The DNA here is from genome assembly GCF_025434085.1 of Hippocampus zosterae. Classification (NCBI taxonomy): domain Eukaryota; kingdom Metazoa; phylum Chordata; class Actinopteri; order Syngnathiformes; family Syngnathidae; genus Hippocampus; species Hippocampus zosterae. Next base: position 9,606,844 of record NC_067465.1, read on the forward strand.
CTGTCAAATACATTTCACGATGTTTGATATAATAGACTTAAAAATAGTCTTATTTTTTAAATCACCATACTAAACTAAAAGTGATATAAAAACCTCTGTCCATCGCAAGTGAACATAATCGTCATTGTCTTGCAAGCGCATCGAATGTGACGGTCAACCATTCTACAGTCGATGAAAATGAGCAGAAGTCTGCATCAAACTTCAATTCAAATGTTTTTGTTTATTCAAAATAAACTCTTCTATCAAAGTGACAATTATACATAATTACATGATCTGTACATTATAATTAGATAAATACCCCCATTTATGCGCGACGCAAACCCGTAATGAGTCCGTTTTAAGGCAATGTGGACCCGAGTGACCCTGATGGCGTCATCAGGACGAAAGAGCAGGTCGGTGTCACCCCCCCCCCCCCCCCCCCCCCCCCTCAGTGAGCGTCCCACCACCTCACACCCGGGACAGAGGCACCTGCTTGGGGAACGACACCAAGCTCCCGGTCCCGGACCTCCAGGTGAGTCCGGTGCTGACGTCGCTGTACATGGACCCCCCTCCCGCCGACGACGTCGTCGTCTTGCTCTTCCAACAGCATCGCGTGCACCACGTCCTCCACGAATCCAGGGTTTTCCCGGACCACACCCACACGCCGGACGTGATGCCCCCCAGCAGCCCCATGAAGTACTTGAGCATGAACACGGCGTAGTCCGGCCGCGGGGGGCGAGCGTCGGCGCCGTCTGCGGTGGAGGAGGGGGGGCACCCGCATCTGTAGCCCGCTTCCCACGCTTGCCGGTTGTGCTGCTCATAGAAGTAGCACGCCGCGATGACGGCGGCCGGTACCGTGTAAAGCACCGTGAACACCCCGATTCGAACCATGAGCCGCTGCAGCTTGTCCGCCTTGGCCGCGCCGCCGCCCCCCTGGCGACGGATGACGCGCCGAATGCGGAAGAGAGACACGAAGCCGGCCAGCAGGAACATGGAGCCCACCAGCAGGTAGACCACGAGGGGAGCGAGGACGAAGCCGCGCAGGTTGTCTAGGTTACGGTTGCCCACGTAGCAGATGCCCGCCACCGGGTCCCCGTCCACGGATCCGAGCGCCAGCGCGGCGATGGTTTTCATGCTGGGGAGGAGCCAGGCGGCCAGGTGGAAGTAGGACGCGTAGCCCGCGATGGCCTCGTTGCCCCACTTGAGCGCGGCGGCGAGGAACCAAGCCAGGGAAAGGATGACCCACCAGATGGAGGCGGCCATGCCGAAAAAGTAAACGAGGAGGAAGACCAGCGTGCAGAGCGCGGGGCCGGCGCTGGCCTGCTGCGCGTGCTCGACGCCGTGCTGGCGCGTGCACGCCACCCTCTCGTGACCCGCCGCGAGCCGCAGCAGGTAGCCGGCCGATACGCACAGGTAGCAGGCGGCTAAGAAGATGATGGGCCGCTCGGGGTACTTGAAGCGCTCCATGTCGACCAGGAAGGTGGCCACGGTGATGAGCGTGGACGCGAAGCACAGCGCCGCCCACAGACCGATCCAGAAGGCGGTAAAGGCGCGCTCCTCGGCGCTGAAGAAAGGGCTGTGGCAGGACGCGGACGCGGCGCAGTCGGCCGGCGGCGGGCACTTGGGAGCCGGGGCCGCCGCCTGCACAACGAGCGGCGTGCGGTGCTTGTGGCCCCCCTTCTTCCAGGGCTTGAGAGGCGGGCGCTTGGTGGGCGGCGCGGCGCTAGTGGCCGCGCCGGCGCCCGCGGACGCCCCGGTGCTCTGACTCGGGTCCTGGTTGTAGTCCATGCACAGCCGGTCCTGCTGGCCCTGCTCCGGGAGCAGCTCGCACCTCATGCGGTCCGGCCACGGGAAGCCGAACTGCCTCATGAGGGGCGCGCAGCCCGCTCGCGCGCGCTCGCACACGCTCCGGCAAGGCGGCAGGGGCTTCTTGTAGTCCTCCAGGCAGATGGGCGTGTACATGCTGCACAGGAAGAAGCGCAGGTCCGCCGAGCACTTGATCTCCACCAGCGCCAGGAACTGGTGCACTTCCAGGCCGGCTTCGTCCTGTGTGTCGTGGTGGAACTGGTTGGGCATGTAAGTGTGGTTGTAGCCGATGCCCTTGCACATGGGCACCGAGATCTCCTGACACTGCAGGGGTTTGGCGCCCCAGCAACGCGAGCGGTGAACGGCCAGCGTGAAGAGGCACAGGAACAGCGCGCCCCGGGACATGGCCGGATGGACGCGCCTCAGTCCACCCGAGAACCGCATCGGGTCATGCCTGCGAGCTCCCGCTTCTTGCCTTCTCGCGTGTGCGAGTGCTGTTCGGGTTAGGTTGTGTCGCTCGGTGGGCGGGCTACGGCTTTTTATAGGCTAGGCGAGAGGAGGCGACGCCCCCCCTAGGAGGGTCCCGGCCACGTCAATCAAACTCAAAAGAGCTTTGGCGCTCCAATACACACATACACACATCTTGAATACAATCGGGCCATTAGCGAGGAATGTCATTAGCAAAGTCAACAGTATAGTAATGAGTTCAAGAGCAAAAATAAGAGAGCGACGTGCTGAAAATGCAGAAATGAGGTCTTGACCAACATAAATCAGAACAAAAAAATCTGAATACCAAAAGCTCATCAGTGACCTTATTTTGTTTACTTTTTTTGTTAGTGAGTTTGTCTTTCCTTACATTTAGTGTTGTACAAATGTCTTGTTTGCTTCATATATTTTCATGATCTTTATGATATACGATTAAGTTAGATAAATTGATGTGATCACGTGTCATGATATTTAAAGACTGATTACTATTTTTCATTTATTATTATTAATATTATTTAATTTAAGATAAGATAAGATATCCTTTATTCGTCCCACACTGGGGAAATTTACAGCCTCCAGCAGCAAGAATGTAGGTAGAAAGAAGAAAGAGAAAAAAACAACAAACATCTTTCAATTAAATGCAATATGAACACAAAATGGATAAATCGCAGTACTATTTACAATTTTCCTTCACATCATTTAATTATTATTATTATTATGATTGTTATTTTTTATTCATCAGCCTGACAGCCGTCGGTAGGAACGAGCGTCGGTGTCTCTCCTTCTTGCAGCGCGGGTGTAACAGTCTCTGGCTGAAGGAGCTACCAAGTGCTGTCAGGGCGGGCTGGAGGGGGTGGGAGGGACTGGCCATCATAGCTTTTAGCTTAGTTAGCATCCTTCTGTTGCCCACCTCCTCCAGAGTGTCAAGGGAGCAACCCAGGACAGAACTGGCTTTCTTTAATTCTCTTTAATATCATTCTAATATGTATTACATGGTTAGAAGTATAAGTATTTATCTTTTAAATGTAGTCTTTTTTCAGGAAAAAAGTCCTACATTTAAAAAATATCATTAAAAAATGATTACAAATGATATTTTTAGGAAATAAAACAACAATAAATCTATATTTCTTTCAATATTTATGTATAGATCAACATGTATTTTTTTCACAATGTTTTGAAAAAAAATTCACGTGCTAAAAAAAACCATTCTTCCCCCCAAAACCATTGATTTTAAGAAATATAATGAAGTATTCCCCCTCTATCCCCTACCAACACATGAACACTGTTTTGAAAAAGTATGTTTCAAAGAACAAGTCACACTTTAAATAAGTTTTAAAAAAAATCCACTGGAAATTCATTTTGTACAAGGCAATCAAGGGACCAGAATGAATGGAACACATGATCATTGTCAAGACTGCATGTTATCGTCATGTAGCATTGCGTACCTAATACAGTGGCCAAAACTTGTTCGGGAACAAGCTAACACATACAATGCGTTCAGGGAGCACATGGAATGTGGGGAAAACACAAACTTAAAAATGGCAAACCAACACATCTTTTGTGGATTAACATGAGATAGTGTCCCTATTGTACCTAATAAGCGTCCAAAATGCAAGTGGCCTTGTCGGAAAAACAAGAGGCCATACGAGGTGTTCAGGCAGCAGATAGAATATAGAAATTAACTTAGCTTAAACCGGACAAATTTAACCCTTCTCAGGAGGTGGTTTAAACATTTACTCCGGAGTAAATGCTCAATTGCGGGGCAGCACCGATATAAAATGGGACGTGTGAACGCTACAGGGGTAGACTCGGTACGCATGAGAAGAGTTGATGACATACGGGTATTGTATAACTTGCATCCTGAGTATTTTGCACTTTTTTCTTTTCTCTCTCTCATCCTTTTACGGTGTCTGATAGACCACAGCGTTGATTTGTCTGGAGAAGTATAAACCATGGTTTTTTTTCAAAATGTGACAAAAACACGACGGGGAAAAGGAAGCATGTTTTATTTCGTATCGTACGGCCGCAGAAACTGCCATGTGAACGCAAGTGGGGCTGTACCGGGGTTAACGCCCTTCTCTTTAGTAGGCAGCTTCTTTTTGTGTGTGAACGCTCCGCAAAATTTACACCGGTGTAAGATATATCGCAACAAAATACATCGGTGCAGCACCGATGCAAATGTGTGCTGTGTGAACACCCCTATATTCACACACATTTGTATTGGGAGTGCTTTCAAAGATATATTTTTAATTGTCTTTATTTATTTTGATGAAGTATGAGGCCACAAGAGAGCTGATTTTGGTGTTAAGTTGACTAACGCACGTGTGTGTGAGAGAGAGGTTAATATGGTCTTGTTAGCCCACCGCAGGGGGTGGTCTCCTTGCAAAAGGAGTTTGCTGTTTGTCTTAACTTCAGTGCAAATCGTTTGATTAGTCGCATGCTGGGCAGATGATTACTGCAACGTAGCCCACCCTGCGTGTGTTTGTCTGTGTATGTTAAAGAGTTTGCCAACCCCACCCAAAAGAAAACAAACTAGCGCTTGCTCGGCAGATAAGGACTAATTAAAGTCATTCACACTTGTAATTGGATTGGTGGGCTTCAAATGGCGCCGAGGTTGTTTTGTCAGACGGGCCAGCATCGCACCACCAATTAGCCTTGTTAGCCCGCCTGCTAGCATGCTTGCCAAATTCTGATCCGATTTTTTTTTTGGGGTGGTGTCCCGCTTTAAACTGCGCCCCCGCTGATGTGCACTGCTTACACTAACCTACATGGGTGAAAACAGAGAGGATCTTCTACTTCATTGTTGCAGTCAATGTTGGCCAAATTTCTAGCCACTTCAGCAACTACATTTATGGGATGTGAACCACCATTTCACCCTATTTTTATGGCTTTGACTTCCTAGCGCAAATTTGCTTGACTTTGTCAGAAGCAGCAGTTTGGCAAATACAGTACTGAAAAAGAGTCTTCAAGCTGGTTATTGGCACTCCCAAAATTTTCACATCATGTCTTAAAAACAACCTAAGATGTTGCCTTAACAATGGCCCCTCACTAGCTCAATGCTCACATAATGGAAAATACCACTGATATGCTAACTGCTAGCATCAGTAGCTGTTGTTTAATAACCTGTTAAGCAATGGCTACTTGACCACATTTGGTCGAACAAGGTGTAGACAGGTAATATAATACTTAAAGGGATATGTTCTTTGTTTTCCGCAAAGAATGACGACTATGACGACAACTTACTGAGCAGCAGTAGAAGTCTCTATCGAAAACAAAGTCCAAACCACGTCCATACTACAAATTTAGTGTCTTTTTTCGGTATAATCCTGCTAACGAAAATAAATTGAAATGCCCTGATGAAGTTGAAGTTCCCAATTCCCAATCGGCTAACATGATTTGACTGCGGAAGAAAGCAAACGATATGGATTTTTTCACGACCGGGAGAGCGCTCCTGATGGCCTTTTATCAGCTGCATCTTGATGGAAGCAGGACATGTGGCATCACGCTAATCGGATATGCTAATCGGACATGCTACTCGGACATGCTAATGTTTCTCATTAATCTTCCACACTTGTGCTCGTGCAGCCATTTTTACTGTTAGGATGTCTCAGCGATGTCTCGGCTCTGAGGGGTAATAGTAATGCTAATTAGCCACTGGCTTCTAGACGGCGTCACGGCTTGCTAGCATGTCTGGTAACGGCCCTTTGTTTTTAAACACCATTTAGCCACATGTCTTTAGCGCTAATATTAGCTTATGTTAATGTAGTTTAGGTGAACGTTAGTTTAGCAACAGCATTTAAAGTACGTTTGCATAACCTCTGCTGCTTTGACAGGTCACTGTCTTTTTATCTTCAGGGTTTGGGTAGACAAGGACAAGGACCTACTAGTGAGCAGGACATTTAGACCGGATAGTGCATCTAATGAGCATTTTTTTAAAAATCACCCAGGACTGGTGTGCTGGGAGTTCTGAACCAGTAACTGTATCTTATCAGAGAGAATCAGGAAGTCAAGCCTTGGACATAAGAACTAAAATCTATTTAAGATTGGATCAGATAGCGAGAACAGGAACATATAACTGGATTTGAGCAGTATTTTAATGTATCAGCATCTGTCTTCAGGCAACACAACCTGAACTGGTTGGCAGACAATCACGGGGCACACATTGACAAACAAGCATTCCCGCTCACACTCACAACTAGTGTTAATTTGGAGCATTCAATCAAGCTACCATGCATGTTTTAGGACTGTGGGAGTAAACTGGAGTACCCGGAGAAAACCCGCGCAGGGACAACGAGAACACGTAGACTCCACACAGGAAGAGCAGGTCCGGAATCAAACACCTGACCTATCAACTATGAGGTAACTGCAGTATCTATGTCGAGACAATTTAATCATGAGTAGGAGGAAAAAGTACCAGTATCATGGTGGAGACCAGGACTAGGACCTCTACACCAGTAACTGTATCAAACTAGAAACGTCCTGTATTGAAGCAGGGGCTTCCAGGGTCTGATCCATTTGCAAGTGAAGTACTACTTCTTGACGTATATGTTTCAGAGCAGTATTGTAGTCATCAGAGTGGAAGTGGTTTTGATTAACAAGGTTGATAGACAGGGCCCGGAAAACAACTGTACACCCCCCCCCCCCCCATTCCTTACCCCTCAGGGGGTTCAGCTTACTCGTTGGGCCTCCCCTTTGCATACTTTGTGTGGAAGTAGAGTTAATGCATTTGCTTTTACATCCATTTCCACATTCATTCCCGGATCGGATGGACCATTATGACTACCCCCCCCCCCCCACTCTCCCCACTGAGATTCTCTCAGGACACATGGTTTACATGGAAGGGGGGGGCCAGCATCCAGGGAGGAGATCTTCTCAGGACTTATTGAGGTGTTCACGTTTGTCTTTCTAATCTTTGCATGGAAACAATAATAATAACAGCTATAAATAAAGCAAGAATAGTAAGCATAACAATAATAAATCTCTGTTTGACTGAGTCATTGGTCAAGATGAACCTCGGTCTCTGGCCTTCTTGTGTGGAGTTTGCCTGTTTCTCCCAAAACATGCCGGCTAGCTTCACTTGCTGTTCTTCTCGCAATTTTCGCTCGCTTATATTGTCTGGAGGGATGAATATGAATGGCGACTTGTTTATATGAGGTTGGCAAGCGGTACAGCCCAGTGTGTTGCCTGGCTCTCACGAAAAAAGTTAGCTCATCTTCAGGAGGGTAAATATTCAAGAAAACGGATGGATGGACACTGAAAGTCAATTTTCATTGAAAGCAAAACCGTACAAGTTGTTAAAAATACAGTACAATTCGTTTTTTACATTGTCAATGTCTTGTCTCAGATTTGACACGTGCTCTTGGATTCTCTGCAAAAAAAACCCGCTTTCTCGCCTTCTTCCGACTGTGTTCTTTTGAATGGGAAACATTGCTCCGGATTTCGTACCGATCGCTTTGTCAGGCTTTCCTCGAGTTTTTTGTGCGGCTGTGGTGCGTGATGGATCTACAACACTTTCCTCCCTCCCTGGCGTCCTTCCTTCCTTCCTGCTTACCACTGAGCTGTGCATACGTGTTTACTCAAGGAGGGCCTCGCAACCAACAGAGGTGAGATGTGTGGCCCGAGGCACACACCCACCACTGACCCCCACCCATACACACACACACGCATATACACGGCGATAACAAAAGTGTATTGGTTCACCTTCCTTCAGCTCATTAACCAATGTAAACAGTGACACACACACACGCACACGCACCCGCACACACACACACACACACACACACAAAGTTGAAGTTGAGCAAGCAATACAATGGCCATTAAGCATCTGAAAAATTAGAAAATGTGAAATAAAGCAGTTTTAACAAAGTTGTGAGAATTTCGACTTTCTTTTATTTTTAGGGATGGACAGATCATAACCATGAACCAGAAGAAATATAAGGTCCAGGAACAAGATGGTGCCCTCCGTGAGCCGTCACCTTACCGTGGTGGAGGGGTTTGTGTGTCCCAATGATCCTAGGAGCTAAGTTGTCTGGGGCTTTATGCCCCTGGCAGGGTCACCCATGCCAAACAGGTTCTAGGTGAGGGACCAGACGAAGCACGGCTCAAAGACCCCTTATGACGAGTAAAATTAATGGATCTCATTTTCTCTTGCCCGGACGCGGGTCACCGGGGCCCCCCTCTGGAGCCAGGCCTGGAGGTGGGGCTCGTTGGCGAGCGCCTGGAGGCTGGGCCTACACCCATGGGGCACGGCCGGGCTTGGCCCGAAGAGGCAACGTGGGTCCCCCTTCTCATGGGCTCACCACCCATGGGAGGGGCCGAAGGGGTCGGGTGCAATGTGAGCTGGGCGGCAGCCAAAGGCGGGGACCCTGGTGGTCTGATCCTCGGCTGCAGAAGCTAGCTCTAGGGACGTGGAATGTCACCTCTCTGGCAGGGAAGGAGCCCGAGCTGGTGTGCGAGGTAGAGAAGTTCCAACTGGATATAGTCGGACTTGCCTCCACACATAGCCTGGGTTCTGGCACCAGTTCTCTCGAGAGGGGTTGGACTCTCTTCCACTCTGGAGTTGCTCACGGTGAAAGGCGCAGAGCAGGTGTGGGCATACTCATTGCCCCACGGCTCAGTGCCTGTACATTGGGGTTTACACCAGTAGGCGAGAGGGTTGCCTCCCTCCGCCTTCGGGTGGGAGGACGGGTCCTGACCGTTGTTTGTGCATAAGTGAGACCTGGAAGGGCGTAATTGGGAGGAACGGCACCCCCGATCTGAACTCGAGTGGTGTTTTGTTATTGGACATCTATGCTCGTAACGGACTGTCCATAACGAACACCTTGCCCAATATTGGGACTGGTGAGCAGGACCTTTTAACCAGTAACGACTACCAGATTTGTATTGTAGTTACCTGACTAAGGTATTGGGGATTGATTAAGCAGGACTGGGACCAGGTCCAAAACCTAATATTTTAGTTGACGACCTAATGGAGGCAATGTCCTGCCTGCTTTCCATTTTTCTCCCTGTTGCAACACACCTGTTGGAATTTATAAAGAAAGAGACCTGGACTGGGACCAGGATCAGCAATGGGGCCAGTGCTAGAACTAGAATCAAGACAAAAAGATCACAAAGACCAGGACAACAACCTTTTCATCAACAAGAATGACTCAAGATTTTAGTGATCCGACTTGAGTTTTCAGATGGACTGTACGAGGCGCGGCTTTCCAGCGGTTGCACCTGATGTTGTTTTGGCCGTGTCAAGAAATGTAAACGAAAAAGCAGATGTGTGAGGGAGGGAATGTTTGCAAATGTTGTTATTGTTTATCCGATTCTTCTTCCTCTGCAAAAAAGAAAAAAAAAACGAGCAAAAATGTTTGCTTAACATTGCTGCATCCTGTCTACAGGCGTCCAAAAATAAAAATTGCAGAGGTGGTTTGTCGAATTGGTGAGGTGAAATTTTTTTAATAAAAAAAAAATCCAAATAATAGGATACATCACTGATTAAGTATCGCAATAAAATAAAAATGAAATAAATGAATTAAGAAAGCAAATTAAATGACAATTAATTAAAAATATATACTGTATATATCATTGTAATTTATTTACTTTTAATACGAGGAGATAATTCACTTCAATTAGATTTAGAAAAAAAACTCTTATCGATCCCCCAGCCATCCATTCTATGCAGGCAGAAATACTGGGATGTTTATTTACTTTGTAGTGCGCTATTTTCAAATATGTGTTTTAGAGTCGAGCGTGTGTGTGTGCGTGCATGCTTGAAATGGGCGCAGCGGATGAGTGGGCAAGAGTGCAAGTGCATTGTGGGAATTCCGGGAAGCATGTAGAGGAGCCGGCCAAATTGAGCCATGGATGCATTCCTCGTGGAAGTGACGAGCGGACCTAACACGTAAGCCGTCCAAAAAGCGCATGCACCGGCATGGCAAGACGCCTCACAAAACAAACAGCGGTTCCAAAAAGTGGCCACAAACTCAACAAGATGGAGAGGGAAAGAAAAATGAACCCAGAAGTGTTTTCATTTTGTATTTTTGCATGTGACGGGCCTTCCAAATAAATTCCAACACAAACTCAGAGTACGAAAAGTGAAACTCGCAGCAGATTGTGCAGCATAAGTGATAAATTGCACCCCACCCACCGCCCCCGTGTGTAATTAACCTTTTGACCGCCGCAACAGGTGTGTTTCAGTTCAGCGAGCGCAGCCTTTATTTGTCAGATAGACATGTCAAGCCCAAGAGCTGGCATGGTGACGGGCACGCGTGCGAGCGGAGTCATCTGGAGGGCAAGCCTCCGCCTTGCCAGCAGGCAAAAATTTTCTCACTTTGTCGCGTGCGTGAGAAGCCGGAGAACATCGTCAGGGCACTACCACGACATTGCCAGGCCGCCGCTCGCAAGGCAGAAAAGATGTAAAGTAGCGCTTGAACGACTGATGAAAGGAGTGATGAAGTCACAACGGAGACCAAGTCAGAAAAACAACAATGCTGGAGGCCCTGGAAGTGTCCTAGTCACATGCTAGCAGTGTGGAAATTGATCGCGCCGTCTTGTGGAGTGTGGCAGGGCCGAGTTGGGTTTCGCGTCAAGCTGGTGGGGGCGGGGGGGGGGGTGGTTGCAATGAAGGGGCCGCTTTGTTGACGAGTACGCCGGGAAAACTTGAGCAGTCAGGGAACACCGACGGAATTTCCTCAGTGTGATGTTATCACGCTTGGAGGAGAAACATGGGAGGGCACCCATCATACTTCGCTTAATGAAAGAAAAATAGCACTCTCCAAGATTGTAATAAAAAATGTAATTCATGCCTTTGTCACATCCCGGCTGGATTACTGCAATGCCCTGTACTATGGAGTCAACCAGTCCTCCATTAAGCGCATTCAGCTGGTCCAGAATGCCACTGCTCGCCTCTTGACTGGTACTCGTAAGAGGGAGCATATAACTCCCACTCTGGCATCCCTTCACTGGCTCCCCATTCATTTTAGAGTTATTTTCAAGATCCTCCTCTTTGTTTTCAAATCTCTGAATAATCTCGCGCCACCTTACCTTTCTGAGCTCATCCGCCCCTACACACCTGCCCGGCGCCTCAGGTCTGTGGACCAGTCTTTGTTAGAAGTACCAAGAACTAAACTGAGGCTCAGAGGGGATCGAGCCTTTTCTGTTGCTGGTCCCTCTCTCTGGAATGACCTCCCACTGAACATTCGGCAAGCCTCCTCGCTGCCCATCTTTAAAGCCCTCCTCAAAACTCACTTGTATTCTTTGGCGTTCGACTCAGCATGACTTAGATTTGTTCTTGATTTTACTGCTTGGTGCTTTCTACCGCCTTTATTACCGATTCATCTTACTGTTTATTGTGTATGTTAAATCGCTCCATGTACAGCACTTTGTATGCAGCGATGGCTGTTTGAAAGTGCTCTATAAATACTGTTGACTTGACTTAAAGAAGTAAGAAATGTTTGCGTCATTTCAATGGATAGTGTGCTGCTCCTTCTGACGTGGGCGCCTTGGCCACCTGGGTGCAGTAATATATAAGTGTAAGGATACACTGCATACGAAGACGGTCACTGCTTGTCAGTCAACTGCAGTAATAATAGGCGCTCTTCGCAGAGGAGGAAGAATATATGCCTCAGAGAGTTGTTAGTTTATCTTTCAAAGAGTCCTTTTTTGGGTTGCTTTAAGTAGACAAGGTGTAATTTGTTTTTTTATTTAGTTTGACAGTAACCTTCAACTGGAAGTTGCAATAAATATATCAAAGCAAAAAAAAGAAAAGAAACAGATTTTATTTAGAAACGCTTTAGTCTGGTCACTTCTATCTCTAATGATCCTTTTGAAGATGGAACATTTGAAGGTCAATGTAAACAGTCCATTTTGTCTCACTACCTTTAACACAGCACACCAAAGCAGGACGTAATGGCTCGTGGCAGCATCAAAAACAATTGCTTTCAACAATGGCTTCAAGTGTCGGTTCTTGAAGTTCACACCCCGGGCTCTCTGTGCAACTTTTGACACAACTTTGGAAGCTGGAAAATGGTGTTCTTCTCCAGTTTTGACTCGTTTTTCTGTCCTGTCGAGGCACCTTAAAACAATCCCTTGTGCTGGTAAACAAGGTCATAAAGTCAACTAGCACATTATCACGACACTGAGGATGTGACCTTTGAATCCATCGAAAGAGAGAACATCAACTTTACCCTTCGGACCTTTGCACCCGCACTAAAAATTCCACTGCACTATAAAAATATGAGTTGAAGGCTACATGTGTGTTTGAATGTTCACAAAGCAACCGACTCCTGATTGAATCCAGAAGGGAAATTGACGTGACTTGGATGCGTAAATGTCATTTTGAGGCATTTGCAACGTGACAAACGCGAGTCCAATCAAGGCCAATTTCAAGCAACAGAAAATGAAGGTAAACTTGTGGTGGTCAGTTGAAAAACAAAACAAAATTTCCAGGATAGGTGCCGCTAATGGGACGCCGTCGAGGCTGAAGCTGAGGCTGTGAACGTGTCAATGTTTGACACGACAAGAAGCTAATAGCTAACCACATTCCCAAATGGCGGATAATGATTATTGGAAAAGGCTGCAAGCACTTCACACTGCCTCGCCACTATCAAGCCCGTTTATTGAATGAGGCAAAAAAAAAAAAAAAAGAAAGAAACACCGTCGTGTCCGTCTTACTTTTCAGACAATGCAGGTTTGACTTTTCAACTTCCAAATGAAGTTCACACCGTTAAATATTAACACCAGCTGGTTATTGCTGAATGCAGCTGATATCGGTGTGAAAGTGACGAAGAAACGGTGTGAAAAAGAAACCTTCTTGACGGCGCTTTTGATTGCCGAAGTGAAACGCGTGAAGGATGAAAACGAGCGTTGCGGCGGGTGGCGTCATCCCCGATACCGGAGCGCTCATTCGCCTCAACCGCTTCAAAGAAGTGCAAGTTTTAGTCAGACTGATTTAAATGAGCAGAGTAGCTCCGACTGGAATACTTTCGGTCTGGTTCCGACTTGATGAAGTTGACTTGTTTGAGTCTGAAATGTTGGCTTCAATGCAAAATGGCAGTTCCTCAAAGTTTTATAGAGCATGGCTCCTGGAGACTTTTTTTTGTGGGTTTAAAAAAAAGCCCAGTGGTTATGGCTCTGTGGATATGGCGCTAAAATGTCTCCTTGAAACCAAAATGGGAAATGTCCTTGAGACTTTTTTGTGGGTCTAGTTGTGAGATAGTTCAGGCTGGTAAGTAAAACTTGCTTTGGGGGCTGAATTTTTGAGGAATCCAGGAGGAATGGATTTCTGGTAATGCCCCTAAAATTCCAGCTTTGAACTAAAATAGCAGACTTCCTGAGTCTTACTGGCCCTGACTTTGACACTTTTTTGTGGGTCTCGCCATGACACACATAGGAATCAAATTTCATGTGCAAAGTGAAACGTGCTTTGTGGTCTGATTTTTTTCAAGAATTCTGGTGATATGGATCTCTGTAAATTTTTAAACCTCTTTAAACCAAAATTTTGTGGGACCACTCATGAAAGACATGACTGGACTCAGAGGCTGAATTTTCAAACAACCATATGAAAGACTGCGCTGTTCTATTTGCTGATCAGGATGACCAATCGAAAGTGCAAAGCGAGTTTTGACAATGTTTGCTTTGGCTTTAGTGAGGAAGAAAGAGACTCAAGTCGATTGGCTCTCAGGTGCTTCTTCAATTGGATGTGTAAACACTGGACGTTTTTATGTGGGTCAACGGCTTGCTAGTTAAAAACGGGCGGCCACAAATAAAAACGAGGAATGACAGCAGGGTGGGACTGGTCACTCGAGACATTCAATTGAGCCAAAATCAACCTTAGAAGAACAACAAAGATGGCGGTTAAAAAACCCCCAACAAACTTTAGGACAACTCCAGAGCAGCCATATTTGTAGTTCTTCTGACACAGAGCTTATTGCACCAACTATTTCTGCATGATGATGAACATGAAACCCTAGCCGGGGCTTGAAACCCTAACTTGAAACTGTCACACGTTTAAAAACCCTCACCCAGACATCAAGTGCCAACTTGAAACCCTAACCCTTGAACCGTGCGTTGAAACCTTACGCCCAGGCTTGAAACCCTTATCCAAGGTGGAAACCCTACATTGAAACCCAAAGCCTTATTTGCAAGCCCAACCCATGCTTGAAAGGCAAATTTAAAATCCCCATCCTCGTTTAAAACCCAGGTCTAGGCATGACACCCTAACTTGAAATATTAATTTGTCACCCTAACCCAGGTTTGAAAATGTAATTTGAACTTCGTACCCACCCTTTAAAGACAAACTTGAAACCCTTATTTGAAACCAAGCCTGTGTTTGAAACTTTAACCGTGGCTTGAAACCCAACTTGAAAACAGAAACATTCATTTGAAACCTTAATTCCAAACCTTAGGCCAAGTTTGAAACACTACTTCAAAAACCTTAAAACTGGTTTGACCTTAACCCATTTTAAAAATTCCACTTTGGATTATTAAGTCTTATTTGCAAACCTAATTTGAAACACAGCTTTAAAAACAAAAATTTAAAAAAACTCTACATGAAACCTTACCCGAGTGAATCAATCTCACCAAGAGGCCCGATTTAAACCCATGAGCCCTGTTTGCAACCCTATTTCTTTGTTTATTATTTATTATTTAGTTGTTTACGATGATACTAGTGCAGCGTGTTATACCGGAGACAAATTCCTTGTGTGTTCTACATACTTGGCCAATAAAGATGATTCTGATTCTGATTCTGATTCTGATTCAAAACCGTACTTTTTGGGACGTTCAGAGACGAAGGCCCCACTGTCCTGCAGCAATATCTCACTGAAAAAAAGTGAAGTGCTAAATTCTTTCCCACGAAACATGTCCGCCAGGCCCGAGAAGAAAAAAGACCAACGTCCCGTTGCGGGTTTTTTCTGTTTCTTCTCCTTCTCATCTTTCCTTTTTGTACCTGCATCCTTTCTTCCATTCAACTCGTCCCAGCCCTTTCGTCTTTTTCACTCTTTCGGGGGCCTCATTATGACTTCAATCAAAACATTTTTATTTCCTCCCTTGCTGCTCCAAAGGACAAAGGGGGGTGGGGGGGTGACCAGAGTGGTGGGGGATCAGGGACCCCCATCCAAAACCCCCTCTCCCTAAGTGTCCATTCACCGAGGGTGCGGCTCGGGCCTCCTTGAGGGCAGCCATTGTGTCTCGACAAGGCATACAGTACCAGGATGGGGGGTGGGTGGGAGCAGGGCGGTTGATGGGGGTTGACCCTGAGATTCTAAATGGGGTCCTCATCAGAACACAAAGACACAGGAGGGGAGGAGCCTATTGGTGGCCAAAAAGGAAGTGTTGCCATTGTCTAAACACACACATACAGATGGCGTCAAACCCTACTTTGCAATCTTCATGCATATTTGAAACCCTAATTTCAACCCCCGGTCCTATCTTGAAACCCTACTCTGATCACCTATGCGATTTTTTGGGAAAAATCATAGCACAAACTTGAAACACCCTAATTTGAAACCGTAACACAAAATCTAAAAAAAGGCCTCAAACATCAGCACTGTTTTGAAAGACTTCCTTCAATACTTGATGTCCTGGAACCCTAATTTGAAAATGCAGCTCCTGTTTGAAACCCTAACCCTGTCTTTAAACCTTACTTTTGATCCACGCATTTTCAAAAACCCAAACACAGACTTGAAAACAGTTCAATTCATAATCTGTGTTTGAAACCCTAATTTGAAACCACTAGCATGGCTTGAAAACCTCATTTAAAACCCTAACCTTAGCTCGCAACCCGAATTTGAAAACCTTGCTTGGGAAGCAAGGAGACGCTTCCTCAGCCTGACCATGAGGGATCCCACAGACCCTGAATGAGGGTCCTAATTAGTCCACAATAGAATTGAGGTGGTAGGGCAAGGGGTAGTGGACTGGGTCTTTTAGGCCCAAAAGGAAGTGTAGCCATTGTCCACACGCACGCACACATGCGCAATTTGGGTTTTTAACGATTATCCTGATGTGTTGCATTTGCTACGACTCGGTCTCTCCAGCTGGCATCTTCCACAAATAAATAAAGACGTCAACAACTAGAGTCCGAAATAACAACACACAGACACACTATGACAGACAGACACACAAACATGCCATTTTTTTTTTCAATATGTGTTCAAAAGTGTGTGTGTGTGCATCCCGGGAGAAACTGTGTCAATTGGTGGTAATCTAGGGTGGGGATTATGCAAATGTGGGTCCATATATTCATGTGCACAAAGGTTGATGTTCAGAATGTAGGAATATGCAGACAAAGGAATTTTTAGAAAGGGGGCATTGGATGGAATGTTTTCTCATTAACTTTGTTTTTATGATATGTGTGCCATTTTCGTGATGTCAGCCTTCAACCCGCTTTGACCGTCTTGCATCAGGTTCTATGCGCTTATATTCAAGTTTCATCTGCTTATGCTCGGTTTTTCAATCAGCTTCGATCATCGGGTGAGTTTCTCTACCGTCGGCTACGATCAAGCTCTCGAAGCTTCTATGATCACATTTCGATCGAGGTCCGTCAACTTCACTCGGTTTCCATTCTGTTCCGTCAGTGTCTCTAAACTCCAATTTTCAGCTCCCATCTGGTTCCATCACGTGTTATCGGCTTGGATCCAATTCTATGGGTCTCCATGAGGCATTCTCATCAGTTTCTGTCAGTTTCTACATCAGGTTGTCGAAATATCGTGTGCTCATGCACAATCACGTTAAATGAGAATGTCACAACCGTTAGCAGCCGTCTATGAGTTGATTGGAGACATTGCGACCAGAGGGTAGTCCTTTGTGGCGATGTATAGTGGGGGGTTGGGGAGGACAAACCTGCAGGCTAATTGCTCTTGTCAGTCTTTTTAAGACAATTAAGACCCCTTCCCTCTATGGGAGCCTAATTGCAGCTGATAATGATTGTTTGGAACCTCATCTCCAGCCATAATTAACACGTGTGCTGACAAATTGACCCACTTGATTCTGCGCAAATCCCAGGTCATTGTGCTGCTAATTGGGTCTAATGTAAGCAGATACTTAGATGCGAATACCTCCCCGCCCACCCCCCAAACTCCCATCAACCCCCTCAGCACCCCACCCCCCCCACCCTTGCTGCTCTACATTGAATACACTCCTAATCTCCGCAATCAACAGCCTTTGCTTTCGAGCTTTGCGACCAAAAAATACACTTTGGCTAGTGACAACTTCTCCTTGTCTGAGATCAAATCAAGGATCTAGCTATGAATAAAAGCAATAAAAACGGGGTAAGGTGCATGCCAGATTAATGCCTTTGTAAAACCTGAATGAGTCGTCCTTCCGAATATTCACTCAGTAGATTTGTTTGGGAAATTGGAATTAAAAAATATTTTAAAAAACAGCCCCAGACTCCAATTCTATTGGTACAAATGAAGTTTGGAGTCAAGATCAATCATAACAGGCCTATTAGACATTTTAAGGTGAAAAAAAAAATCACCCCGCAACATCAACTTCAGTGACAAGAAGCAGTAAAGTAGGCATGTTTCCTATAACTTGTCACATGAAAACATTTCAAGGATTCTCGTGCAAAACTGAAGAGAAAGTTGCTTGTTTTAGTTTGAAGCAGCATTTCACACGTTGATGTGCCTGTAAAGTTACCGGGAAAAAAAATACATGAATGTATCAGTCACTGGCACCGTTACACAGGTCAACATAAAATTAGGTGAGCATGTCGGTCATAACGCAATACACCCAAACTTTTTGAGTGCCCAGGCCAGAGATGGAAAGAATGTTAGCCAGATGTTTCTGAAGCAGCCATTATAGGGTTAATTTGGCCATTTACCCAAATTGAAAAACAAACAAAAAAAATCAGCACCCAACACTAATTCAGACTCAAATATACCGTCGAGAAAAAAAACAAATAAAAATAAAATCTAGCCTCGGCACTAAATTCACAGATGGACATGAAATTGAGTGCTTCTGCACTGGTAGTACGAAAATGTCTCAAGGGCCAATACCGAAAACTGAAAAGGAAGATGGCTATTTTGGTTTGAAGCAGCTATTTCGGGTGAATTCCTACAACTCCTACTTAGAAGCATTCCCAAATGGAAGCAGGTGGAGGATAGACTGTGGAAAAGTGGGTGTGAGGGTCTGTTATAGTCCAACTAGGAAAGAGGGGGCTTGTTCTCAGGCATTATCAGTAGGCCTCCCCCTTGCTGACCCACTGTCAGTCAAATGGCAATATAGCGGCCCTAGCTCTCCCGTGCTCCCACACCCTATTTACTCAGTCGCCCCCTCCCCTCAACCCGCCACCGTTGCGGCAGCCCACGCTCCGGCAAACAAGCCACATTGACACTGTCTTTTGTTAGTGCTGAATGCGGGCTACTAGTCAACAGGCCGGGCCACCATTCACCGGGGTGCCACGTCGGGGCGAGTCAAGACGCGATGGTGGGGGAATACAAAGCGCATGAATACAGAGTGTCTTGGGTCGTTATATTTACTGACTTTATGACTACCTTCACATCTAATCAAAAAAAAAAGACTTGCAACTCATTCCTGCTAACAAATAATATGATTTTCTATAAATAATAACTATTTTCATTATTTTGTTGCAAGTTGGTATTCGACCGTATATCGCTCATGTCCTGTTGTGCACCTCAAAATCATGTTCAGTCACTAATTTAACAAGGTCTACGGTTTTTGGCTTCAGTGGCATCCAATTAGAAGCCAGTCGGGTGTGATTGGCACTTTGTGGCCAAAGCATCTCGCTTTACCATAAGAGACAAAAACAGAAGCTACTCTGTCCCAGCTAGCACTTAAAACAAACTGGGACAGAGTGCGGCCCGGGGGCCACGTCGGGCCCACACACAGTTGTCACCGACCTATCCTTGCTTGAAAGGTTTGCTGCCTGCAAGCTTTGATGGAGGAATTATTGATCACAAACTCAGGACATATGGAGACAAGTGACTGGTTGCCAGCCAATATATGGGCACAAAGAAAAAAATTGAGTTGTTTTCTCTGAAAGTCAACCAAATTGAACGTTGGCAGCACGACTGCATGATGAAAAGCAACATTGACATTTAGACCTAACGGCGGCTTCTCACTGTCAGGCTAACCAGCAACTAATCCCCTTGGAAAAAATGATGGCCTGTGCGGTGGTGCCGGCGGAGGAGGAGACCACCCAGACCTCCTCCGATGGCATAATTCCAAGGTAGAGGATCAGGTGGCAGGCAGACACTGGAGTGAGCCATCCAAAACACGTTTGATCACCACCTGAGATCTCACGAGGATACGATGGTGGGAAAAGATGACGCAGAAAAAAAAAAAGCCACGAAGGTCCCACTCAAGCCATGCGATTTATCAGTCGCGGTGCTTTTGATATTTATTCTTTTGCAATCCAAAGCCCATTCAGTCTTGTGTAGTTTGAGATGTGACAAAAGCTAAAAAATGTGAGTGTCAAAGTAGGGTTTCCAGTCATGTGTCTTTTTGAATGGATTGCACTATCAATTATTCAATCATATAGTCTGCTAATTGCAGACGATGCCTTTTTTTACATGCAGGAGCGATGTGACATCATCTTTAATAAACGTCTCCAAGAAATGACATCGAAAGGCGTTGCCTTATTTCCCTAAAATATTTCTACCTCCTCCCACCTTGCTACTTGCTACTGTGCCAAGCGACTTTTTGGGGGCGTTAAATTGCCCAAATGGCAGAAAAAGGGGCTGATGCAATTTACGTGTGCCCGTCCATGATGAAAATGTGTGCTGGATTACGAGTCTATCGGTCACACGGATGCTAATAATCTCCATTGGCCACCTGCTATACAGGACTGACGGCGACGGCCACATCTTCAACAAGCAAGAAGATGCCTGCGTTCAGCTTGCGCCGAGAATGTTTGGAAAAAGTGTGGAGGAGCTCATAAACACTTGCTCGAACTGCCGGCGATCCATCTTTCCCACTTCCAATGAAACCCAAGATGATGACATAAACATCTGCGCACGCAGCAGCAGTGCAACTTTTCTCCGACGTTCTTCCGCGGGGAAACAAACAAGAGGAAACAAACGTGGCATTGAGCGGGAGCGGCGACCGGTCCCGGGAGATGCGGCGGCACATTCCACGAAAATCATCTGTGCGAGATCGGACGCTTAATGCGATTACGGAGAAGCAGGGTCAGTGTCTTGCGGCCAACTGTGGGAGTTCGGCTAAATGCCTTTCCCAGAATTCGCAAGCTCAGCTCTTCCTTTTTTTTTTTTGTTAAGGAGAAGAGAGCTCCATGATTCCATTCAGGAATTTTTCCAAGCAAGTAGGAAGTGAGGAGAAAAAAAATCCACAATAACACAACACATTATCATTATTATTATAATATATTTTTTGGGGGGGTGGAAAATAATTCCCTTCGATGAAGCCCCTGTGCACTTTGTGCTGACATTGCATTCTGTTTTCCAGCTACAACTCAGGGGTGAAGTCGGGATAAAAATGTCGCGCCCTCGGCAGCTGTGTAAGTCACGCTGAAGGGCCACCAAATGTTGGGGAATTTTAATGCAATTTGACATTCTGCAAATGAAATTAAAGTAAAAAAATGAGAGCGCATCCGTTAAGACGAGCGAATTGGTCAAGATGGAATTATTGAAAGCTCGTATCCCACTGAGTGGTGAACGTTTGAGTGTGTGCGAGGATAGCGGATCTTATTTCTTTTTTTTTGTTGTTAGGTTTCATTTGAGCTTGCAACGACGTTTGCCAGCATTTTTAACGGTCGACGACAGTTTTTGCGAATATTTGCGATGTTGAATGAACCCTGAGGAAGAATGAACATTAGCTAACTTGGCAAACATTCAACCTGATTGTCCCTCAGTGGTCAACATATCGTCACTGTCATAAAAAAAAAGGATCTTGCTTCAGTTTCCCCAACTACGGCGTTGTTGAAGTTTGTTTCTCAAAAACATTCAGGCTTTCAATCTTGAGGCCCAAACATTCCGCTTTGCGACACTTTTTGGACACTCGAACGTTCAAGGGAGTTCATAGATTTGACAATCGTTTTCAAAACAACTCAACTTAACTATATTTATAGAGCACTTTCAAACAGGCTAAAAAGTAGCTCAGCTTCATACCGCACCCTCGTCACTTCTGGTTTACGGTAAGGGGCCTCGGCTTCTTTTTCTGCTACAATGTCAGTCGAGTCAAAGCGAGGTAAAGATGTTGAATTATCGTCACGGAGGAATCACTTGTACCCAACACGTAGGCAGCAAAATAAACAAACGCCCGCGTGGTGCCGTCAGAGCGAAGGAGAACCCTGCTGGGAGGAACGTCCACCACCCCCGTGTGTGTGTGCGTGACTTGAAATGGAGGAAAACAATGCACCGAGCACGGAAAGTTGTCGGAAGGTGATCTCCTGGTGTGAGGCACCAGCATGATTGATAGCTGCTGACGTTTTTGCCCTCATTAGACTTGTCACACCAGAGAAAAACGCTTGGACTTTTTTTATTTATTTATTTCATACTTAAAATAGATAAATCTGTCCTCATAACACGTTGAATTTATTCCATATTTATTGTTTTAAATCTAAATTCTCTAACTACCTCTTCAAACGTCGAGGTACGACCGTTTTCGTCATTGCAAGGAAGAGAATGAGGAAGAGGAAGGTGGGGTGATAATGATGAGGAGGATAATGATGAAGATGATGATGATAGGTAGGTGGTTGAAATAAATAAGGAGTACGATGTTGCGAGTAGGAAACATGAGGATGAACAAGAATGAATGTTATGAATGAAATGAATGAATGAAAGAATGAAGAAAGAATGAATGAATGAGAATGTTAATGACGACTATGAATAAGATGAGCGTTCAGTGTCTGGAATGCTCCGGACAGAACTAGATTCCACAAACATAGGCACATATTTGACGAAAAAAATCAATTATTTACAACAGAGCGCAAGACTGACAAAGTACAATGAAGAACGTTGGTACCCAAAAAAAACAGGAAAAAGCCAAAACAAAGGAATTGTCACGTCGCGTGTCCGCCAGCAGGTGGCGGGTTTTCTCCCCCGCCATCCGCGCACCTGTCCGTAATTTCGGGCTGATTACCCTCTTTTATTAAGAGACTCCGACAGTCATCTCGCTGCCGGAGAATTCCTCACCGTGCCATTGATCTCTCGTGCTAATTCCTCTATTTGTAGATTACTCGTTGCCTTCTTGCCTTGCGGCCTTTACTCTTGCCATTAGCGTTAGTCTCTAAATTGAATACTTCGATATTGCCTAATCAGTAGTTCCTCGCACTTTGTTTTTCAGCGAGCGTTTTCAGTTGTTTCCTTATTTCTTCCCTGGTCCTTATTTGACCAGCGTTTTGTGTTTCCGTTTTTTCCCTGTCGGGCTCTTTCTGTTTTTGTCATTAAAGACACTCTTTGCTTTGAGAAAATCCTTTCGTTGTCTGTTTTCCGGGGATCCAATTCGTTATTTTCCTCGTTCTGCACGGAGCGATCATTATCGCTTCGGGCAGATCGTGACAGAATTCTCCGGCCACCATGGATCCCGCAGACATCGAAAGAATTTTGTCCGCTCTTTCCCGACAAGAGCAACAGATGAGTCAGCAGGGCCAAGCCATTAGGGAACTCCGTGGCGCGGTCTCCATGCTGGCTCATCGGTCCGATGATTTAGAACCTCGGTTGGTCCGGGTGGAAGAGCGGAGACCATCTCCCCCCGGGGTTCGTTCTATCATTCCCGAAGCGCCCCCCTCATATCCCATTATGACGAGGGAGCCATCGCTTCCACACCCCCCTCGCTACGGGGGCGAGCACGTGCAGTGTGGACACTTCCTCCACCAGTGCTCTCTCATTTTTGATCAACAGCCGTCTGCCTATGCTAATGACGCCGCCAAGGTGGCTTACGTCATGAGTCTGTTAACAGGTCCGGCAGCATCGTGGGCGATTGCGACAAGTGACGCCAAACCGAATCTCCGTACTTCGTTCCCCGACTTCGTGGCTGCGTTCCGCCGGGTGTTCCATCATCCCGTGCGGGGCAGAGAGGCAGAGGGCCGGTTACTCGCCATCCACCAGGGAGAGCGATCGGTAGCGGACTACTCCATCGAGTTCCGGATCCTGGCCGCCCAGAGTGGATACGATGATCGGGCGCTGTGTGGTCTATTTCGCCGTGGACTAAACCCTCAACTCAAGGACGAGCTGGCGACCCGCGACCACAGCACCAACCTGGAGGAATTAATCGACCTCTCCCTCCTCATGGACAATCGCCTGAGGGAGCGAAGCCGGGAGCGTGGGGGTGAGCGGCCCCAGTTCCGACGAACACCCACGGAGGGACAGGTGCAGCTGGGAGGCAGGGACGCTGGTGCGGAGGAAGGAAAGCGTCGTTTCAGCGATCGAGCGACGACTGACGGTGTTCCACCATCTCCTCACGCCGCAACCAGCCATCCGGGGCCGTCACCCCCTGCCCACCAGGAGTACTGTGAGTCACGACCGCGCGCGCCTCCCTTCGAGTCTAGGCGAGTCGACTCGCGGCCTGGTCACCCCAACAGACTCGAACTCGAGGGGGAGATATTAGGGGGGTCCCGGTCGTGGCGGGTTCGGGCTCTGGTAGACTCGGGGGCAGATGACTGCATAATGGACACCGATCTCGCTTCCGAGCTGGGTTGTTCCGTGGAGAAGCTGATAGATAGGAAGCGGGTTTGTGATCTTGATGGGCGTCTCCTGGCGGTAGTTACGCATAGGACGGAGCCGTTGAAACTTCTACTGTCCGGCAACCATGTCGAACATCGTCGTTTTTACTTAATGCGGTCTCGCAACGCCCCGATCGTTCTCGGGTTACCCTGGCTCAAGACACACAATCCCGTGATTTCCTGGGCGCGCCCAGCGATAGACAGCTGGAGCCAGTACTGTTACCAGCACTGTCTGCAATCGGCCGTCGGGAGGCATGAACGTGTCACACCCCCCGAGGAGATCTGCCTTGACGGAGTGCCGGATTGCTATCGGGATCTAAAGGAGGTGTTCAGCGAGGATCGTGCCCACTCTTTGCCTCCACACCGCCCCTACGATTGTGCTATAGACCTGCAGGCGGGCGCTCCGTTGCCGACCTCGCGGCTGTATCAGGTGTCCCAACCCGAGCGCGAGGCATTGACGGAGTACATCAACAGCTCGCTCGCCGCAGGTCTTATTAGACCATCGCGTTCACCGTTAGGGGCGGGTTTTTTCTTCGTAGGGAAAAAAGACAAGACCCTACGACCCTGCGTAGATTATCGGGGTTTAAACGAGATAACTATTAAGAATAGATACCCGCTACCCTTGCTGGACTCCGCCTTCGCCCCATTACAGTCAGCCACCATTTTCTCCAAATTAGACTTGCGCAGCGCTTACCACTTGGTTCGCATCCGGGAGGGTGACGAGTGGAAGACGGCTTTTAAGACCCCTCTGGGTCATTTTGAATACTTGGTTATGCCTTTTGGGCTCACCAACGCCCCTGCCGTTTTCCAAAACCTAATCAATGATGTGCTAAGGGACATGATTAACATCTTTTGTTTCGTTTACCTTGACGATATTTTAATTTTTTCCCGGTCATTACACGAGCACCAGCAACACGTTAGGCTGGTGCTACAACGTCTACTGGAGAACCGGCTCTTCGTCAAGGCAGAAAAGTGTGAATTCCATGTCCCCGTCATCTCCTTCCTAGGGTTCATTATTGAACAGGGCAGGTTAAGGGCGGACCCCATTAAGACGCGTGCCGTCACTAACTGGCCGGTTCCAACCAATCGCAAGGAACTGCAGCGCTTTCTGGGGTTCGCCAACTTCTACCGACGCTTCATCCGCGGTTATAGTCAGAAGGCGCTCCCCTTAACCCGCCTTACGTCCATTAAAACCCCATTTAAGTGGGATCCGACCGCGGATGCGGCGTTCGCAAACCTGAAGGCGGCGTTCACCAGTCCCCCCGTACTACAGCACCCTGATCCTGATCTCCCCTTTATCGTGGAGGTGGACGCCTCGGATTCGGGGGTGGGGGCTGTGCTGTCCCAGCGCTCTCCGGTCGACCAGAAGTTGCACCCCTGCGCCTTCTTCTCCCGTCGACTCAGTGCCGCCGAGTCCAATTACGACGTGGGCAACCGTGAACTGTTGGCAGTTGTGACCGCCTTGCAGGAGTGGCGGCACTGGCTCGAGGGGGCAAGGGAACCCTTCACGGTCTACACAGATCATAAGAACCTCGCCTACCTTCGCTCCGCCAAAAGACTGAACGCCCGTCAGGCCCGGTGGGCCCTCTTCCTCACCAGGTTCGACTTCATCCTCACCTACTCTCCCGGGTCTAAGAACACCAAGCCCGACGCCCTCTCCCGTCTCCACGAGCCTGCGGGGAGGGATCGATCCCCGGAGACCATCCTCCCGACCCGGTGCATCGTGGGGGCCGTCCAGTGGGAGGTTGAGCAGCGGATCCAGGCAGCCCTGGAGGGGGTTCAGGTGCCGAAGGAGTGCCCAGCAGGGAGGCTATTCGTACCTCCCTCCTTACGATCTGAAGTTCTGCAGTGGGGACATGGGTCCAAGGTGGCGTGTCATCCCGGGGTGAACCGGACTGTGCAACTCGTCGCCCAGCGTTTCTGGTGGCCGGAGCTCCGCAACGACGTGACGGAGTTCATCAAGGCCTGCACCTCCTGCGCCTGCGGCAAGTCGTCCCATCAGCCGCCGGCGGGACTGCTCCAGCCGTTGCCCATTCCTCCTCGCCCGTGGTCCCACATCGCCCTGGACTTCGTCACGGGTCTCCCGCCTTCCCGGGGTCGAACTGTCGTACTCACGATCGTGGACCGCTTCTCCAAGGCGGCTCATTTTGTTCCTTTGTCCAGGTTGCCGTCGGCGCTGGAGACCGCCGACCTCCTTGTCGAACACGTCTTCCGTCTCCACGGCATTCCACTGGACATTGTCTCGGACCGGGGGCCCCAGTTCGTATCCCGCGTCTGGAAGCAGTTCTGCCGGTCCCTCGGGGCCACTGCCAGTCTGACCTCGGGGTACCACCCCCAGTCCAATGGACAAGCCGAGCGTGCCAACCAGGATCTGGGGGCGGCCCTCCGCTGTGTGTGCCTTCACCGTCCCTCGTCCTGGGTCGACCACTTACCCTGGGTGGAGTACGCGCACAACACCCTCGTCTCTTCTGCCACCGGTAGGTCCCCCTTCATGGCCGCCTACGGGTACCAGCCGCCGCTGTTCCCGTCCCAGGAGGGGCAGGTGGAGGTCCCCTCTGTGCAGCACCACCTCAAGCGGGCCCATCGCGTGTGGAAGGAGGCCCGGGCTGCGTTGTCCCGCACGGCGGCCAGGAACCAGCGGATCGCGGATCGTCGCCGGCGCCCGGCTCCTTCATACGTGGTAGGACAGAAGGTGTGGTTGGCGACGAGGGATCTTCGGCTGGCCGGCACGTCTGCGAAACTGGGACCCCGATTTACTGGACCGTTCGAGGTCGAGGCCGTCATCAGTCCAGCTGCAGTCAGGCTCCGGCTACCGCCCACCATGAAGGTTCACCCCGTCTTCCACGTCTCCCTTATCAAACCCGTGTCTCCCAGTGACTTGGCTCCTCCTCCCACGCCGCCGCCGCCTCCGCGGGTCGTCGACGGTGACCCGGTGTACACGGTTCGTGCCATCCTGGACTCTCGGCGCAGGGGAAAGGGGTTCCAGTATCTGGTCGACTGGGAGGGCTACGGGCCTGAGGAGCGGCAGTGGGTGCCTCGCTCCTGGATCCTTGATCCGTCCCTTTTGCGCGACTTCCACGCTGCACATCCATCCAAGCCGGGTAGTCCGCCGGGAGGCGTCCATTGAGGGGGGGGTACTGTCACGTCGCGTGTCCGCCAGCAGGTGGCGGGTTTTCTCCCCCGCCATCCGCGCACCTGTCCGTAATTTCGGGCTGATTACCCTCTTTTATTAAGAGACTCCGACAGTCATCTCGCTGCCGGAGAATTCCTCACCGTGCCATTGATCTCTCGTGCTAATTCCTCTATTTGTAGATTACTCGTTGCCTTCTTGCCTTGCGGCCTTTACTCTTGCCATTAGCGTTAGTCTCTAAATTGAATACTTCGATATTGCCTAATCAGTAGTTCCTCGCACTTTGTTTTTCAGCGAGCGTTTTCAGTTGTTTCCTTATTTCTTCCCTGGTCCTTATTTGACCAGCGTTTTGTGTTTCCGTTTTTTCCCTGTCGGGCTCTTTCTGTTTTTGTCATTAAAGACACTCTTTGCTTTGAGAAAATCCTTTCGTTGTCTGTTTTCCGGGGATCCAATTCGTTATTTTCCTCGTTCTGCACGGAGCGATCATTATCGCTTCGGGCAGATCGTGACAGGAATACGTGAGAATATCAACCAAAATGTAACAACAACCAACATGTAAAAAAACAAACAAACAATGAGGATGATGATGATGAGGAAGTTGTGAAGGATGAAGTATGGGACGGGGTTATTCCCGTGATGAAGAGGAGGATGATGATGATGAGTCAGGAGGAGGAAGATGAGGAAGGAGAGCGAAGAGGAGGAACTGAATGACGGTGAAGGGCACGGAGGACGGCTGGGGTGATGACGATCATGAGGGAGAGGAGAATGAAGACGGGAACGAGCGGGCGAGGATGACGAAGAGTTGGGAGGATGTGACGGATGCTCAGGAGAACGATGAGGATGACGACGACGAGGAAGAGTTCGGAAGAGGGAGTAGAAGGTGAGGAAGATGAGGATGAAGGGGACGATGATGTGGGGAAGGATGGTGATAATGGGAATGCGTAGGATGAAGAGGAGCAGTGGGTATTAGTGATGATGATGATGATGATGATGACGACGGCAACGAAGCCGAGGTCTTATCTGTCATCGGCCTCTTCCGCCCGCCTTTCAAGTCGTAATGAGCACTTTGCAGGCCACTCCACAACTTCCCCCTCACTTTTGTTATCGGCCAATCATCACCAGCCAACCTCAGCTTCTTCCTCTTCTTCTTCTCTACAGCGTGACTAAATGACGTCGCCCCCCGGGGGCTAATTAGGGGCGTGACCTCACTTATTTACATTTAGAGTGAATCCTCACAGTGAGATGGCGCTTTAAAAAAAAAAAGAAGTCATTAACCCCTTTCTTAGCGTGTCACCATTCCGATTACACTTCATTGTTCTCCGCGACAGAATATCTTCCACACACGTCAGTCTGTTCCCACAATAACGTGATAAGCGTCCGGGCGCACGCACGCACTCCGTGTACATTTGATCCTATCCTGCCATCTCATGTGCGGACCTCACAATTTTGGAATTTCACCTCAATTTTAAGGCTCAGAAATACACCTTCAAAATATGACGATACTTCTGACTTCCAAGTGCGACGTCAGTTGAGGCAGCAGGTACCTTACGAGGGCTAACGGTGCATGCGTTTTGTTTGTTCCTTGGCTTTTTGGTGACATTTATTTGGACAGTTGCAGAGGAGAGAAAGAATATATACAGGAAGTGACTTTTTTTTAACTCAGGTCAAGTTGTACAGGTGAGGCAAGGCAACCTCCACAAAATCTTTGCATTTTGGACACTTTTGTTTTCAACATGTGTTAAAAAAGAAACAAAAAAACCGTGAAAAAGACTCTGCCTGTGTTGTCTGCTTCTTAACTCATTCACTCCCAAAGACGTTTTTAAACGTCTTTTCAGACTTGGACTAGAATTGGCTAGTACTGAATGAGTTAATAGGAATTGAACTCACTGGATCAAATCAGTCAGAAGTCTCAAAGTAGGTTGCAAAATATAACTGCCAACGGTGAGCGAAACTTTGAAAACTCGCTGCTTTCGGTTAGCAGACATGTTGTTAGTGTAAAAAGTGCATTTCAGTGAGGACACACACTGAGGAACAGAAGTCGCAAATAAGAAGAAAAATAAATTCACAAAAAAAAAAGTGATATTCATCAAGTTGATTCATCACCAAGCCCTACTACCAAGACCGATAAAAAAAAAAAAAAAAAATTAAACCCAACATGAAGAGGGGAGATGATGGCCACAGCTTGTTCCTGCAACAGATAACTATCAACGTATTCTTACTTCCATTGTTAATTTATGGAAAAAAAAAAGTTTCCAAATCTGAAAATAAATGCAAGTTGACAGGCTTCCTGGCTGGAACATATTGCGTTCGATTTAAGAGGAACTACAGACAAATGACACACAAGCGCACGCACACACACATGCAGACATTTGCGAATACAATCACACAAAGTCACTTTCCAGGTGTCACCAAGGTAAAAATCGTCATCTGTACAAAAACTACCTTTTTATGCTATGGCTTGTGTTGCTGATTCTCTAGCCATCAACCATCTGCTTCGCTTCAACTTTCCGATGTAGATTTTACAGTTGCGTACTCGCTGAGACCGAGCACCAGCACTTGATATAATCTTGCAATCGTGATGAAAAAGTGGTTAGTTTGAATCAAATATCGTCCCGAAGCCTTACTTTGAAACCTTCCGGGAAACCCTGCCGCTTTCTTGCCTTTCAAGCCAATTTTGCGTCCTACTTTTGCCCCAGCCTGCAGGTGGTTACAAACTCTACATGTATACGTGTATGTTTTGGATCACGTCCGCGATCGTAAGCGGTGGTGACTTGCCGGCATTCTGCTTCTGCTCATATTTCTCTTGGCCCGGACAATTCTTTTTCCAGACGAGGGGAGCGTGGCGGCTACTGAGCCAGGAAGCGAGCCCTTGGGCGCACCTCGTTTCCTGCCAAGCGAGCTGTCGACGTCTCCCAGAGCGACCGTCACCGAGGATGACATCACATTTTGAGGTGATGAGTGGCAGAAGTAGAAGTCACTCACTGGACACATCCCTCCCCAATGACTTTACGTTTTGTTTTACAAGCAACAAAGCATACAGCAGTCGAGCCGGCTGGAAAAAACAAAAAACGTGGTTGAGGGGTCACCAGGAAAAGCGGGTGAGAGGGATCGTGTAAAAGAAGGCATGTGTAGTGCCATTGACGATATGTTTGGATTGGATTCTTCGGATGAAAAGTGTCGTTTTGGCTGCCTCACGAAACATTTCATGAAATTGTCAGTGACTCACAACGTGAACTCGGTTTGACCGAGCCGAGGCGCCGAGGGAGTTGATGAATGAGTCAAGGGCTTCGTCAGATCTCTTTAATAAACTCAAACTGTCAATCACCTTGCGTGGCGGCATTTTCCAGGCCGGCGGGGGAAGCGACCGTCACACCGATGGAATCCCGAGCATCTCCCAACCTTGACATCCCACACCCCCCATTCCACTAAGAGCTCATTTTGACGTTGTTTTCCCAACGTTGACTTCGTCCTGCAGGAATCGCTGCAAATTTAGAAAGGAAAACAAACCTCGGGTCCCTGGGAAACGTGGTCTTCGACTGGGCTAGCTGGGCCACTCGCGTGGAGCCGCTTTTGAGCCGCACAATGGCCAGCAGTGTTCTCATGGAGCGCAGTAAATAAATCATTGTTTGGCCGCCTGCTTCCATTCCCCAAACTCCTCACAGACGGCACGCATATATGAGTGCTATGGATTGGGAATTTCTCCATTGTGAGGCAAATGAAGGTTTTCTTATCTGATCTTCTTATCTTATTATGCTATATCTACAAATTTGATTTGAAATTTTACATGAGACCAACGGAGATTCTTTGCCATAGAAGAACAGTCACCAAGTTCTTGGGAGGGCTGATTCACCATTTTGAATCAAAACATTTTTGGCCATATTTGTTTTGGGGCAAGGCATGGCATTGGCATGACTGGATCAAAAGATGTGGCGGTTCGGTCGCCCAACTTTCCGAAGAGATAAAAAAAAAAGTGTCCCATATCAGACTTATGTTTAAAAATAAGAAGGACATTTTGATAGTAAAATTGTAAATTGTGGCATTCTTGATTTTGGAGGACTGCCAAATTTCATTTGACTTCATTATATTAGTTATTTATTAAGGTGAAATGTGTCTTAATGCGATTAAATTGAAGTGCCTGTTAAAAAAAGCTGTGTTTAAAAAACAGCATGTTTTTTCTTTATATTTTCATTTTAAAAATACGTTTAGCAAAAATAACTTAATAGCTTAAAATATATGTAAAATAATATTTCCAAGTTGAAAAGTCAAAAAGTTATTAATTTGTTATTAAAAAAAGACAAGACTGATGGTTGCCTACTTTTTGTTCTTTTTATTATTGTCATTTATTTTTTCCAAGAAACTATTTAAGTAAATGAATGTTTTACAATTTTAAGTTGAAAACTTTCTATATAAGACAGTGATAATAGTACTACATGGTGGCGTTATACCACTTAAAGCAACAGATAGTTGAACACAACAATGGAGCAACAGAAGTAGACAGACAATAGAACAACACTTACATGCATCTATTCTTTATCCTCTGCAAAAATCTAACTGCAGCTTTCTGTGTCACTTATAACAGTTGTGATGCTCTTTCGCCCCCAGTGGCAAAGTTGAACACATTCAAAGGAAGATGCTTACTATTCTAGTTATTTATTTAATTAATTACTATATGTTTTTTACTAAAGTACAACATTATAGAGTGTCTATTTTCCATATTTTAAAGTACGTTGAAATTTTTGGGTTTTATTTTTTTGGGGTAGTGGATTAATTTCCATTTACTGTATGTCAGTGGGAAAAGATGATTTGAAAGATGATCTCATTTCAGGAGTTCTCAAATCTAAATGTAGGTGCGGCATTCTCGTATTGTCGGCATTAGTTTCAGTGAACGAGTTTCCCCCAACATTTTCTTTATCTTTTGTTCTATTTTATTGTATTTATTTAGCCGCCACCAGCACTGCTAACGTGACAAATTGGAGCGCAGCGGCTGTAACAAAGGCGAGCGTGCTTAACAACGCTCGCTTTTTAGCCAACACTGGAGGGAATTTCCAATGCTCCTTTTCTGTCTTTCTTTTCCCGACGTTCTGTCCGGCGTGTGAACGACAATCGTGAATGGATTTTTTTTTTTTGTGGCTGCTAATAGGCAGAGGAGGGCCAACTATAGGCAGAGGAGGGCCAACTTTGGTGGGGAGAGGTAGGAGGCGGGTGGTCAAGAATCAAAATGGGAATGACATTTGCCATCCGCGTAGTGTTCTTTGTCAACGCGCCTTTTCCTTGAGCGAGCCGGAGTACTATCTGCATTGCAAATTGGCACTGGGCGAGTGGACAAGGTGGGGGTCGGTGGGGGTCCCGGTTCCCATACACTCCCCATCCATCAATCAACCCCCCCCTCCTTCACCCACACTCACAACCCATCCCCCCATTGCCAGTGTCAGCTCACCCGGATGCTCATACCGTGTTCTGCTCAGATGGGCTTGGGTAATACAGGAATAAACTTGTTTTCCCTCCCAGAATCTGATTCCTAAATTGAATGGGTGTATTCCACTTTCCCAATTGAAACAACAAAAACAAACAACAAAAAACAATGACAAGGACATTACAGAGATTTCCGCCATCATAGGTGCAGAGGTCACGGGTTCGATTCTGGGCCCCGACCTTCCTTCTGTGGAGTTTGTAGGTTAATTGATAACTCGAGGGTAAATTTTCCGCAGGTGTAATTGTGAGTGTGAAACTTTGTTTATCTATGTGTGCCCTGCGATTGGCTGCCGACCATATTCAGTGCCCTAACAATGAGGCACTCTAAAGCAGCCACGCCAGGTTGTTGCCCCTTGTCCAAACACTGGACAAGAACTCGCATTTCTGCTTTCTCTAAATGACATGCGTGCAGTCATGCAGGACAACGAGGCGCTCTAAAGCGGCTCTACCAGGATGTGAAGATGCATTTTCAGGGTGTATGCATAGCTCGCTAGCTTACTGCAAGTCGCAAGTGTGCTGGATAATGGCTGATTTGAACAAATTCGCTCAAGTTTTTTAATTCTGGGCACCAAAAATGGGACTGAGCATCAATACAGCCACGTCTGCAAAAAGTCAGAAAACCCAAAATGGTTAAAACCAGTTCAAACGCCGTTCCACCACAATTGAGAACTATTTTCTTTCACCGCTTTTTGAAAGCCTTAGGCAATTATCTTGGATTCAGATGATTTTATTTCGTGCAACCATTTGACAAAATAAAATTGAGCAAATTCAATCAAAACCTTTTTCAGTGTACACACGTGCCCCCCATAAACCGCTGAAGTCAATTCATGGCGCAGCTCTAACAGGAGGTGGCTTTGTTGCGGCACCAGGGGAAGTCATGTTGGACATGCGGACCCATTTCCTCCCGCTGAGCCTCATGCTTGAATGTTTATTTTCCCTGCGCGTGGTGGTCTTTTCAATGTATACTTTCCATTCAGCGTGGCCCACGCTGGAGCCTTTAGGAACCGACGCAACTCTATCCCTGCCCAGAGCACTTAAAAATACAGTGCCACACATTCTGGAAAAAAATTAGATGAAATTCCACAGTATTTACAATTCATATGCAGGAAACCTTTTATAAACTGTATTCATCAGGTATGTTAAGTGTTGCCACAAAGTTTGATAGACCTCTTCAATGTAGAATCCACTTCGCAGAGCCCGCAAAAGACATTTGGTAATAGTTTACAAACTTTCACTACTCTTCAACTTAAAGTCATGGGAACCTTTAATTCTGGGTACTTGTAGTTCATAAAAGGTTCTGATCAGTTTTGTCCAGCGAAGTAGATCCCAACACAAAAGTTTCTGGAAAGCTTTCGAAAGTACTACCTCCCTAGCAGAATCTTCTTTTGGGGTGGTGGTTCAATTCCACAACTCTCCTCTAAAACTGTAAAACCATTTGACTGTTGTTGCTTGACAGTCCCGGGGCACTTGTGTCTTGCGCCTGTAATGGGCAGCATTTTTCACAGCGCCGCTTTGTTCAGCGGAGAGATCAGTGCTGTTGAATGGTCTGCGGCTGGATGGATGTAAGTCTTGAGGAGCCGACAATGAGAAAAAAGGAGCGTTAGTGCGGAGCGCCAATGCTGATTTGGAACCGAGAGTCGCGGCTTGGAGTTTGAAGCGTATTACGTGGGACAGGAGAAGTGAACTAATCTCTTTTCGTCAATGGATGCTACAGCTTCGTGTTTGCTTTCAAAACCTAGCTTGTAGCAGACGTGTGCACATTTTCATCATGTCATCTCTGATCCACTGAAAGGACACTTTGATCCTCTCCTCTTTCATCTAGAACTGCTTCAGACAACAAAGTGTATGCAGAAAATTGGTGAAGATTGCACGACTGTCTGTGTCCTTTGTGTTGTGTTGTGTTATTTTGACTTCAAAATGGCGCCGTGAAAGTGGCTGCCTTTCCAGCAGCTCCTATTTTTTTGTTGTTCTACTTCTTCCTTTCATAACTTTGCTGCTGTGAATTGGAAATTTCTCCATTGCGAGACTAGTAAAGGTTTTCTTAAAACTATCCTACCTTGAGTTCTAAAAATGTTTATTTTTGGTAACTGTAGTTCCATCCATCCATCCATTTTCCAATCCGCTTTATCCTCACAAGGATCGCAGGAGCCCATCCCAGCTGTCTTTGGGCAGTTGGCAGGGGACATCCGGGAGAACAACCAAACTCCTCACAAGGAGGCCAGAGCTGGAATTGAACCCTGTACCCCTGCACTGTGAGGTCGACGTGCTGACCACTGGACCACCAGGCCGCGCAACTGTACTTCCCAAAAGTAAAACCATCCATCCGTCCATCCGTTCATCAATTCATGGAATCCTTTCAGGTTTCGTAAATTACCGTGGAACTAAATTTAGCTTCTGTGGTCCAGACACGAAATGTTCCGCCAAAGATTCCTAAAGTCAAGTCAGATTGGGCTAATATGAGGGAAAAGTGGTTAGGATTGCACTACTGTCCGTGTTTAATGTTATGCGTGTTCATTGTTTTGGATCCAATTTCATTCAATGTTTAGTTTGTATGCAAATGATTGGTGTCAACGTTCTGTTGGGTGGTAACGTAATTTAGACTGAGAGAGCTCCTATTTGGATCACCATTTGTTAGCTATCTTGTTTGTTACTACTTTGGACAAGCAATGCGTGAAACAAAAATGACATAAAAAAATCCCACAAACATCCAACCAACGCATCGACTATTTCTGCAAACGGTTGCCCCTGAATCTCAACTTCAAGGAGACGGACAGAAATTCGTGAACGCAGAACGCGGGCAGGATTTCTGTAATCCAACGTTCAAATGATCTTAGTCGCAATTGGAAAATAAAGTTAACTCACAGTAAGTGGATTTCATTATTCTGGAGGCTTTTGGACTCGAGTCATCACAAAGCAACCCGGAGTGAAGTGACATTCTTTTGTTGTCTGGCATCTTCTCAAGTCCTTCGGTCATGTCGTAGATCTGTTGGCAGAAACACAAACTTGAGTCGGCTTTGTGGGTGTAGTGTTTTAGCAGGTGTCCATGCCATCGAATAAATAAGTTACCGTGATGACAAAGACAGTTTTTCAGGGATACAAAGCAGCTGCGGAGGACTCTCGAGGAGTTCTGACAAGTCACTTGGGGGACAAATTGCGAGGCCGTAAAAGTCTTTGAATGCGGACAGTTTTATTGTCGGCCTCGACATTGTCGCTGGACTTCTCATGGAACTTAAAAAAAAAAATCATCAGCCGCAAATGCTCCAACTCACCCAGACTCATGGGGACTACTTTGTCAAAGATACCAAAGGGATTCAACAAGAGAAAACATGACACGGCATGGTGAACGTACAACGAGTTCAAAAGTCTGCTTTTGCGTTTGACCTCTTCATCTCGACCTGGAAAGCAATTTAGAAGGTACGACCTGACCAAGACACATTTGATGTCAGATACCAAAATACTAACGGTTCTTGCTCGCAAATAATAAACTAACAATTCTTGGACTCAACTTGAGCTACCTGTGAGACTTCATTCAAAATAAGACCAACATGTTCTGGATGATGTGATCGAACTGGAAAATGTATGTGAAATTTATCTTCAGCTACATGAGACATTTTTATATCAGAGTAATAATACGAATTTCTATTGTGGGATGGATCGACAATTCTTGGAAATCAGGGGAAAGTTTGAGAACTGTCGAGGAAAGATCAGGATATTAAATTTCAGCTGTTGCATGTCAGATAGCATTCAAAACGGGTATGATTCTTGCTTTTGGCATTCAAACTCAGTCAAGTTGTTGTTGTGAACAATCATTCCAGACAATTTGAAGCTCTATGTTTTGACACTTAAAGTCAAAAAGGATATATTTTTTTTCTCGAGTCCCGTGTTTCTTTTTCCAAAGTCACTTTGTCTTATTCAAACATTCCTAAAGCTCAGCAGGATCAGGCACACAAACGTCACACATGTGTGTCATCATCTTTGCCACCTCTGCTACATCGTGTGATCTTGGAGACGTCGGGTACCGCTCCAGCCCCCCCACCTCCCCTTGTGCGTTGCGACTTTTGCTTCCACCTGTTCGCCCACTCGCCGTCCTCTTGTTCCCTCAGCGCACGCCTTCGCTGTCTCACATTTATTCTCATTAGCAGTGTGACTGGCAGGTGTCTACTTTTCAACTCGACTTCATGTGAATGATGTGGAATGTTGCTCTTTAGTGTTACACAGCCACTGCAACAGTGATATGCCTGCGTGGGGGAAAAGCCACGGTAGGATAAGAAAAGAACATAAATCCAAAACGTCTTTGAGAGATGGGGAACAGTGACCCAGTGGTTAGCACATCGACCTCACAGTGGAGAGGTGCTGGGTTCAAGTCCAGCCTCCCTGTGTGGAGTTTGGATGTTCTCCCCGGGCCTGCGTGGGTTTTCTCCGGGTACTCTGGTTTCCTCCCACATTCCCAAAACATGCACGGCATTGGCTGGCAACCGGTTCAGGGTGCCCCCCACCTACTGCCCGAAGAGGGTTGGGATAGGCTCCAGCACGCCCCGTGACCCTTGTGAGGATAAGCGGATCGGAAAATGAATGAATGAATGAATGGGGAACAGCCCCCAACTGGTCACCAGCTAATCGCAGGGCGCAAAAGACAAAGTCACACTCAATTTAGCGTATTTAAAGAACATTTTTGGAATGGGAGAGTAAACTGGAGTACCCACGAAAACTCACGCGGCACGGAGGAGAACATGCAAACTCCACTCAGGAAGTCTAGAAGCCTGGATTTGAACTTGTGACCTCTGCGTCATGCTCTCATTCAACTTCAGTAATTTTAATTTTTTTCAGGATTTGTGACTGCCGACGATTGTTGACTTGTTGACTCTTTTGACATTGTTCAGTGTATGATTTATCCCCTAGAATTGTCTTTTCACTATTTCTGGGATCCAGATCATTCTCAACTGCTCAACTAGACTATTATTTAATGCACACGTAGCAATTACAACTCTGGAGACTATTGAAATTGATCGGTCACGTCATTTAACACCATCCCCTTGCAAAGAAGGATCGGCATTTTTCTCATATGATCTCGTGGAGCGTCGTAACATTGTGTAAAATTGTACAAAAATAACGTTCGGATGCTGCTTTTGCTTGGTTGGTGAACTCGTCTGGAACGGGCGAGTGTGTCTGCGTGTGGGAGGAGGAGGCCGCGGGGGGGTTTGCAAGCCAACACAAGCACAGTCGCTCTCCTACGGGGGCGTCCTCTCTAAGTGGACCATTGCTGAGACTCAAAAGTGCACTTTAGCCCCACTCATGGCACACTAAGCATCAGCCAAGACAAACCCTCCAACTCCAACTCATCCACACGTGTGCACGTACGCCTCGGTAAGCATGCACGCACACACGCACAAACACACAAACACACACCCTCATGTAGATATCCACACATGTACACTAACATACCCTACACATATGCGCAGGCACGCAGGCACGCACACGCGCGCACACACGGATGAATTTGTACTTGTGAGGTTGCCATATTGTGCACTGGTCCGACAGATGGTGCAGCATATGGGCGGGTTCATGCCATGACTCACTAAATCCACATTTCATTTGTGCAAAGGCTTTTATTGAGACCTTTTCAAATATCCTCATGACTCAATTTACAGTACAAGCCACAGCGCACCTAAACACACACAGCGTTGGTGTCGTTTGTAATCACTGAAGGAAGTGTTGAGCATGTGGCGGCATTATCGCATGCTCAGTTAGTCAACAGTGAGCTTGTTTACAAGGAAACACAGAAAAATTTTCTTCTACATGACCCGCTATGAATTTTTCTTCACTTTTCACTTCCTGTAGAATTTCCAATGATTTTTGTGCAACTCTACAATAGATTATTATTATCGCTTTGTCCACATATTGTTCATATTTCACTTGCTGTTGTTGACTCAATATACGTTCTGTCCAACTCAATATTTCACCTCTGGATGCAGCAAAATGTTTATCCAAGTCTAATTTTCTTCGCTTCTTTGTGATATGCAACTCAAATTTTCCTGAAGGTGTCCCCAAACTTTTGTCCAACTTTCACATCCTCCAACAGCATCATTAGCAGGCATCGAAGTACAGGTGCAAACTTTGTAAACTCTGAGAAATGTTTACGTTTGAAGAAGATGGGAGCACATGATCATGTCAGCTGTCAATCACTGACACAAACAAATGTGCGTGAGCCGCCCCACGCTGGCTGTGGGCTGCACCCTGCGGAGTGCACGTGTGTGCGTGACTGACGGCTGTCACATTTTAGCTGACACTCAAAAGTGACATTTCCTTTTTTTTGTGCCACCGATGAAAATCAGGATGAACTCACTTTCTTGCAAGGGTCCAAATATTCATCCACATTTTCTTTACTTTCATCAGGTGATTTTTTTTTGGTCTACTTAACTTTTGTGAATAATTTTCCAGATTTTCTTTTTTCTTCATCAGTTAGTC
Source organism: Hippocampus zosterae (assembly GCF_025434085.1). Taxonomy (NCBI): domain Eukaryota; kingdom Metazoa; phylum Chordata; class Actinopteri; order Syngnathiformes; family Syngnathidae; genus Hippocampus; species Hippocampus zosterae. The sequence goes on from NC_067465.1 coordinate 9,645,810, forward strand.
ACATGCCTTTGAGACTTTTTTGGGAGGGTTTCGTTCATGGGAATGAATGCTCACATTGCAGGCAGGCAGGCGGGCGGGCGGTTGGGGGTGCGGGCCCCCTAGGTCACCCGGTGAACTGAACAGGAAATAGGCAATCCGCTCGCCGCCATTATCCCGCTGGCCTCCATTACAAAATTGTTCGTCATCTTGTTTGGACCGGCCTAAGTAATATGATACAAACAAGTAAGCTGAGGCAGCGGGGCTCACAATCACAGCAGTGTGGTTCACATGGCGACGAGGAAGGAGACGCGGACGACTACAGTGTTGGAACACCTACAGGAAATTGAAGCTCCAAACGTTAGCGTAATCCATACAACACAGATGTGAAATAGAAACAGTCCAAAGATAATTCGCAGTGATAAAATAATTGAAGCGAAAACAAAATGCAGCCCACTGGTGTTATCAACAGCTTAATTGTATCTTTTCTTCCAAAACGACCATTTGAGGCATTTTTAGTTGCGCTTTGGATTCACAATAGGATATGCGGGGTTCCCAATGCATTTGCACGCATGCAATTGAAAGCAGCAAAACACTGAGCTCTGTGGGTGCATCTGTCAATACGGATTTAGCGGGGATGTCATTATTTTGAATTATCTAGAAAGTCTAAATTAAACAAGTTGTTAACGGGAATGTGTGTGTGTGGTATGAGAGCCAGGAAACAATCAACACAATTTAATAATCACCTCGGCCTGTTTAGACGCGCAAAGGGAGGCCTCGCTGGCCTGTTTGTTTTCTTTGTATCGTCTTGCGTTTTCTTTCCCGTTTCATGGCCAAGTGGACCTCCATGACTGCTCGTCACCGCCACAGACACATTCACAGAAAAAGAAAACACCCTTCGCCCTGTCCGCCTCCCTTGTGGTCCTCAAGCCCGGACACCAATTTTGAGATTCTTTCGAAGGTCATGTTGCTCTCATACATAAGAATCCGCCATGGCGACAGACAGAAACATACACACATGCGCGCACGCAGTGTGTATTATAACGTCTCCAGAAACATTTATTTGTCCAACAAAGTGTTTAGCTTTGCGGAATATCCTGTAACTTCATCTTGACTTCCTGTCACGGCCATTTTATTAGGTACACGTTTGAATTAGATCCGATACAAATTGGACGAAAATGAGGACCAAACTCCATAATTTCTTCAGAAACTCACTTTGTGTAAATGTTTCCAATCATTTGTCTCCATTTTCTTCATCATTTGACTTTGTGTAGATGTCCCGAAAGGTTTTAAGTTGACTTCCTACAGGTGCCCAAATTTTTGTTTTCATTTAGAATTTGAACTCCGGCAGGTGTTCATGCACGTGTCCCAATTCTTTGGATATACTGTCACTGTCCCAATACTTTTGTCCACCGCTTCTTCACTCTTTAACTTCCTGCAGGTGTCCTGATACTTTTGTCCGAATGCCACATTTTCTTTCCTTTTCTCTTCCAGAAGGTCTCCCAATACTTTTGGATTAGATTTTCATTGATTATTACTGGGTAGCGAGCCCATTAGGTTCATCAATGCTTACATTTTTTTTTTTTTTATAAAAGTCAGGAAATTTTGTGTCAGAGGAAGAGTAAAATGGTGAATTGATGGGAAAGTTGGAATTGTGGTGACCGCATGAGCACTGATTTTTTTTTTATGTCACGCCGATGGCACTCATGAAGATGGATTGCTTGTTTGAAACAAATAACTTCCTCCGACGTCATTCAACTGCCAAAAAAAGTCTCTAAGTAATCAACCCCCACGGCCAAAAAAAGAAAAAAAGAAACTGTGCCAGTTCAGCAATCCAGTTCGCAACTTTTCCCCCCTCTTGTATTTTTTTTTTATGCGGCGACAGGCAATTTCCTGTGCGTCCCAGCTGATGAGGTTTGGGAGCACCCAGGGTCCGGTAATTTAATCCTGTAGCTCTTATTAAAAGCGCAGCTGTCAGTGTGCGAGCATGAATTCTTGCGCTGTGGTGCAATCTTGCCGCATGTGCCAGCCAGAGTAAGCGGCCGCTTCCTGTCCCTGTTTTTACCATGTCCCTCTGCACATTTTTAGTCAAAAATGACCAACGGGCATACCTCTTTGAAGCTGCATTTCCAAACACCTCGTTATTAATCTTTGTGGCAGGTGAAATGGCATTAAAACAGGCCAAAATCCAGATGTGAGGGCGGGAGGGAGGGGGGGGGGGGAAATTCAGCAAATAGTTTCTTCAGGTTCTACAGAAAAAAATGGATGATATTTGGAATTTATTGTATTGCGAAAAAGATCTTAACAAGAAGAATGACGGATGCATGCACCCAAAGCATTGCAACAAGAAAAGCTACAATGTAAAATAAGCTACTTTACCCGCTTCTTTATATATATATATATATATGTGTGTGTGTGAAAAAAGGTGAAAATGTCACATCCCGTTTATTCCAAAATGATAATCGGTATTATCATGATGGAGTGAATCATTGGGGCTTAGTTGTGAGTCACGTATGCCCCCCTCCCCCAACCCCAAAAAAAAACAACAACAACAACAAATGGTTGAGAGTGGCAGTAAAAGAGGCCAAAAACAAAATGTTTCGGAGTTCCAGCAAATTCTTGGTTAGGTTCTACAGAAAATAACGCAGTAACAGAGCTGTTTCTTTTGGGTTTTTTCCCTTTCTCTCGATAAAGAATCGAAAAACAGAACAGGCAAGCGAAGAAATGATTTCTTCAAATCAATTGATTCTCAAAAACAGGCGCTTTTGGATACCCATTTGTACAATATTTGAAAGTCTGTTTTAGGCACAAGTGATGACAAACCAACTAGTTGAATGGACAAACAAACAAATGAGCAGCAGATTCTTTTCACCCCTCACCTAACAGAAACCACTTGATTGACCCCAAAACGCCTCTGCAATCTTTTATTTATTAATTTTTTTGGTCGGTGGAAATCAATTCTCTCCAAACAGCGGCCTTTGGGAAGAGCTCCAACACGAGAATATCTGGAGGTTCCCCGACCCGCTGGAGTGAGGAAGGAAACCCCCCGGGAAACACAAGCGCCTTGCATCTCGGGGGCGGGGGGGGGGGGGGGGGGCAAATAAATGATCAGCGTGCGGGACTTCCACATTCCACGACGTGCTGAAAAGCGCCTTCATGATTGTTGCTTGCAATGTGGGAGCCATTGATAGCGGACCGGATTAATCATGATTACTGGAGGTCAACGTGTCCTTCGGGATGGTTGGTGATGCCCCCCCCACCCCACCCCGACTCATCAATTACCGTCCATCAGTCAGCTCTCACCAAGACTTCCTGCTCAGCTCCTGCTGCGACCACTCCAGATGTTTGTCCCATTACATTATTCCGTTATTTACTTGAACTTGTTCTGGTTTTGTCTCCGGAAGCCTGATGGCGGTCTATGTGTTTTCCATGCCGTCTCCTGTAATATTTCTTCTCGCTTGCCTCAACGCAACAGTTTACATCAACCACATCAACGTCACATACAATGCAGCTGACTATTAGGACTGCTTTTTGTTCACACCTTTTTGTTCTTTATATATTCTCTGTTAGCGACCAAATCGGTTTTCGACCAAAGATTTCGAGTTTTTTATGCCTCGGATGATGAATGAATTTCGGTTCTCGAACAAACTGAGCACACTTGACTCCTCTCGCCTTCCTTACCCGAGGAAGTGACGCTTCCTCGTGTAGCTTTTTCTTTATAGAGCGTGGTTTCGGTTTTCGAACAAATCGGTTTTCGAACAGCCTTCTGGAACGGATTATGGTCGAAAACCGAGGTATGACTGTACTTATTTCTTCTGTACTGCTTATATAGATGTTTTATTGACAAATGTATACGTTTTGGTTCTTAGAATTCATATACAGTACCTCTGCTTATGAAATTAATTCATTCTGGAAGAAATGTCTTCACTCGACAATTTTGTAAGTGGAGACGCTTTTTCCATGTAAATTCCCTAATTCGTTCCAAGCCCCCCCAAAATTCTGACAAAAATGTTTCCTAAAGCATAAAAATGCATCAAAATATGTCACTAATTAATACATGTTAATATTAGATTATTGCACAATAAAAGAGAGTTGTGCATGATCTAAAAAAAAACAAAGAATAAAGAATAAAAATGATGGTCATTTAACTTTTAACTGTGTCCTCGTTATTTTTCCTCAGAAGTGGTTTTTGCCTGGCATTTTGTAAAGAACTGATCCAAGGACATTTGCTTTTGTCTGCTTTTGACAATCCTTTGAAAATGTCCAAGGCAAACATCAGCATAGTAAGCAATCGCCGAACTGGGTGATTCACATTTACGTAAAACTATCGAAACGCCTCATGGCCCGAGGGGCAAAAGACGAGGACACTTCATAGACGCACATCTATTCATTACACACGTAGACTCATACGGTGGGAGTCCCTCTTAGCCAATGGATGCCAGGATGATGCTCGGTAACAGCCAATGGCAGAGCAGATATAAGTATGTTGAGTTCAGGAAACTCGGAGCTGTGAGGAGCAGCCCATACTGTATTTTTACCTTTTTGTATTTTGAAATTTATTTTATAACAAGAGGCAATATTTTCCTGTTGAGACATTTTTTTAACTTGATAATTCCGTAATGAGATACGTTCATAAGTAGAGGTAACATTGTAATGCTGCTGACTAGTCTTTACTCAGTGATTATTCACGGGAGCAGCCAAAAAACGGCAGTCTGCGACGTTCTATGGGAGTGTGGAAAAAGAAACAAATCTACCCGGGTGGATCACTGCCACACGGATATTACCCTTCGTATCACCATCACGCAGTTAGAAGTCAGCGACTGTGCCTGTGTGAGGTCCAGCAGGACGGTTACAGTATCCGTTCATACGTCCAGACCACCACGTGGAGCAGAAGCCGCAGGACGGACAATCAAAGTGAAATGGGACACCTAAAAAAGATCAACTTTCGGTTTGCTCAACAATAAGAACTGCAAGTTAACCCTGAAATTGCCCTTCACACCCCAAATGCAAACTCCTACTTGAAACACTCTCCTTGGTTTAAAACCCAAAATTTAATACACAAATTTTTGAAACTCTCACTCAGGCTTAAAAACTTGCCTACATACTGTAATTGAAATCCTGACCTGGTTTGTAAACAAGCCATCATTTGGAACACGTCACAGGTTTTAAAAGCTTAATTTCAAACTCTAGCCAAGACTCCAAACCCAAATATGAAATTAAACTAGGGTCCAACCGAAATGGGTTTCTGAGACCAAAAATAAAAATAAAATAAAGTCATGGGACCTTTTTCATGGGAAAGTGAAACAATTCCACTAGCACTAATGGACGAGCTTGCTCATTTGCATATCACACACATTAAAACACATCCTGGCCATTTTCGGATGCTCCTGGAGGTCGTCCCAAGGTTGAGAAGAAGCAGAAAACTCAACATTTCACCTCCTTCTTTTCCTTCCCGGTCAATGTCTGAGAGCCTCCGTCGGTACATGTGGAACTACTAAACACTTCATGTGCAAATCGCAATAAATTTCCTCTGCGCGCATTCCAAATAAACAGACTGGCTTTCTTCGCTCTGCATTCTGATGCTTTGTCAGCATGCGTCTCCGCGGGGTGGGGGGTGTCGCTATGGTCTTTTACACCAAAACCACAACAGGTTCTCTATTATGGGGCGCAAATGAATCGGGCACTATGATGGCGCTACGGAATGAATGGAGCTTTGATTGCTTTAAGTGAATACGTGAGGTCCCTCCCGTCCGTCGGCATTGGAGCGCCACCAAGAATGAAGTTATGGCCCAGCCGCGTGAGAATGACAAGTATGTGCGAGTAATAAATCACTGAAAGCAGCGCTGGCCTCGCCGGCAACAGCTTCCAGCCATAACAATTGACCCCTAAGTCCTAAGGCCTCCTTACAAATTGTTTAAGCAAATCTCTTCCGGGTTAAGCCATCAATCAAAAAACATGTTTGTGTTTGATTCATTGAGAATGGGTGTCAAAATCACACATGGACGCCAATTGACCGCCTAAAAAAAATAAAAATAAGAAAAACATTTTTTGAAGGGGGCAAAACTGCTGTTCAATTTCAGGCATGGGTCCTGGAGACTTTTTTTTGTGGGTCCTGTAAGGATAAGAAATGTTGATGTTCACCTGATTTAATGTTGATTTGTTGATGATTATATTTATGATTTAAACCAACAAACAAAATGGCAGACTCCCTGTTCAATTTGAACATATCAGTTTGCTCAATTTCAGGTCGATCTGTGAAACGGGTGTTGGGGGATAATGTTTTTTTTTTTAACTTTCTGATAATCCCGGGCTTCGTTGTAAACGTTTCATTTTGGACATGGGGCTTGGAAACGTTTTCAAATGTCCTGTTATGATACAAATGGCCATCCAATTCCATGTCGAGTGGTGAAACTGGCGTTCGGGGTCATGATCCACTTTGTTCAGTTAAACTAGATAGTCAGCTAAGTATCCATTTAATAATATGATAAGATTTTAATTTTTTACTTCAACTGTCCTAATTATTTTGTGTCTATCTTACCAATAAAAGACAATTTGACGTGTACGTTTATAAATTTTTCAGTGGAACGATTCGAGGCACGTCATCTTTTAATTCTTTTAAAACACATTTTCTGATTCAAATTGGCTTTGTTTTTGTGACAAGCCTACTAATTAAGTTAACCAAAACGATATGATGATGACGATGATGATGGTTTGCTGTGCGATTATGTGCGATGACATTTTTAGCCTCTAGTTGAAAACACGAGACGAGGAAAGACGTGTGGTCTGTGAAGTGAGGTGGTGCGGGGCCGCCTAATGGAAGCCAGACAAAACATTTCCTACGGATGATTGAGCGTGTTAGCAAAAGCGCGTCTAAGTGGACCTCGGGAAGCCAGACTGCACCAGGACGTGCTTGAGACGCAGCGGAAAAGGAAAAACAAGTGCAGTGTAAAGTCCTGAAAAGCATCCGCTGAGAACAATACGCGCTGGCCAATTCATTAGGCACAGCAGGAAAAGATCTTTGTTTGTCAACCTCAGATCGCCGTTTCATTAATCCTCACATAATTGGGTGGACACGCCAGTCGTAAAATGAGGATCCACGCCCCAAAACTGAACATGTCAGCCATTTTGGTTTGATAGGCCAGTTTGGGGTGAATGGTGTATGCTGAATGTTTGCAAAAAAAGTAGCCTCGTACATCTGTTTCATTGATGAACATGAAACAGGAAGCTAGCAAAAAATGTCAACGCCCGATGCCAGGAACTGAGCAGGAAGTTGGGCCACCTTGGTCTGAAGCAGTCATTTTGGGGTGACTTTACAGACATCTAAAGTTAGGAAAATTAGCCCGACCCCCGACCACTGTTTTATTGATCAACATGAAATCAATCGGTTGTACTTGCCATTCAGAAAAGAATGTATGAAAAAGTCTCGAGGATCCATTCCCAAAACTGAAATGGAAGTTGTCCAAATGTAAGAAGCCATTTTTTTGGTGCCCTGACATCACTTTCATTAATACAGACCGTTGCAATCAGAACAGGACACATGACAACGTCTCAAGGACCCGTGGCAGGAATTGAACAGGAAGTCTGAAATTTTGGTTTTAAGCAGCCATTTCACGCTCAGTCGTGCCTCCCTGGAAAGTTAGAATGAAAGAAAAATAATTTTTCCAGATGAAGATAAAATTGGGTGGACGTCCACCACAACTCAAGCCATTTTAAAGTCACGAGGGCCCATTGAGGAAATTGGAAAGGAAGTCAACCATTTTGATTGGAAGCAGCCATTTTGCACTTTGCACCGTGGAAAGTTTGAAAATATGAGGCTGTGAAGACACCCAAGTCCAAATGTCCATCTCTGTCTATCGGAGGCAAACAGGATTGTCATTCGGAATGTTTTCCCAGCTGCCGATTCTCCTTTTTAATAACTTCGGATGAACGTGCTTAATTAAGTGTCTTGAAACAGCTGAGGCCACCCGGTCGGCGGAGTTTCGCTGTCATTTGCCGCGGTGGGATGAAGTCGTGAATAAATAAAGTTGGGGCGCCTACTGTAATCTGGTGCTGGCAGAAGAGAGGACGAGTTGAAAGGTTAAGTGGACAAGGCAGCAGGTGGCGCTCATGCAGCCATTTTGCCAGAAACTGCACCTGTTCTCAAGCATTTCACAAAACCCACGCTGCCTTCAAACCGCTTTTTCAAACCATTAAACCTGCCTTGGAACAATCAGCCTTGTCAAAAACCTTAACTCAGACCGGAAACCACAATTTGAAACCCTAATGATGGTTTGAAAACCTTATTTGAAGCCACAACCCTTCCATGAAACCCAAACTCACACTTATTAGAAACCTTAATGCTGCTTCGAACTCCATATTTGAAATCTTATCATTGTCTCGTAACCCTAATTTGAAGTCCTGAACCAGGGGTGTCAAACTCATTTTAGTCGCGGGTCAATTTGGGGTTACGTCTTCCCTCGGAGAGCCAATTATGACAGTGAAACCACAAAATTATCACGTGTACACAACAAATGAATAGATTACTAGCTTTGACATCTGTCAAGTCAATTATTGTTCAAGTGAGTGTAAACAGGGTAACAAAATTATTGCAAAATCTCAAGGTTATTTAGTACATGACAATTTAACATTTCGGTACAGATTTTTAGCAAGTTGACACACATAATTTGTTGTCGCAGGCCACATAAAAAGACCTTGCGGGCCTTATCTGGCCCCTGGCGGGCCTTGAATTTGACCCCTGAATCCTAAACCAAGTTTGCAAACCCTAATTTGAACAGAAAAATCATTTTTTTTAACCTATCGCAGACCTAAATCCCTCTTTTTTTTTTTACAACAACAATTTGAAACCACAACTTTGGCTTCAAACCTTAATTGCCAACCATACGCCTAGTTTAAAATCTTGGATAGAAAGCTGAACCTTGCCTTCAAACAATTTTCAACCATAAAGTTTATTTGAAACCCAAAAATGGCTCAATAATTCAAAACCCTAAACCTGATTTAAAACCCCAACCCAAGATTTGAAATCCCAAATTGAAACCAAACTTGGTCTGAAACTGTAATGTCAGCCCCAAACCTGAAATCTTAAATTAAAACCCAAACCTTTGTTCAAACCCTAAATGGCATAACCAAAATTGAAATCCTAACATTACCTTAAGACCCTAATTTGAAACTTAACCATGGCTTGACACCTTAACTTGACAGGTAAATATTGTACTGGAGCTTCTAACCCTCTGTTTAGAACCCTAATTTGTAATTCAAAGCCTAATTTGAAACCCTACCTCAGGCAACACTGTCAAGGTGTTCACCCACAAGCATGTGCTGCAAATTTCACTGTGTGTTTTCCGTTTTCGTCTTGCATACGCGTTTGGGCGCCTGGCGAGCGCCTAAGAAGGCATTTGGCGCAGCGTTTACCGGCAGCCTGCGGTCACCGCTGGAGTGTTCCCAGGTGTCTCTGCAGCGAACGCCGTCTGTTTTCTTTGGCCTCACTCGCTCCGGGACCTGACCCGAACACGACATAGGATGCTGTGAAATATTTACACACTGCAGGCCATTAGTGCTGATGTGTTTTTTTTTCCTTTTTTTGCTGTTGTGTGTGTTAAGCAGAGCTGTTTTTTCCCACAGCTTGTTTTTCTGGTGAGCGCTCGCCACATTGACGACGCAACTTTCGCACGTCCGTTCCAAACATTTACGTGCTCGGGAAGCAGGCGGGCTGACGCGTGGTTGAAACGTTAGTCAGATTTTGGCTCAAAACCGTACTTCAAAATCTTAATTTAAAATCCCTACCGTTGTTAACAAACTGTGAACCAAAACCCTACCTTTGCATTAAAGCCCCAATTGGAATGCCTAACCTTTGCTTTCAAACCTTCATCAGTGTTTCAAACCGTAATTGAAGCATGCATGCCCAGAAACCCTCATTTGAAACCCTAACTTTCATTCCGAACCCTAGCTTTACAACCCTAAGCATGGCTGAAATCCCAACCAACTTGAAGCCCTAATTTCAAACACTAACCATTCCCAGAAATCATATTTTAAAATATTTACTCATGCTTTTAAGCCTGACTTGAAAATCCAACCTTGGCTTTAAACCCTAACCCTGGTTTGACACCCTAACTTAGAACCCTTCCTTCGCTTTAAAACCTAATATGAAACCTGACCTGACTCTTGAAACCCTAACTAACAGGAACCCCTACTTTGAAAGCATAAATCTGGCTTGAAACCCCATCTTTAGCCTAAAACCCCAACTTGAAACGCTAATTCTGGCTTGAAGCAATAACCTGGTTTTGAAATTCTAATTTGAAGCCCTAAATTCAATTTCAAACATTTAGCTAACCAGCACGGAATACTAAAAGCGTTATGGAGGTGTTCAAGTTGTTACTACTACTTCTGCTGTACGACACGGTGTGCACAGATCTTAACACATACAGTCGAGTTACTGCAGTGTACACAACATGTCACGTCTGACGATTTGACAACTCGTCCTGCCTGCTGTGTTCTCACTGGCCTCCTAAAAGATGTTGTAGGTCAAGCCAAGACGCTGCGCAAAAACAACGCCGGCGTCAGTCAGGTGGGGCGTCCCGCGACCGGGGGAGACCCATGCATTTCCATTCGTGCGCGGCGGCAAAAGATTGGCATCTCCCACTCCGCACCGGATGCTTTGGATTCCTAACGTCTTCTCTGGCAGAAACGCCGACGAGATGTTTTTTTTAAGATGCGGCCACAGAGTTGACATGGGGTAACAAATGAAATTGTTGCAGCAATGTTGATAAAACATGCGTAGTAAATATTAATCGGTGGCGGTCATGTGGATAACTTGGACATGTGGGTAAGCAAACAGAGCGCTCCTTCTCTTGAATAATATGAGTGTACGGCCCCATGTTAGCAAGACAAAACGTAACTAGGGGTGTCAACAAAATTGGTTTACAGGAATTTTAAAGTATTTTCTTACATTTACGAAAGACAATTATGTATTCATTTGTATGGTTGTCTCTTCTTATATGATGATTTCATTTGTTTGGATTTGTTTTCACGACGATTGGAACATTAAGCAGAAAAACTTTGCGAGACAATCACAGGAATGTGAATGTTTTACTCTCTTATTTTGCCACTTTACACAGTCTGCCTTGGAATTGTTTCAATCTTGTCCAACAAAACAACACCACACGATTCATATAACTGCATGGGGTTCAATTCTTAATGTAAATATCTATAGTGTTACTAATAACCCAAGTTCGAGCAAGAAGTTTCGGGTATGGCCTAAATTGAATTGAATCGATTTTGGAAATCGGAGTACCCAGCCCAACTAACGTAGAGGCCACAAAGTATTACTTTGCACGTACGTTCAACCTATTATCTTGCCACAGTTTATTGTCTTCTATTCCATGTGTACAAGTAGGTGTCTGTTGTTTTAAGATCAATCGTGGAGAAATGTTCCTCTCTCTGTTCGTCAGATTCTTGAAGCAGATGGCAAGTGGTGCGCATTTAAAAAAAAAAAGTGGCCTGAAACCGTATCCGGGGGGGCACCTGCGCCTCGGCCGCTGAAAGCCAATACACGGGCCTCAAATGGAAGCAGGAAACCGGAGCAGCGAGAAAGAGTGCGATTACTCTGGGACAAACTCTGGGGATCAACGTTGCTTCTCTTTTGCGGCGGGCATGAATGAATCCTTTGTGGGCTTTGCTGGAAACTCTGCACGGACACAAAAGTGGAGGAAATGTTCTTAAATGCTTCACTCTGGTAGTCGCCGACTTCTTGTGTCAAGCACCTTTCACGGCGAACACGACAGATCAGGAAGGCGGGTGATGTTGCTACGGAAACAGCACACTTCTTAGACTATTTTGTCAGTGAAGGGGCCGCATTCTGCTCATTTCTTCCCACAAGAAATTGTGATAACATCAATCTATTATTAGAAAATATTCTACCATGTAAGGTTAAAAACAAGTTGAGCATTGTTAACACTGAGATGTTGCGTTTGTCTATTATGTGTCTTAATGTTGTTTGAGGACCGTTAAGGCAGCCAACCAGTTGAGCCTGAATTCATTGATTTCAAAACTTGACATCACCCCTGTTAAAGAAGTGGAAACAACATAACATAACCTGGTTGACATGAATGCTTCAAGACAATTTCCTTCAAGAAATAGCAACGGCAAAACATAACCTTGCTGTTGTAGGTTTCGACAGCAACCCATTGAGGCAACCAACTGGCTCAGGCCTAAATTCTCTGAGTTGATACAACATAACTTTAACACAAAAGTTAAGACAATTCGACTTTGGCAGTAGCCCGTTTAGGCAGGTTCAACAAACTGAACATTATTAGCGTTGTCGCGTTATTATGGTGCGCCGCGGGTCAAACGCTAGGTTAGCTAAAGCTAACAGAGGAGCAGCTGCTCATAGAACAAACCATGGAGTTAATGGCTTTGTCCTCTTACACACTGAAACTCTTCAGGCTTTGTGTCATAAAATCATTCATGAGCCACACAAGAGCCGGAGTACGGCACGTCCATTATGCAGACCCCTCCAGTACACCCCGTTCCCCCTTTCTGCATTTATTCAGCCCGAGACCCTCCAGTGAAGAGAAGCTTTTTCCTCGCTACAGTCCCACATGCATCATTGTGTGTCGGATTAGCCTCCACGCCGCTGCACCCCCCATCCACTCCGCCATTGGAAGCTAACCAATTAGCATCAATTGGCCATATTCTCTGGGGTGATTAGCATACACGCAGCACTCTCGGGGGGCTTTGACACTTATTGAAGCCGTCCGGAGTGCGAAAAGGGCTTGCACTGCTTTTGTGGCCTGGCTGAGCCCGAGCGATAATGAGCAGCGCTAATGAGCTGGCTAAAGACGAACGGCTGTGTGACACTGACCTGCGCCGAGAAAGCTGATTTGCAATGAACAAAAAATTAATAAAATATAAAATATGATTACCGTCAAGAAAGTCAACACACCTTCAATTTTTGACTGAAATTGTGAAATGGCTAATTGAACATTCAAAGACTTCAACAATCTATTAGAAGCCATTCACTTGACATTTGTCTCTGCTAGCCAAGTCCAAAAATTTCTTGACCATAATATTTGTAACACACTCCCAGTAATCTAAACACGGCATTCGGATGAATACCGCATTTGTGAAATATGAATTAAGCAGAAAAAAATCCATCATGCGGCAGCCATTTTGCGTTGTACTGCCACTTGGAAACTGGATGAGATCACAATTAACAGTTAATAGACGAATTTGAGTTTTGTTTTATTCATTTTTATTTACTTAATTTTGAATAACACTTTATTTCGGGGCCACTGCGCTCCTAGTTTAAAAACAGTTAGTCTGGAGAACTGTTTACTATTGTTTAGTCAAAATGAAATTGAACTGAAATGACTGATTGTCGTGTAATTGACCAACTTTGATTGTAATTGGAAAGTTTGCGACCATTAAAAAAAAAAAAAGGATTAATTGGAGTTTAAATTTGTTCAGGCATTGGAGTGATAATTTGCATATTTCTTTCTTGCCTGGAAATAAATCTGTCGCCACAGATCACCCTCACTTAAGTGCTGCAGGCGTTTAGTGTGAAATCCACCCGCAACACAGAATTAGCGGCTAATTAAAGAACAATACGACTTCCGGATAATGCGCAATGTGTCAGTAACATGCCGGCGGTCTCAACAAGGAGCCCCTTAGCTGGTTTTAGCCACTCTGCGCCGGGTTGATAATATGGATGCGGTTGGCCTCTGGCACGCGAGCGGCAGAGTAATGAATCCTGGGAGGATAGCGAGCGTGGACGCCTTCCAGCGTTGGTTCATTAGCCGCTGCGCAGCCCAAACATCTGTCGCTGGAATGGCTGGCAACGCCGGCACGGGCTAATTAGCTAGCCATGCGCAACAGGTTTTGCACGCCGGAAGATAAACAGAATGGCAGCATAGCCAAAAGGCGTGCAAACACACACTCGAGGTGTCACGTACAGACTATACACACATACACACACTTGAGATGATTTCTTTAAACTATTCCTGTGCACTGAACATCTGCTGGGCTGCAGTAGAAACCTTCACGGGGGGGGGGGGGGGGGGGGTATGGAAAAAAATAATAATGAGAGTTATTTTGATTGAGATTGTAATCATGGTTGTTAAAATGATTATTTATTGATTTTTAAAAATCTGTATTAATTGAATGACTAAAATTCAACTACTGTACTCTTAACTGTCATCATCGCCTCATGCCCATACATTACAGCACGTTGAACACTTTATTTTTCAACATCCAATTGGTTTTGTCAAGTACAAAGTGGCCTTTTAAATTTCATGTGAAATTCAAACCTTTTGCATTTTCATCATTTTCATTCTTAAGCATTACCCATATCTCTTTGTCATATTTATGTTCACAATTCTTGGGATTTATTGGTCCAACCTGGGATGTGGGATTCATGTTTCATGCCATGTCATCTGGATATGTATATTAGTATAATAAAAAAATAAAAAAGGCAGCACCGAACAACCCCCCGAGGGAGCGAGCTTGCGTTTGTTCTAATGTAATGTCTTGTTTTACCGAAATGATCAATGTGGTCAATGATTAGCACAAATTATGACAATACAATTAATCAGCCATTTCGGTTTGGAAAAAAAAAACATTTCTAAAGGCAGACAGCCTGGTTACCAGGCTGACCCCCCTTCCACAGTCCTGAAAGCCCCTCAAATACTCCGGAAACTTCTTGGCCCCAAGTAAACAAACGTTGGAATGATGGCAGATGCTTATCGACACACGCACAATGGCAGTGGCCCAATGTAAACAAACCTTTAAAAAAAAAAAAGACGATGAGGACAAGTCAACGCACGTCTCAACGTCTTCCTCCTGATCAGTACTAAAGACAAATCAACTCTTCCTGAAGCGGAGACCAATCAGTGACTTGGGGGAGGGTTGCCCACGAGCAAGACAGCATTAAAATGGGACATAGACACTCACATATGAAAAAAAGTGAATTTTTAAACAGTTTGAAAACAAATACTCGTTAATCTACAACGATAGCTCCATGAGTCAAAATACAATTGAATATTTGTGGAGATTATGTATAAATAAGGCAGTGTTGGCTTCATTTGCAGTCATCTAAGGCTCCAACTAGACAACAATATTATGCAATATTTAATACTTGACAAAAGCAATTCGCTGGGCTTACATCAGCAGTGCCTTCCAAAGGTCGTAGAGCCATGACAAATGCAATAAATAAAAGCATGAGCTATCAAATTGACGGGCTCTCGGTAATTAAAAGAGTAATGACTGGTAACTGTTAATATTGTTTAATAGCGTAAAATTGGACTATGAAAATGAAATATATCTGAAATGAGGAAAAATCCAGCGGACGGGAGCATCGTCCATCGATATGCGCAGAGTAAGAACACATCAAAGTTTGAAAACCTGGTCGTTCTTGTGTTTTTAGTGATGCATAATAGTAACAGAAAGCACAGGGACAGACCAAAAGTAGTGATTTTTGAAAAAAAAATGTAGTGGACCATATTCGGACAAAACAGGTTTAATTGTTTGCCTGTCACGATACATCGCTGGCATAATTTTCGAAACAATTCCGTGATGCCACTTAAAACTTAACTTTTTCACAAACCAAAAGGCGAAGAACATCCTTAAACTTCACCATAAAATATTCGGACATCCCCGACCGAGGGCCAAGAGTTTGTTGCTTCACGCTTGCGATCGTGAATAACGAAACGCTTCCACCTCTCCTCTTGCCTCCGTCCAGGAGTTTAGTCTGCACCTCCTTTCCAGCGCCAGGCCGGGCAGACACCCAGATCCCGCTGATTAAGTGGGATACAGGAAGCCAGCATGTAAACAGCTGGGAGAAGACAAGCTGGTTGGCAGACTGCTTCGCTCGCTCCCGACTGACTGACTGCTTTTATGGCCCATTGAAACCATCCTGTCCCTGCACTTGAAAGTCAGAAAAAAAAACAAGGAGAAGCTGATCTTTGTCTTTTCAACGTTGGAAATTCCACCAGTCAGGAGGGGAATGAATGCATCCCACCAAGCTATCCAGACAGTCTCATTTTATTTAAGTGTGAGGGAGCCGGAGGGCGACTTGCTTCCGGAAGCAATTGGAGGCCACACACATGCACACACAGAAGTAGAACTGTGCAAGAAAAAGAAAACCCCACATCTTCACACATACAGGAAATACTAAACCGCAAGTGCCTACACGGCAGCCGATATAAATTTAACCGCACAGCCATTGACCACAAATAGCCGGACATGCAAACATTCAGCTAATGAAGACAAGTTAACAAATCAAATATTTGCTTCCCGGGCTTTAACCGCAAGCACGACTGGGGACGCTAATGCCCGAAACCATTTGGGGATGGACAATGAGGGTTTTAATTTCCAGCATAAATTATCCCACGATGAAAAGTCAAAGCCAACGACTGGAAATCACGAAATATTAGAATTGACCACTCACACTGGATGCTTGGTTTGGTGCTGCTCAAACGAATCACAACAACCTGATGATGTTTTTGCCATCAGTGGCCTCCGAATGCTAATGCTTTGTTTATCAAGCACGTTTTTCAGTGGAAGAGGCTCTCGGTGGGTAGCTTGTCTGTGATATTCAAGTTTGAAACCCGCTGCAATGGCTAACTGATCCCCATAGACGGTGGCGTTGCATTGCAAGATAAAAGTCAGGGGGTTGTCACATGTCCATTATCAGGGAGACTAATGGTGACATGTTGGAAGTCGGGCGAGTTTATTTATTCAGTCATTCATTCATTTATTTTCCGATCTGCTTTAGCCTCGCAGGGGCGGTGCTGGAGCCAATCCCAGCTGTCTTCGGGCAGTAGGCGGGGGACACCCTGAATCGGTTGCCAGCCAATCGCAGGGCACACAGAGAGGAACATGCTAATGCTAAACAATGCTAAATTGCAAAGCGTAGTGTTTTAATTCTCAACCATCGTCATCTTTGTAAACATGAGATCTGCTGTAGTTGTGACACCAGAGCCAGAATGATAAATATTGTCATCATTTACTCTCTAAACGCAAACACACCTGTGATCGACAAATTCACGGCACAGCAGCCTGTCTTGGCATCGATGGAGCACTCGACTTGGTAGTAAACACCGTAGAATCGCTCGCTTCTTTAGTTCCTGGTTACGCAGCAGCGAGCTCCGTCTACAGTAAACTATTTACTCGTTACCTCTTGTTGAGGTTTTTCCCACCAAGTGTATCCATGTAGGGTACTTGAAGTATTTGTTTGTTTATTTTGTCAAAACATATTGCTTTGTTGTGCTTCACAACCTGATAGTTGGCAGCATCACCGACCAAGTGCCCCGTTTCTCTGGACATACACTTTTAATCCATTTCTAGTCTGATCTCACTGGCCTGGAGACGACTTGGCACGGTGTTGACGACTTGAGTCATTGGCAGTTGCAGATACCTCTCAATGACGCTTCCTAAACACTAGCCGGGTCACTAGAAGGTCGCAGTAAATTAAAAAATGTTGACTTTTTTTTCCGGAGACCTTTGAGAGACTTTTCTTTGGCTCCGGCAAGTCTGGGACACATGCAAATTATCACCATCGAGAGCCCTTATCGAGCCAATTTTTATATATTTCTCTCCTCCCACACAGTTAATTCAAACGATCAGGATCATTATCAGGTTTCTGCAAAGCTCGCTGATAAGCTGATCATTTTGAATTAGCTATGTTGGACGAGGGTAACATTTAAAATAGGCTAGAGGACCGGACTTAGGCAGCCCTGATTTAAATAAGAAGGAACTTTTTTTGAGTGCAAATTTACGCTCGAGTAAAAAAAAAAAAAAAAAATCCTCATGCTTGACGTCAATTCCGCTGCACGCCAAATCAGTCAGAGCAACCAATGAGTACCAAAGTGTCAGCGTACTGGACTCGAATGGTGCACTATGCACAAAATGTGACCCACCCATGTCGTCTTGTATTCATGCATCCTATATGACTGCAAGTTAGGGCTGGCTGATTCATTGCAATTGATTAGGGAGTCTTTTTGGTATCACAAGAAGGAAATCCTATCAAATTAGTCGTGTGTGTCAGGTCATCAGGTCTTGGCAACATATGAGCTGATGTTACCGGGCAGGAAAGACGGACCCCCGCCCCCCACCTCCCCGACACATACACACACACACGGCCCCCTTATACCGCTTGCCATCCCCCTCTTCCTCGCGGTGAAAGCATCTCTTGAGCAGGCGGCAGCTGTTCGCATTTCCTGCGTATTGGGTGTCGAACGGGCGGATGGGGCTACTTCGCCAAGCTTCCCGCTCTTTTGCCGGGTGCTAATATGGGGAAATGAGAGAAATGCGGGGACACACGTACACACGCACATACACAAACTTAATTACACATGCTCTCACGTGCACACGCACATTCGGTCATACAGGGATGTATGCCACATACACTGACACAAACACACGCGCACAGAAACAGGCACTCACACATATATACACACACACGTGCGCTCGCATGCTGACGCAGGGCATAAGCACAATTGTGAAGCAGCTGCTGTCGTTGCTCAAGTGATGCGTAGCTCACGTTTTTTTTTCTTTTCTTGCACCTCTGTGTTACTGTTCACGCGTGGGCTTGCGCGCGACTTGCATAGGTCAGCTATATGTAGTGATTTGATTGGTGGTGAATGCGTGCGTGACTGACAAAACGGTGAGAGTCAGCTGCGGCCATATTGGATTATAGATTATATTTCAGCACGTTAAAAGTGCCAGCGACACCACCACCACCACCCGCACACCCCCGAGTCTACTTTATCACAGTAGTTAACAACGCCAACTTTGGATAAGAATATCATCCGGCCGTACCATCGTCGAATCAACATGGCTTGGCTGAGGGTCTGGTGAGACCATGTTTTTGTGTTGCGTTTAAGAAGCAAATGCTATTGTTTTTAGCGTGACAGGCCTTACAATAGCAAAGGCCGATTGATGTCTAAATAATAAGTTTCAGAACTACAATAGGAAATGTCATGTGTGACACTGACTCCCCGTGGCTCCAGTTGAGTGTCAGTTTTCCCCCCATGATTTTGCCATTCACTTCATGAACTCACAATCACGACACACACATACATGTACATACTCTGTTCAAATTTAACTTGCCTAAACTCGCCTGATGGCCCAGTGGTTAGCACGTCGACCTCACAGTACAGAGGTACCGGGTTAAATTCCAGCTCCGGCCTCCCTGTGTGGAGTTTGCATTTTCTCCCTGGGCCTGCGTGGGTTTTCTCCGGGTATTCCATTTTCCTCCCACATTCCAAAAACATGCATGGCAGGCTGATTGAACACTACACATTGTCCCTAGGTGTGAGTGTGAGCGTGGATGGTTGTTTGTCTCTGTGTGCCCTGCGATTGGCTGGCAACCAGTTCAGGGTGTCCCCCGCCTACTGCCCGAAGACAGCTAGGATAGGCTCCAGCATCCCCCGCGACCCTTGTGAGGATAAGCGGATCGGAAAATGAATGAATGACTGAATAAATAAAAACTCGCCCGACTTCCAACATGTCATCATTAGTCTCCCTGTTAATGGACATGTGACAACCCCCTGACTTTTATCTTGCAATGCAACGCCACCGTCTATGGGGATCAGTTAGCCATTGCAGCGGGTTTCAAACTTGAATATCACAGACAAGCTACCCACCGAGAGCCTCTTCCACTGAAAAACGTGCTTGATGAACATAAACCTCGTTTGCAGATGAATTGAAACATCCACTACTGCGAATGTGTTAATGTAAATGTGTTGGGCTATTTGAACTTGTTGGGGAAAAGGGAAAATACTGAAAAATGTGGGAAGTAGGGGAATGTCAACAATATGGTGAATTGAATCGGTTGAGAAGTGAAGAAGTTCAGGATATGATTATTAACCAGCGTAGGCGTCCCTTGGACTTCCTGAGGATTAAGTCTGGCATTCACACGCTGGCGGAGAATGACTCATGACATCCTCTTCAGGAGACTGATGTTCCTCCACCGCACCTTCTTGTCCTTGCAATTCATCAATCGGGTATCTAAACACATAGCGAGCGAGCTTCCTCCTTGTTGGTCAGAGGGATATAAACCAGGCGGGTGGTTTATCTGAGGTGTCCCCTGCCATCACAACAACTTGTTTGCTATCGCTGACAAGCACACCACGTTTGCACAGGCCGCCGACACTTTCCTTTGGAACAAACATGCTAACTCTTTCTGATCAAATATGCCCTGAAATGAGGCATATTAGGAAAAAAAATGGACGTCTTCAATGACTGGGATACAGTAGTCTCTCATTTGTCATGGGGGTTACTTTCCAAAACATCCCCTGCGATATACAAAACAAATCTACAAGGTAAACAACATATACAGTACATTTTTCAATATTTACGCATATTTTAAAGTTTCATGCATAATAGAAATCCAAAATGTGCTGGTTTGGTGCAGATATTAGTTCTGTCCACGCGGCCATCCTCATTTCAACACTGTCGTATCAATGCCTTTGAATGCGTGTGCCTTCAAAACATGGGGCCTGGCCTGGTGAGTGACGGTGGCGTCAGCGAATAAGAGTGTAGAGTTATCTAACGGATATCTCCCCGATAAAACGTTGGCAACAAAGCACTACATGAAGCTCCTCAACTCACTTAACGTATTCCCTTGATACCAGAATACCACAAGATGGCAGCTAAGCACTACATGAGGCTCCTCTATTACCTTTTTCACTTTCATACATCTGTTGAACCCATTTTCCTCTTGCCAAGATTAGTCGACTCATCATGACGACAAACAAAAGCATCGACAATTAATTTAAATCGTCAACGAGTCTGTATTATTTTTGTTATGTTTGTCTTCTGAAAACGACCTCTGTGGTTCCCGCCGCTCTGTCTGCATTTTCAATGCAATAAAAATATTGCCAGAAACATGGACTACATCTGTAGTTAAACAGATGAAAATTATTAATACCCGTCATCGGAATGTGGCTAATTTATTCTTGTTTTCTAAAAAAGGAAGAAAAAAAAGTTGATATGATCCAATTAGTCGACTAATTGCGATTACCGTTGGTGATTAGTCGACGAGCAAAATAATCGTTTGTGGCAGCCCGAGTTTCTACGCTGGTATCCCAACACTAAATCCTGTTTTCTCTACACACCTTCCACCCTTTTTAAAGTGTTTTGGCAAATAACACAGGATGAATCCTCCCACCACCAAAAGTCTGGAACTAGGTGAATTCACTCACCAATGTCATAATGCGGAGGTTAACCATATTTGTGTTTGTGTCATTATGCCTGGTAACAGTCTGATCCTGGAACTCATTATTTCTATTTCTGTGACTTTACAAGGGAAATTGTACCCAAACCCAAACAAATCGGAGGTTAATTCAACTTGAAACTAGTCACCGACTTTAAAATGTTTGCGTTTGTCCCTCTCAGCCTGGACAGATCCATATTTTAGATCCTTGTGAATTCAACGTAATGTTGGGTCTAAAGGCCAAAAAGTCTTTCATAATGTCATAAGTGCAGCTTTTCAACGCCCCGCTGACATTTACACAAGCCTAGCGTGTCCCAAGGCCCTTTGGCATAGCGACAGCGGCGGCCGGGCTATATAATAACTAGCTGGAGTTTTTTGGGCCGGGCCGGTCCAGTCCTGCGGTTGGCGTGGCCCCCCGAGCGGGCTGCCAGCTGCCCTCTGGCCGTTCTGACAGGATGCCAAACGGGAACCCTGCTCCACGCAAAAGGAGCGTGACGCGCGGGGCCATGTTTCTCCGCGGTGGCGGGAGGGACCAGATGAGCTGTCATGAGCGACTCACGTCTGGATCGTCGTCAGGTTTTATTTGCACTGTTCAAGGAGCTCGCCAAAAGTGTCAGCGGCAAATTTGTTTAAAAATAAATGCGGTGAACTTCTGAGACCTTAAACACTGGCTGTCAGGACATGTTTGCCGTTTTGCTTTCAACAGCACATACATCCAGGAGATGTCACTGACTTTTGAAAAAACTGACAGCTAAATTTTTATGTTTTCAACCAGATTATAACGTCCATCCATATTTGGACAAGGGAGCAATTTCATGTACCGTATTTTCACGAGCATAAGACGCACATAAAAGTCTTAAATTTTCTCCAAAATGGACAGGGCGTCTAATAATGCGAGTCGCCTTGTGTATGCGCCAAGTTCCAAAATCTGCGAATGCTATTTTGTGACTTCGATGAGGGGTTCGCTTGACTGACTGATGTTGTGCCGACAACATTGCTTGTATAGAGCAAAGGCAGACCTAACGGAGGACAGGATGCGCATGTTAAAGTGGGAAGGGTGGGCGTGAAAGAGGACGCTGAAGGCATGACCCCAGTTGGTGTAAATAGTCCCGGTACGTGCATTGTGCAAAGCAACATCCCGAGAAATGGGAAGATTAACTAATCCATGGTGCTTGGTGCTTTTGTTTTATAAAACGGCACCATCTGTACATCCGGGCAAGGACAACTTTAGCGCAGCAACATCATTCCAAGGAAAAGGTGGCCATCTTCCGCTGCGTTACATTGTACAAAGACACTTTCTTTGAGATTGTAATCCTATATTCTGTCGCTCTGCTTGGCTTCCATTACCGATTGAACAGTTCAGTTGTATTTAACTTAACTACACTCAATGTGTGTTGTTCTTTTTTAAGATGTAAAACCTTGCCACTATATTTTCTGGCGGCATTTTAATGTTTGTACTTTCGAGATGCGTGCATGGATAGATGGAACGTGGCACTAGGATTTCCTCAAGGGCATATAACCATATTTTGTTAATTAAAAGCACATTTTCAAAGTTGTTTTAAGCAGTATCCCAATGAGCTCATTATAACAACCTTTGAGCAAAAACCAACCAGAGGGAGGAAGCACGATTGACCGGAATGACGCTGCCCTCCAACGTGTCCGAAAAAAACGAAGACCGGAACTTTTGTTCCTGCCCAAAATTGTTCATTTTGAAACCGTTCCACAACATTATGCCCCAATTAATGTTGCCAAATTTACATACAACAACAGGGTAGACATTTTTAAAGCATTGTCAATTACCTGAAAATTTGTCTTGTCGTCATTCAGTTTCGGCCGACGTCGGCGTTCATCAAATTTGGTCCAATTAGTCCCGAAATGGCCGCTCGACGTTGTATTGATGCAAAGTGAGTTGCCTCCAGAAAAGCCCGTTGGCTCGGCGAGCAGTTGGCGAGCTTGAAAGTCCACAATTATCGCTGGGCTCGACGACGCTGATTGCTGACTTTCTCAACTGGCTGCGAGATAGTTAGCCGGGCAGGCTTCGCTCAGTTCGAAATATTATATCGTAAGTCGAGTCTTTTTTCACTTTACGATGCACATTTTAATGTCTGACTTGGAATTTGTTGCCTAGGGAAACACATTGACCGGTTGCATCGAACAGGGGGTGCGACTTGTTTCATTCCGAACATGACATGAAATGACTTCTGACTTCAATAAAGGCGCTTCCGGGACGAATGAGGAGAACTTGTCAACCTCACCAAATGCTATCTTCAAAATAATAATAATAACAAATCTGAACCCTGCATTCACCACCATCATGACAAACATTAAAATACAAAGTTGTAGTCGTTTCTGTGTTCATGAACATATTATTGAAACTCACTGCAACACTGCACAGTTTGAACAAATATACTGCACCTAAATATAGGAAATTATACCAAAAAAATTAATATAACTAAACTGTGCTTTAACAGTGATATATTTTTTGCCCTATGCATAGCACTAGTGAGTTGGTGTACCACTAGTGGTACCAGTCCTAAAATTTGGGCTATATTTTACATTAAATTACTTTGAAGAGACTAATATTCTTTTTTGTCTTGTCAACAATGAATTTTTGAATGTAATGATTCTTTTCTTTTGGCAGCATGGTAGAAGAGTGACGAGAATGTCTGCATCACAGTTTTGAGTTTCCGTGTTCTGGTATGGGGTCCAGCCTCCCTGCGTGGCCTTCGCATGATCTCCGGGGCTTCTGCAGGTACTCTGAGTTTTTTTCTCTCGTATTCCAAAGACACATGTTAACCCCTTTTAAAGAATCAGAATTGTACATAGGCGTGAGTGTGAATAGTGGTTTTCTGTATGTGGTCTGATTATTGGCTGGTGACCAGGCCAACGTGTACCACATCTCTTGGCCAAAGTCAGCTGGGACTCCCGCAACCTAAAGCGGTATTTAAAAAAAACAAAAAAAAGTGGATTGCTGTAAGTCATTTTTGAAAATGTGTTCATTTTTTTGAGCTAGCCATATTTCATCTGTCCATTGTGCCATTTTGGTTTCCCCGGAGCAATGACAGAATAAACCACACATGGTGTAAATCGTCACCCTTTGAAAGCGATTTAGCGCACTGCTGGTCCAAACCTGCCCGGCCCTTTGATGGACAGGGTGTCAGCTTTAATTGCAGGCTAAAGGGAGCACAACATGCTGCCAAAGTGCAAAAAGGGATCATGGATGATTTGAGAACAAGGTCATTAACAACAGTTGACCTGTTGTTACCTGAGCAGGAGCTGCCATGATGCTGGGACAGGTGTCATTTTAATTTCTGCACCTGTTGACTCCAGACACTCCTCCTCTCACACCCGCCCGTCAAACTGGTGTGTTGCTTTTTTCATGCTGCTATTTTCATCTGAAATCAAATATGATGGTCCCAATGAGATATATAAAAACAGTTTCAGTCCTTCTATGACATGATTGTTGCGTAGGGTACTGATGCTTCGCACTGATTGCTTTTGTTGCTTTTTGGAGCGTGCCTTCATAACTTGATAATAGAGAGACGCCACACAAGACAGCCATGAATCCTCGGTGGAAGTACAGCACTCCTTTATGACAAGTAAAACGAGAATAAAAGAAAACAAAATAAGTGGTTCCGAGAATGGATCGATGGAGGGTCTTCTGCCCGTAGTGTAGTCAAGTGGCGCCCTCTAGGGGAAATATCAACTTTAAAAAATCCACTTACTCGAGTCATCCTTTCTGTATTTGCTGTTTTAATACAATACAAAGTTATTTGTCTTCATACCATTTTTTTCTGAGCTGCAAATGATTTAAGTCATTTCATTTCATTTGGATGAGGATAATTGATATGAGACGAAGGCGTAGCTCTTGTATATTCCCGTTTATTGCCCCGTGGTCAACCAAGCTAATCCTCGTCCTTCATGCTGGCCCGCCCCGTCCTCGCCAAACGTAAACAAAGTGCTGTTGGGATCCATTTAGTACGGAACGGAAACAAAATGAGTCTTCAATAACATTTCTCCGAAGGCCACGTGTTCTAATTTAAAGCCCTCAATCATCTCTCCAGTCGCGGCTCGCAACGGCGACCACATCAAATGATGGACACTGGAAGGCACTTCTTGTCCCCGATAGTTAGTTGAGTCAATAACACCCAGAGTGGAACAAGATGTGCTCGCGGTCCGGCAAAATTGCAGAAATGTACGACATTTCCTTACGGCTGGCACAAGATGGAAGCCGACAGCCAATTAGAGGACTCGACTGTGAACTTAATTTATCTTTATAGTTGGAGCGTGGGTTTCATTCTGCTTCAAAACAAAAACGGACACTTTATTTCAAGTGCGTGACCCCAAAGTTTTGTGTGCCGCAAGTACAAAGACAAAAGGATTTGAACTGTTATGCTAAGTGAAAACATTGTGAGGACGTGGACAAAAGTGTTCGGACACCAACACGAAGTGACATTGTTGAGTCTGGAAAGAACTACTAGTACCAAATGAAATGTGAAATGGTTATGGGGACAAAAAGTACTGGGGAACACATAGGAACTAGAAAATGAAGATATCTCAAAATTTGGGGTAAGGTATTGAGAGTATTGTGGAGACTACAGAAAATGGCGAGTTTAGACCAAAGCATCGGGACACCTGCAGGAAGTAAGAAGTGGAGAAAATGTAGTCAAAAGTACTGTGACACTAACAGGAAGTGAAAACGTGGGGTTTGGTCCAAAATTATCAGGGGCTAAGAGAAAATAAAAAGTGCAGATGTGGAGTTTCAACAAATGTATTGGGACGACAATTTGAAAGAAAAGTGAAAAAACGTGGAGTTTCGACAAAAGTTTGGGGGACACTTATAGAAAGTAACAAGTGAAAAAAATACAGATTGTAAAAAAAAAATACTATCAGGGCACCTAAAGGAAGTGAAAATGTGGAGTTTTGGACCAATAAATAGTATACTAATATGAATCATAATTGTATAATAAATAAAGTAAAATTAGTTAAATACTTGGATCATGTTGACTAAAACCCTCAGAAAATGTTCATGAATTGTCAGAAAATGACATTGGATGCACGGACCGCACTTGGATTCAGCTGTAGGGGGAGCCACAACCTAACTAATCGACACATCTTTTGAGGTCAACGAGTGTGAGACGCCAAATGTACTTAAATCTAAAAATTGCAGCCATGCAACAACGATTTTACACAGAATAACAAAAATAGCGCATTGTTGCCCTCCCGCACCCATTCGCTGCTCTTGCATTCGATGCAATTTTCTATATTTATGGGATTACATTAATTCTGTTCACAGTAATGATACAATGGTGATTATTTGTCAATGGTTTTGCCACAGTAGTACCAATTACTTGCATTATTTGCATCAAATAACGTGGGGAAAATGGAAAGATGAAACTGGTAGCAGCGTTGTTGTCTGAGGCACAAGAAGCAGCTAATTAACACAAACAGGCGACACAGTCTGTTCAAGCAGAGTTATGCAATGCTACATGGAAAAAAAGTGGTTAACAACCGATAGTAGCAATTTTAGGAGAATTGACTCATAAAATCACAAGGCCAGAGTGTATCACTGAATTTTCTATAGAGGCTATTAACAGCACAACGCAAGTTGTAAAGTCCCCATCTCTGATGACTGGTACTCGTAAGAGGGAGCACATAACTCAGACTCTGGCATCCCGATACATTTTAGAACTCTTTTTAAGATCCTATTACATGTATTTGTTTGCAAATCATTAAATGGCCTTGCCTTACCTCTCTGAAGTCATCCGCCCTACACACCTGCCCAGCACCTCAGGTCTGTGGACCAGACATTATTAGAAGTACCAAGAACTACGCGGAAGCTCAGAAGGGATCGAGCCTTTTCCGTTGCTGGTCCCTCTCTTTGGAATAACCTACCACTGAACATTCAGCAAGCCCTCTCGCTGTCCATTTTTGTAACTCGTCTCAAAACTAATTTGTATTCTATAGCATTTGACACGGCATGACTCAGACTTGATCTTAGTCTTACTGTTTGGTGCTTTGTACTGTCTTTGTTATTAATTTGTTGTTTAATTGCTGTTTATGTGATATTTGCTCCATGTACAGTACTTTGTATACAGGGATGGTTGTTTTAAAGTGCTCGATAAAATTGAGTTGAGAGTTGAGAGAAAGCATTTTCTTCCATGAGTTTCCTTTTAAAAACCCAACTCTCTTCTGAATTTTGTTATTCTCAAAAAATTACTTTTTCTTGTAAGATTTTTCTAAGATTGAGCTACATTCTTGTAAGATTTGTTTCTTCCTTGTAAAAAAAACCTGAACAAAATGGAAATGAAGCATCCATTAAAAATATATATATATATTTAAGAATGTAGGGCCAGCGGTGAACGCATCGACCTCACAGTGTAGAGGTTGTGGGTTTGATCCCGGTTCCGGCCTTCTTGTGTGGAGTTTCTCCCCGGGCCCATGTGGGTTTTCTCCGGGTACTCCAGTTTCCTCCCACATTCCAAAAACCTGCATGGGAGGCTTATTGAACACTCTAAATTGTCCCTAGGTGTGAGTGTGAGCGCGGATGGTTGTTGGTCTCGGTGTGCCCTGTGATTGGCTGGCAACCGGTTCAGGGTGTCCCTCGCCTACTGCCCGAAGACAGCTAGGATGGGCTCCAGAAACCCCCTTGACCCTTGTGAGGATAAAGCGGATCGGAATATGGATGGATGGATTTTAAGAATGCGACCTATTTGTCTCAATATCAGTTGAGTTCCTTCTCATAAGATTTTCCTTCAAAAAGGAATCTCTCAAAAATACAAGTTTATTCTTGTAAGATTACAAATTTGTCCTGGCAGCATTTGTGAACTTTATTTAAAACTGAGAGTTGAGGGGGGAAAAAAAGGAACACAGCTGGTGGTTCCCGTAATGAAGCTTCCTCCCGCTTCCTCCCGCTTCCTCCTGCTCCAATATAATTTTATTAGCCATTGTGGTAATTGAGCCGGTCTGTTAGGTGTTACGTGTTAATGTGTCTCAATTACAGACTTGACTCTCGGGGTCTCGTCGGTACAGTAAAAGTGGGAAGATGGGGAGGCGGCGGACGCACGCATGACGGGAAAACAGTCAGGAATTTATTCCACTCATTAAAGCAAATGAGATTTTACTTTTTCGTACTTTGGAAGGTTTGTACGCGTGTGCAGTCCTGAATAGCTGGAGGATGATTAAAGGCTTTATTTTACTGGATTCAGTGATTCAATCTTGAGTTGTTGTTGTTGTTTAATAAATGGACTGTAGAGTAATCTGGCCACATCAAAAGGATGACTAGATTTTAGTCGCAATGTAAAAAAAATTGTCTTTTTACAGAATATGCATATTTCTTGAAAAATGCAGTAGTATAATTTTGAGAATACATTTTAATGTTCAGTTAAAAAAAAATATAAAATAAAGTAGTGTCTCTATTCTATCTTTGTTTTTGTATGTCTTATTTTTACTCCATGTACAGCACTGAACAGCAGTGATTTTTTTTTCAATTAAGTTGCGTATGTAATTGAGGAAAATAAGACATAAAAATGTCATTGAATAAAGATCAGGTTTTTTTTCATCGATCCACTGATTCTCCATCTCAGTTGAAAATTTCCCAAGTTGTCACGTAGCGAATCTTCACGTGTCACTTTTGTACATATTTTAACTTGAACGACTTGGGGGGGCGTGGAGCTTCATGTACTTCCCCCCACCAACCAGAATCGCCCTTTTCACGTTTAAGATTGTACATGTTAGCAAACCGGTGGCTATTTGGAGGAAGGTGGAACCCGGCGAACTTCAAAATACGACCTATACATTGTTGAAATGTTCACCTTAGGCTTCTGGTCACACTTTTACATACCGCCTACCTTGCAGCTCACTCAAATTTCTCAACATAACCCCTGGTTAAGTTCGAAACACCATCCCTCGTCTACAAACCTAAATCTGACCCGTGCTCAAACCACCAACTAATAATAACACAGGCCTGAAAGCCTGACCCTGGCATAAAACCCAACTTTGATGCGCCAACTCTTACCAGTACATGGTAACACAGTACAGTATATATACTAACCCTCTCTTGAAACCCAATTGTTTTGAAACACTATTTCTATCTTCAAACTCTTAGCTCAGTCTTCGAAAGCCTCAGCCTGGCTTGAAACCCTAACCCACTGTGATTCTCTACACACCTCAACATGACTCCACTGTCTCCCGATCGGATTGGCTCTTGCCTTCTCGGATCAATTCTACTAATTCTGCTCATCAGCATTAATCACCAGCCACCATAAAGTCGGAAAAAACGCACCACAGGTTTAAAAATACCGCAATGATCTCTCCCTTGCGTCCCCAGGGGCAGTCAGGAAATTAACTGCTGTGATTAAAATAGAACATGAGGTATAATGCTGCAACATCGTCATCATCAGGAATTCTTCAAGGAAGAGGAAGAAGAGCGAGTTGGGTTCTTCCTCGTCCATGTGATGGAAAGATCGCATGACGTTGGTGGATCTTTTTCACACGTAAATCAAACGGGCACACGTCTAAAGTTTGATGACAGGCTTTTAAAAAGACAGTTAAAAAAAAAGAGAGAGAGAGAGAGAGAGAGACATAAAACAACGTGAGGCTAATGGAGCTGACGGGACAAAGCGGAACCATAACAATAAAAACATGAACATTTCTACAAACGAGGCGTGTAAAAAGCGGCATGAAGTGAATTCTTCACTTTGTTTTACGGCCTCACTAAAGACTTTTTAATGCTCAGATCAGTCGCATAGCGAAAAGTGCGAGGGGCCAGCACGCGGGAAATGTCACATTTGAGGTTAGGTTCCTTAACGGCCACTGTACCTTCTATTGTGGTTTCTATGATGTATTATGTTGAAAACCTTTGAAAATCTCCAAGACGCTGAACCCAAAATTGAAAAATGTGCCTAGGTCGGCATTGTCGATGAGAAACTGTTCTCGTTTGCTTACTTACCTGGTTAAACAAAGGAAATAGTTAATTGAGGGAAACACTACAGGACATTTAAAAGCAATCATGCACTTGTTGGGGGGTGACAATGTAATTTCAGACTGACCTTAAAGGCGACATCTGACTCGCTAAATGGATAGGTCAACATATAGTGTAATTCAGCTTCCAAGGGTGTAATCATCAAATCAATACGCCGTGAACCTCATGTTACCGCACTGGGAAAAAAAATCGCCAGAAAGAGGAATAAAATTGTATGCAGTGATTTATTCCCCGAAACATTGTTAAAGGGAGGTTCAGCAGACTGGCTCATCTCCTTGATTGTCTCTTTCGAGCGCAACGCCCTGACACAGGTTCCTCTGTTGTTGATCGTTCTTGTGGGAAATGTGTTTCGACTGAATTTCAGTCCTTCACATTTCACACTAAATCATTTCAAGAGGGGGGAAAGTCAAACCGTGATTCCGGATTGTCTGACTACAGATAATTTGAACTTCAAACCTCGAAGGGGACATATTCAACAGGCATTTAGCATTCATAATTTCCATCCGTTTTTCTAGCAGAGCCGGGAAGAAAATGAGGCACCCGACAGTGACAAGTTGAATTCTGATTTCAAAATGGGAATGAAAAATTGGCTGACAGGTAAATCATAAATATACTGGAGTCCACTGTAAATCGATAAATAAATGGTTTCTTTTTTTAGCCATCAAAGGTTCATTCTCAGTCTTGTTTATGTTGTTTCATAGTTCGAAGTGTCACAGAACTACAAATAACATTTGTGTCAAAGGTCACCTGCAATGTCTGAATGTGCATGAAAACAACATCTGACTCAATAAATGAAAAGACAGACAAGACAGATACTGTCGATATAATTGTGGGAACAATCACTTCATTGTTTTGACTGGAAAAGTGTGATTTCATAATATCCCCCGAAGGCAACATCTGATTTAGATGAACGAGGGAGGGTTGAGTTTTGGGAATTGCTCAATGCACACTAATTCTAAAGATGTCAGCAGACCAGCTAATCACACCATCATTTGGCTTGAGAGGAAAGCTGTGGCTTCAGACTCTCCCCGAAGGCAACACCTGCATGAAATTGCTTCGCTGCCGCGCGGCGCGCTTCTTTCCCTTTCCTCGAGGGTTCGCAAGACTCGAGTCATCTCAGCCGCACGTGATCTTTTCATTCACCGCAATGTTGACCATCGCCATGCCGACGCGTACTTTGTGAGTCACGCCATTCCTTCCCAATCCGGCGTGGCGAGGATCCAAGTCAGCCGCCTCGTGAGTCATTCTAGGGGTGTGTTGGACCTCCTCCGGGGCCTCACCCAAACCAAACCAAACAAAAAAGCTAATTTGGTTGTTGAAACTCTTGCCCATGTCAGTTACGTGACATCATCGGCAATCTAATAAATGGCTCGAAACCCTAACAATGCTCTGTACGTCACAATTTGAAACACAAGCCTTTGTTTTGACTGCAAACCGGTGTGGAAACACTACTTTGAAATCCCAGTCCTTTTTTCAAACGCTAACCCCAAATTAAAACACATGACCCTTATTTAACACCCTAACGCAGGAGTACCGTATTTTCACGACTATTCGACGCATCGTACTAATGGCCGCAGTCTCATTAATGCGTGACATTTCTGTATTTTACACATACACAGGACGCATCGTACGAATAGCCGCAGTTTTACAGTGGTAAAACATACGCCAGCTTAAACATACGGCATGCATGCGCGCACTCTAACACGTTAGCTTGAAGCATACGGTAGCATGCCAAGACATACAGATAAGATAAAAACACGTTTTTAAAAAGGCAACGAAAGCAGAACTGAGTTTGGGTGTATTTTATTTAGCCATCGTACAATGTTCTCACGTTTTTCGATCAATCATCACCCAGAAATCCATCAAAGTCCTCATCCTCTGTATCAGAAGCAGAGGACTGCACATCCCAGTTGTCATTGAATGCATCACATGCTAGTGTGAGTTGCTACGCATTGCCGAGCGGAAAGAAGGAGTAGCAACAGCAAAGTCAAAATTTCTCTCGTGTGAAGCTTTCCCACATTTGAAAGTAAAGAACAGAGCGAAACATGGTGGCAGCGCGTGTGTGTGTCGAAAGAATTGAACAATTGTGCAAGTACCGTAATCCATCAAAAACGCCGCGTTCCCTCTCGTTGTTGCGTATTGTGGCGTAACTCGCCCAGGGCTGCCTCTCTCTCTTTGTAAAGTTGTGTTTGCCATCGATCATTGTTCCCATGCTGTTCGCAACTTTACTTTGAACGCCCGGTTGATGCCAATGTCCAGCGGTTGGAGTTCTTTAGTCAAGCCTCCGGGAATAACGGCAAGCTCAGAGTTCATTTGCTTGACTTGATTTTTCACCGCTGCTGTGAGATGGTCACGCATGCCAAAAGCATAACCGGTGGCTTTAAGTTTTAACTGAGCTTCGTAGGCATGTCTCTTTGTCGAATTTATTTTCAGGGGTTCTTAGAAACCAAAACCGGAGTTGTTTTGCAACAATGCACATTGCCACACGCTATACAAGTGTTGGTACTGGCTTGAGGCGTCCACGTACACGCCCACCCTTCACCATTGGCGGACTAGCTTGTCTGTCCTCTCTCTCCCTCTCTCTCTCTCCCTCTCCATATATGTATATATACACGCCCACCCTTCCCTGATTGGCCGACTTCTTTCACAGTCACTTCCGCCTTTTCTCTATATAAACGGCGTGTCGGCTGTCAGTCAGATTTTGGAACTCAGCGCATATAAAGGACGCTCCGCACCATAAGGCGTCCTGTCCATTTTGGAGAAAATTTAAGACTTTTAATGGCGCCTTATAGTCGTGAAAATACGGTAAAACCTTATTTTTAAACCTCATTTGAAACGCTTGCTGCTGTTTCAAACCTAAACCAATCTTAACACCTACAGTACTTTGTTTTGAAACCCTACTTTGAAACCAAAAGACTGGCGCGAAATCCCAATTTCAAACAACACAGCCTGTCTTGAAGCCCAAGCTTTAACCCTAGGTTGAAAACATTGCCCTTGCTTGAAACACTTAATTGCTAACCCTAATTTGAGTCCCTAATCCTTGTTTAAAACCCTGGTCCTGTTTTATAACCTTTGACCTTGCTCAAAACCATAACACAAACTTTAAACCCGACTTTTGAACTCCAGTGTCAGACTTGAAAGACTATTTTGAAACATGGACCCATTTTGAAATCCCAATTCTCGCTTGAAACTCTTCTTTGAAACCTCAGTTGGAGACCACTGGCCTTGTCCATACCCTAACCCAAGTTTAAAACCAATTTGAAATCATGGCACCCATACTGAAAACCTGACTTTGTAACCTAACCTCTCTGCTCCTTTGAATTTAATGGACTCTTTTCCAAGTACTGTAATTTATCTTTCTTCCTTTTTTCTTGCACAAGACACGCCTTTCAATTTTTTTTTGCTTTGGCTTTCATGTCATCAGCAAACATTTGTGGAAAAAGACAGAAGAACACGTCCACTTTCACTTCTTCTTCTTCACATGGTCTCATTTCAGTGTAAAAATGCAAACATTCATCATAAATATCTTTCCTTCCTCACAACACAATTATAAGATGCATGATAGCTGACGCACGCGTGGACCCACAGATGGACATTAGCATAGATAATGCTTCATTATGCTAATTCCTTTGCAATCATTTTAGCCCACTGACAACATGCTACCGGCTAATGAATATTTATAGGCGGGGCGGTGTTCATGGTCGTTATTTTGCCATCCTACTTGACCACTCAAAAGCCTTCCATGTGTACGCATGTCGTAAAACCACATACGGACGAATCTTTCCAATATACTCACGGATCTGTTCTTTATCCTCTGCGAAAAATGCCTCGTATTATTGAAGTTTGGTTGCAACCATCAACTTGTTACACGATCAAATCTAATTCTGTGTGTCTAGTATACTGCCCCATGGTGGCCAAGGTGTGCTAATTGTTCTGACTATGTTTTTATAAAATACAACATTGGAGATATTCATTCATCTTATTAAAAAAAAAGGTTGTCATTTTTAAAAAACAGATTAAGAGTGTTTTCATTCATTTCAATGGGGAAAGACGATTTCAGCTAGACGTATTTTGAGTGACGGCGTGCTAACTCTGATGTCAAGGCACCACCATGTTGATTTCTCTCCTTTTGGCCTTTTTGTCTGCATGAACACATTTTCAAGGCAATTGACACTTTATCGATTGACACTTAATTGGAAGTGCGTGCTGCTCGAATGCTCCATCAGGCTTTGAATTAAAGAGCCGACGCTATCAGGTGCTATCGACCACAAACTACAGTCCCATTCCCTTTGACTTCATTTAGTCCGTCTTGCTGGAATGTTTTCTCTCTCTCTCTCTCTCTCTCTCTCTCTCTCTCTCTCTCTCTCGCGCACACATAGATTACGTCGCGGCTGCTCTTTTATATTGCAAAGTACGGGGTTAAGTTTCACGCGTGTCAGTAATGCACTGAAGTGGAGACGAGGAGCCTGATGGCTAACGCGATTACTTGAATGCCTCTCTACGAGGTGGCAAACCAGATTAAAATTTGCCCTTTTACATAGCGGGCCAACCAGCGTGCCATGTAATCCATCTTGATCTCATTAGGAGGGCACGGCTCGTGTGTGTTTGTGTGTGTGTGTGTGTGTGTGTTTTACCCCCTTTTGACTAAAACGTTTCTTAAGATGCCGCCGCAGGAATGCAGAGAAGCTGTTTTGGTTGCCGACGCATCCCATTTTTCTGCTGACTCAATGTTTGGGGGCTGATGTTGGTCACTTTTTTTTAATTACTTTCCACATTTAGGAGGGAAATATAAAAACAAAAGTGAGGGTCTTTTGCCACTGGCATTCCATTTGTTTCCCCCACAATGAAAACATGTAATTAACATAGTTATAGGTGCAATCATGGAATTTATTGATGCATCATTTTGTGAATGCTGAAGAGACACAAATATGATTCTAGTCATTCCAACATGAAAATCTTCAGCTCCTTCGGGAATCAGGGAACCTTTTTTTCCTCCCCATATCTCAAAATTCACACTTTTTCCACATGTTTTTCTTTGTGAAAAGAAGTCACATTGAAACGAAAGGACATATTTTATATCTTTAACATAGTTCTCACCTCTTTAAACTTCTAAATGGTGAGTTAATTCGTGACATGTTGCAGAGTATTTTCCCCATTCCCCACATTCTCTCATTTTTCTACATTCCACATTTTCCACGTCAAATTTATCAAATTATTGGAGACAATTTCCTCCAAACAGAATCAAACCAATCCAACTCCAATATGGTGACCTTATTTATGATTCTGACCTTCTTGATAAGCCCACGTTTTCCAAGATTAA
Organism: Hippocampus zosterae; assembly: GCF_025434085.1. NCBI lineage: Eukaryota > Metazoa > Chordata > Actinopteri > Syngnathiformes > Syngnathidae > Hippocampus > Hippocampus zosterae. The sequence continues at coordinate 9,681,297 of NC_067465.1, forward strand.
ATTCTGCAAATAAGATAAGATAAGATAAGATAAGATAAGATATCCCTTTATTTGTCCCGCAATGGGGAAATTAGTCAGAATACATAGAATTATTTCATATACATTTCATATATACATATAATTATTTCTGAGATGATTCATACCATTCCAACTTCAAAATGTTCAGCTCATTCAGAACATTCTGAGAAGTAATGTTCATGTTCCACGCCCCATTAGCCCACCACAAAATTCCACATTTTACATCCTAAAATTCCCAAATTGAAAGTCATTTAAAAACAGTATTTGCCTCGTTTATTTACTCACTCATTCATAACTGGTACATTTTCCCAGTAAAATTCCCAACCGAAGACACATTTTCACATTTACCTCACCAGTTCTCAGGCTATTATGTTGCTATATGTTAGCATACCTACCGTTCAGTCTTTTTTCCCCATTGGACATAAATATATGAAAACACCTCAAATTCTTAACCATCACACTGATTTGAGCAATTCTCACATTTGCTCCATGTTTAACATGCCTTGAGAGAAATCTTGTTGTGGATTGACGCGACATAAAGAGAGTTGAATTGGATTGAATTTAACCTTTTTAGCAAGCGCCGCGGTGCGTTCAAAGGCATTAAGTTGATGTCATAGACACGTGAGGAAAGATCAAGTTTCACTTCAGCGTGAGGAGTTGCAACATCTGCTCTGCTTGCGTAACAATCAGCAGCCTGGCTGTATTTGGCACGCTAGGTGGCGGCGTCTCATAGTCCTTTGAGGTGTGTGTGTGTGTGTGGGGGGGGGGGGTTGAGATCCACTTTTAGTTTTTGCATGAAACCTGAGCACAACGAGCTGTGATTCATGTCAGCTTCAGTTCTTATTCCGGGATTCAGCATCACAACTCCCCAACTCCCATTCCTCCTGAAAAAATGATGCCCCCCCCCCGTCCCCATTGGCCGAAATCCAGCAGCCCTGCCGAGGCTGAAGCGTCATAACGGAGATTCCAGGACATGCTCGGTCGCCGGCGTAAAACCACAAAGACCTTGTGAAAAATACACGTCGGAAAGAGGGGTGTTTATGAGCGCTCAGGCTTTTGGGCTCCCAGCGTTTACGTTCATCAAATACTACACTACTTTAGTACAAGTAATTGAAATAGAAATGGTCCATTCCTGGAGTTGGGGGTTAGTGTGCATACCTGTCAACTCATACGGTTTAGCCATAGTTCATACGGATATTGTGGTGAATTTTACGTTTATGGCCGTATCGCACAAATCATACGGATTCTGAAAATGTCCTTTTTTTTCCCCCTAACAGGTAGTTTCATTTGCTTTTGCCCAGAATGGTGATGGTCTACTCGAATGCTTTCATTTCTGGTAACCTTCCTGTAAATCACGTGGTTCCTAGTTGAAAACAGCAGAGTATTCATTGCATTACATTAACCAGACATTGTATTATGGAGATCTACAATAAATATCATTGAAAATTTCGCGGGTTTTTTTCTGCCATTATTTTGACATATAAAATGCTTTGGTATGTTATAAGGATTTCTTGCTCTTTATAAGGATTTTTTTGGTAGTTTATACAGGTTAGCGCTCCGAAAGGTTGACAGGTATGAGTGTGGGTCATGAAGAAAACACAGCACAAAAGTATTGGGACAACTGCAGGAAGAGGAAAGGGAAGTAATGTGGTCTCCTACAACGAAAGATGTGGAGTTTGGCCATCACCCCTAAAAGCCGTAAATAAACGAGGAATTTGGACACAATTTCAGGGGGACAGAAAATGTGGATTTAAAAAAAAAACAATGAGAAGATTAAGAATGAAAATTGGTGCTTATATAAAAAAATTTGAACACCCCCCAAAAATGGAAAAAGTGGGAGGGGAGGGTGTGTAAAAGGAAAAAGAGAAGTGAATGTGGACAAAAGTAGATAGATATTTGAAAACCTCCAGAAAGGGAAAATGTTTATGAATTAGGACAACTTCAAGAACATAAAAAGTGAAGGAAATATACATTTTCAGAAAGCTACAGTGAAAAAAATGTCTTGGGTAACAAGGTGGTGAGTGAAATGTGGACAAACTGAATAAAGTATGGAGTTTGGACAAATGTTTTGCTACACCTACAGGAAATGAAAAATTTAACATAAATATTGGGACACCTCTAAACAATGACAATGCGGAGAAAATTATTGGGACACCTTCAGGAAGTGAATAAATGAAAAAAAAAAGAATTTTGGACAAAAGGTGTTCGGACAGCGATAGGAAGTGAAAAGAATATTCCATTAGTTGTCCAAAAGTTGTATAAAAAAAAGCCTTCACTCTGTGACTCTGAAGCACTTTTGAAGTTTTGCCACAGTTTCTAGGTCAAATTCCAAATCATCAAAAGGTTTCTCTTGAGTTCACTTATCATAAAACTCCTGTCAGTTGTATTCATGTTGAAAAAGAGAACATTGCTTTCAGTGCACATTTTATACAATATGCAAACCGTTTTGCGGTCTCCTTGGCAACAGCGTCACCTTGGTATTTCTACTCAGTCGTCGTCTCTATTCACCCCACCACTATTCAAACAAAAGTCAAGCGTGGATATCGTCTCACTGCAAGCTTCTCATTCTTCTGCCATCAAATAGCTCACATGATGGCTGGTGTGATATGTTTTTGATGTTTTAAAGGACAAGAATTGAGCTCGTCTGTGGGAGGCGAAGGAGCTTGCCATGCATGTTTCTGGAATGTGGGAGTAACCCGGAGTACCCGGAGAAAACCCACGCGGGCACGGGGAGAACATGAAAACTCCACACAGGAAGGCCGGTGCCTGGTTCGAACCCACGACCTCTGCACTGTGAGGTCAACGATCAAACCACTTGCCCACCGGGCCATAAAGTGGACCCTTGATCCAAAAATAATATTGTACTTTATAAAAAAACAGAGTACCTGTAATTAGATTTTTTGTTGTTGCATCGCATAAACTTAATGCCACTTATTCTGCTGTGGCCACCTTGGCCACATGGAGACAGTCTTACAAGCAGATAGGCTCTTCGTTGTGGCATTAGGAGTTACACTTGAGCAGCCAGTCTTATCCAATTGAGGTGTGACCTACGCAGAACTCTCTCGGCTCATCAGTGCAGCACTAATATTAGTGATTCCATGCAGAGGATGTTGGATACATGAATGTGAGGACTGTTATCTTGTCAGTGTACATGTCGTTGCGCAACTGGTTTTCAACCCGTTCCTTAAAGGGTTAAAGCGCCACAACATAAATGGTCATGATTGTTAGCATTCACCCTTTCAGAGACAGCGGTTACTGCAGTGGACAGCTTATCCTGTTATCAGGTTGGTTTCTTTTTCCCACTAGTATTTGGTATAATGTTGTCAAACAAACACCATTACATATTAGATTTGCCAATTTTCTGGAAACTTCTCACATCGTACGCCCTTGTGCGGCACTAAATAATAAATAAATAAATGTGAGTGCGAATGGTTGTTCGTTTCTGTGTGCCCTGCGATTGGCTGGCAACCGATTCAGGGTGTCCCCCGCCTACTGCCCGAAGACAGCTGGGATAGGCTCCAGCAACCCCCGCGACCCTAGTGAGGATCAAGCGGCTCGGAAGATGAATGAATGAATGAATGAATAAAAACAATAAAGTAGGACCACTTTCCCACACTCTCCGGGTTCAAATCCAAAGCAGGAATGCGGACGCAGTTCCTTGGGAGCAAAATAAAGAGGCAGCAAACTAGCGACAGAAGCAATCAGAACTGCTAATGATCCTCCAGGGATTGGAGCCACTCGCTGAAAAATGTTGCGTGCATGCTCAGATTCTGAATATAGTCGACAATCAATGCAATCGGTACAGGCGGCGAGTGAATACGCGTTTGTGGGCCTGTAAACATAATCTAAGGACGGTGCCAGCAAAGCACACTGAACAGATGTAAAATTGGAAACCATGCATGTAGAAACAGCGCTAAAGCGCCACTATTGTCTATGACATTTCCATTTTCTTTCTTTATTTTTTTTTTTTCATGACTCTGCAGGAAACTTGGAGCGGGTCCGTCTGCTATTTTGGGTAAAAACACAAAAGGCTCCCATCTAAAATGTCACAGTGACGTACTGAAGATAAAACGCTCCAATTACAAAAGGCTGTGAGTTATTAGGAGTTATTAAAAATGAAACGGGTGTCCTAAAATAAATCACCCTGCTGACATCCTGCTTCATCGATTAGCCCCAATATTGGATGGATATCGTAACAGGACACACACGAAAAAGTCTTAAAGATCCATGTTCGAGATGCGTCCATGCGTTTTGCTTGGAGGCAACCAACCAAAAATCCAGACCGCGACACCAGCGTCATCAATCAACATGAAATTACATGGACATCTGTATCATAACGGCAAAATCTCAAGGGCTCTTGAACAGAAAGCGGCCATTTTGTTTTGAAGCAGTGTTTTGGAGTGTGTAAAATAAGTTACATGAATAAATAGCCCCCAGCACCAGTTTCATTGTTCGACACAAAATTGGGCACACACACACACACACACACACACACACACACACACACACACACACAAAGAAAAACTTTCCAACAGAAGTTCTCCATTTCAATTTGAAGCAGCCATTTCGTAGCCAGTCACATCCCCAGTAAATTCAGCATATATTGTCTGCCAACACCGGTATCGGCAATCAACATGAAAGTGGGTGGACACGTCTATCGTAGGGCGGCTTCGTGGGCCAGTGGTTAGCGCGGCGACCTCACAGTGCAGAGTTACCGGGTTCGATCCTGTGTGGAGTTTCCATGTTCTCCCCTTGCCTGTGTGGGTTTTCTCCGGGTACTCTGGTTTCCTCCCATTTTCCAAAACCATGCACCGAAGGATAATGGCATACTCGAAATTGTCCCTAGGTGTGAGGGTGAGCGCAGATGGTTGTTCATCTATGTGTCTGCTGCGATTGGCTGGCAACCGGTTCAGGGTGTCCCCCGCCTACTGCCCGAAGACAGCTGCGATAGGCTCCAGCACCCCCCGCGACCCTTGTGAGGATGAAGCGGGTCAGAAAATAGATGGATGGAAGAATGGATGTCTATCTTAATAGGACCCAACAAAATCTAAGAGATCCATTTGCTGAAATTCAACAGGAAGTTGCAGATTTTGGTTTGAATGACCATTTCCTACATTATCCCGGGAAACTGAAACCTGTGTTTGCAGATCAATACAATCTTGGGGAGATATGTTTGTAATAATGATGCACAATAATGTCTGAAGGACTCATGAGTGAAATTGAACTGGAAATGTGGCCATTTTGGTTCAAAGCAGCCATGATGTAGTCACTACTCGGGATTGAATCAATCGGAAACAGGTAGCTTGGTTCAGATGGTGATCTCTGGTGATCAGTCGGAGGATTCGATTGTAGTTTCGAATTTGAGCTTTAATTCAAATGTGTATTCTTAATTCTATGGCGTATAAAAAAAATCATGACACTGCAGGGAAACTCAGAGCACATCTGTCTTCTATTTTGGGTCGAAACACAAAAGTCTCTCTTCTAAAATGTCACAGCGACTCGCTGAAGATAAAACACTCTTGTTGCGAAGCCTGTGAGTTATTACGAGTCATTAAGAATCAAATTGGGTCCTTCGTGGAGGACGGTGTCTTGTCAAAAATACCACGAACGGCCACGTTAATAGGCACAGCACGCAAGCGTGCGGTCAGAACTCAACTTTTGCACTCAGAATTCTTTGACTTGGCGGGGTGCTAAAAACATTCCTCCAGATTCTGGTCTGTGGAGGCCATTAAAACTTTTCGTTTCCACCAGACAGTTGGGGGAGGGGAGGATGGGGGGGAGTTCCAAATGGCACATTTGCATCATGGCAGCTTAAAGATGAATTAAAAAAAAAAAGATTCAGCAGAACAGGAGGATTTGGCTAGTTTCAGAGCGCTGAATCCAAAAAAGACATTTAAACCTGCAGTGTATATCTAGAAATAAGGTTGCAAGAGTAAGGTTTCACAAAAGGCTTAGTATTTCAAATTTGAACGGAAAGTTTAAACGTTTTTGAAAGTTTAGATCAGTAAAAAGTGCAGCTACGAAGCTCTCGGTCACGACCCCTGCACCAGTTTGACCAATCAATGTGAAATTGGATGGGCATGTCTGTCATAACAGGACGCATGGAAAAGTCTCAAGGTCTCATGCTTGAAATCGAACAGGGAGTTCGCCATTTTATTTTGAAGCAGATATTTCAGACGGAATTCTTGAGCTCCGACCGCATCGTCGCTTGCAACTGGAGTTTTCATACTCCAACTTTGCTCACAGTAAACACAAGCTCGGTTTTCGAGCTCGTTTGTTATCGCGGCCGAAACAACTTTGTTTTATCCCATTTTTGTTTGAAGAAAACTCTTCCCGATCGAAGCCGTAAACGAGACAAAGGGCGTTCCGAGTCCCATAGTGAACTACTTGAGAAGGGCGACGGGTTCGCCTTATTAGCTGCCTGGCTCTGCGGACAAAAGGGCGGAGGATAAAAGGGAGGAGGATAATGAAAAGATCTTTGTATGGGAGGAGATCCTGATCTAATCACGCAGGAAATGAGGCTGCCTCGTTTGGACTCATTTACACATCTGCTTAAATGGCGCTCAGCCATCGATTGGCCAGCGAGGAGATGAATCATTTGTTTGCGCCTCAGACCGACTCTTTGCTTCGTTTCTGAGCTCGACGAATGTTGAGACACGGAGAGGGATTTTTCACGCTGGAAACAGGCCAGAAAACTCACAAGTAGTTTTATTGCCGCTCGCTTGATATTGCCGAAAGACCTTGTGGGAAATGGAATCTTTTGTGCTGAGGTGGTTTGAATTTGACGAGAGGTTGGATTTACACTTCCAAACCTTGGCTAGGGTTTTAAACTCGGGTTGGAGTTTCAAATTAAAAATTCAAGGTGCGATTAGGGTTGTTTGACGAAGGTTTGGCTTTCAAATTCGCTTGGAATTATTCAACTACGTAGATAAGATAAAAAAATAAGGTCCCTGCCAGTAGGGGCGAGTCCTCACCAAGGTTTTTACAGTTAACGAAAACTAACGGCATCTAACTAACATCTAAAATCAAAATATTTTTGTTTACAAAATAATAAAACACCAAAAAATGATTTTAATACATTGACTATAATTACAGACAAAATGTCCTTTGTTTTTACCTTTGTGAATTTTTAATATCTTTATCATTAAAATGTATCATTATTATTATTATTATTGGATGCGGCAAATACTCCACGTACATTATAAAAACCTGAAACTAATAATAAGAGGAATAAAAACAATACTAACGTGACGCATTTTCAACCAAATCAAAACGAACAAACGCACTCCAAAATCTAATTTAACCCAACTGAATTTAAAAAAATACCAACATCAATAAAACATCCCAAAATATTCCAACCCATGTCCTCGCAAATTGCGCTCCCAGCTTGGATTTAAATCATGTTTTGTATGCAAACTCATTGACATTTTCAACCATCTGCTTTAACTAGAGATGATCTCCCCCCACCCCATACCCCACCCCTCTTGCTGCCGAGAAAACATTTTAGCATAAAAAATTCTGTTTGCGCTTGAGTCGCAACAGGAAGAAAAGAAAAGTGTTCTTTGACATACTTATGAATTTAGATGAAAATAACCAAAAACTAATTTGCGTCTGGGAGCTTTGAAAACACATTTTGCGTTACTCATTGTTGTCATCCCCCCACCGCCCCCCTTTTCGATATTCTATGAAAGCAAACTTGTATGAGTCACAGCGACAATCTGTTGACCGTGATGGACATGTCAATGCGTGGAGAGACGGACGCAAGGACTTGTGGACTTGCTCCGATTTAAGGGACTTGCTGCGTTTTTCAGGGTTTTACTTGGCTCGCTATGAGCGTGAAGCGGAGGGTGAGGAAGACGCAGGAGGTGACTTGACGGGAATAAAATGAGATAACAAAAGCGTGCGGGGGTGGTGGAAGGACGGATGACAAGTAGGGGCAGGGGGGAGTGCGCACGGGGTGGGGACGGCGGGAGTTGTGTGAACATTGCAGTCAAGGAAAGTAAAACGGAGGCGGGAAGATGACAGCGGGAAGAGGAGATGCTGCTACGGTACGGGAGATGTCAGGAAATGAGAGAAGCAGAAATGGAAAGAGTGTGGAAAAGATTCTCCGGCTGCTCCAGTGCCGACGACAACGAGGAGGATGGATCCAATTTGTCGTCAACTTGCTGCTTGGACTTGAGTAGAACGGCATTCGTCAGTCGCTCAAAAGTTTTAGCCGTGTTTCAATTTTTTTTCTTTCTTTAGTTTCATATTCGGATCTTAGCCCAGGATTTGAGGTTCAATTAGATTCAAAGTAGGGTTTGAAGAGGTGGCTCAGGTTTCAAAGAAAGGTTTCAAGACTTGGTTGAACTTGAAAGTGGAATTTCAAATTAGGGTTTCAAACACGAGTCAGTGGTTCAAATTAGGTTTCAAAGGAGGGTTTCAAATCAGACTTCAGGTTTTAAATCGGGATTTCAAGCAAGGGTTTGAGTTGGAAATTAGTGTTTCAATCCAGAGTTAAGGATTCAAATTATGTTTCTAAATCGGGTTTTAAGTCTGGCTTTGTGTTCCAAATTTAGGTTTAACCCTGGATAACCCACGGGGTCAAATTTGGCCCCTTATAAATTCTACTACTCAAATGCTGCCCTTAAATCCCAAAGGATCATATTTGGCCCTAATCCTAAAGTAGGATTAAAGCATTGAATATTTGAAAAAAAAAGTGAACATATAGCAAGCATTCATTTAATGTATAATGCATCATTTTCCAAAGAAGAAAAAGGTTCTTGGGTTCTCCAGGGTTAACTCCAAGGTTCCGGTTTCAAGTCTGGCTTTGTCTTTCAAATGTAAGCGTGGCTTCCGTTTCTAAATAAGGTTTTCAAATCCGGGTTTGGGTTTCATATCTAGGTCTCAAGTGAGAGGTAGGGTTTTAAAATGGGGTATCAAGCTAGCGTTAGCGGTTCAACTTTGGTTTCAAGTGTGGCTTCGGGTTTCAAAATCTGGTTTCAAGCCAGGGTTTGAGGTTTCAAAGTCAGGTCAAGTATTAGGGCTCCCAATTAGATTATAAAGCTTCATCCTCCGACTGTAAAGTCAGTCGCTGCGAATAGTGATCGACGCAACAAATGTGTACAGGGAAGCCGTGAACACAACAAAACAAATGCGAAGGAGTCCCCGACTCGGCCTGCGTCTGTTTTCCTTATCCAGGCGAGTGTTTGACGGGGCTGCCTGTTGCAAACGCATCTCATCAGGCGCGGCCCGAGCACGCAACAGGAAGCAGCTGTTGTGCTGAGTTGGCGTAGCCGCAGCAGCGGCGGGCCGGGCGCTTACATAACAGCACGGGGGCGGGATTGGAGGGTGAGGGGGGAGTTGGGGAGACAAGTCGCTCCAGATGTAGCGCAGCTGCCGCCTCCGTCACCCCCTGACCTGCTTTTTCTTTTTCTCGTATTGTTATTTATTTATTTTTTGTCTCCTTGTCGACATCATGACAGCAACAGAGGCGCATGGCGAAAAGGGTCCACAGTTTTGCCGGTAAAAATAACCAACGGCCGGGTGGGAGCGGAGATGAAATAAACATGGCCAAGATGTTTGTTTTCAGGGGGGGGCGGGGGGGCAATGGAAATGTAGTTAGTGAGTGTGACTCGCAGTCGAAAAGTTCCAAGTTGGAAGCTTGTTTTTTTGGGGGGTTTTTTTCTTTTTTGCTGACTCACTCGTTATTACTCGAGTCACATATTGGCCATAAATAGTCAAATATGATGTGAGTATAAGATGATTTAAAAAAAAATGCATCATTACCTCACATTTAAAAAACTAAACAAATATAAACTAAAAAGTTACAATTCCGATTGATATTGCCCATTTGTTCATTAACATGTGAACTAAAGTGAAAATAGGGATTAACAATCCACACACTTGGGAGCCAAGAGTCAGGTTCAAGTTAAGTTTTATAATGAGGGTTTTAATGTCAGGTTTTAAAAGAGGGTTTCAAACCAGAGTTCCGGTTTCAAGGCAAGTATTAGGAGGCTGAATTCTGTTTGAAAATAAGTCTTCAGACGTCAAAATGGGGTTTCGAGAAAAAAAGTCACGATAGGATTTGGGCTATTTACAGTATGTATCCAAAATATTCTTAGCATTGGCTCTATACTGACTCCACACAAACACACATGCACACACACGTGCACACACTCACTTACGTATGCAAGCAGATGAGTGAGAGCCAGCTGTGTGTTTCGGTGCCGCGGTTCTTCCTTTTTTCTTTCTCGTGTTTATGCACGTCTTTGTTTAAATATTAACCTGCGCACGTAAAATAAATCTTTAACATCATGAAAAATTTACAGTTTGTGCAAACGAGATTAAAAGATGCCCCCGGGGGAGGATTGTTTTTTTTCTCTCTCTCTCTCTCTCTCTCTCTCTCTCTCTCTCTCTCTCTCTCTCTCTCTCTCTCTCTCTCTCTCTCTCTCTCTCTCTCTCTCTATGTCTCTTTCTCTCGCTCGCTCTAAAGAATCTCTGAACAAAAGAAACAGAAAGAAGAAGCGAAGGAAAACTTTCAAGGGCACAAGTCAACGTTACACACACACACACAAACATGAGGAATGTGAACAAGGGTGTATCTCTCCCAGATTTTCAATGTGAAAACTTGATTTTTTAATTTGTTTTTTGGGATTTTTTTTTTTTGGAGGGCGGGGGGGGGGGGGTATTTTATTGTTTAGCCACCACGCTGGACAGTTTGCGTTGAAAAAGTGAAAGAAGAAAAACGGAACAGTTGCCATTCGAACTTCCTAAATTATAATGCGTGTTGTAGAGGAATCCTGGCTTTTTTTTCTTCATCTTAGTTTTTTTTCAGTGAGAAGGTCAAGGGGCTGGAAAGCAGGTTCCCAATGACAGGCCGCGGTGCGTCATGGCGACCCAAAATACCTCTGAAGCGCGGTGCATTGCATTTAGTGCTGACAGTACACATGCTGTCATGAAATGTCTTCACAGTACACCATAATTTCACGTCATACAAATATAAAACATGACGTTTCTGGAAATGGCTAGTTTTCGAATGCGTTATTCCCAACATTGCTAGCAAAACGCAAATAGGCTAAATAAAAGTTGTTTTGGCCACGGAACCAACGTGAGTGAAGCGATCTGATGGCAGCGTAACTCTCGGTGAATCAATCACCAGTTTGACATGCCGCAATAAGATTGAAATATCAAAATGTGGCTTGATTTCAAAAGTGTTGTGTTTCATTTGTTTTGCTAGCTACTTACCTGCACTTTAGCCGCCGTCTGTTCCCTCTGTTTCAAGATTTTGACATTGGTGGTGCTATTAAGAGTTCAATTAAGTCAGGGAAGTCCTCGCTGAAGGCCCCGACACGAAAAAAAAAAAAAAATCACGGCTCACCGCTGAATGTGCGACACATATTGGATGACTCTTGGCACGTTTGATACATTAACCACCAGGCAGTGACAGCTGCTTTTGACACTGCCAGCCATAAAGGTGTGTTGAAACTGTCAAACAGGATTATTAGTGGGTAGAAGAGTTTCTTTGCCGGTAATATGCTGTCAGAGAGCCCATAAAGAGCGCCCAAGTGGATGTCAGAGAAATCTGACTGCCGCTTGACCCCGGGCAGCCACAGGCAGGGACCTCAAATCCCGTTTGCTGAGCTCACAAGTGAAGAAAGTAAACAGATGTCTTGATTGAAAGCGTGTGCCTTTAAAAGGACATTTGTCCTCTTCCTGATTGGATCAAGCCGGCGTGTGCTTCTTGTCAAACGTCCTGACATTGTCTGTTTACTCCTCGCTGAACCCTCAGGGCTCCTTTTTTTTTTTTGGGCAAATGTCACAAACGGACGCAATCGAATGCAGCGTGCCAATCATCAAGAGACAATCAGTCCTTTTCTCCCAAAAAGTCCATCATTCTAAAAACAGTTGGGTTATTTCATTAACTCAATTTTTGGATTGTGTGTGTTGGGTCAAAATTTGAGATCATTTCTGATGCAAGTAACCAAATTCTTGGTTGAAATTAAACTTTTATTGTGTTACATGCTGGGAATGTTTTTGTTGGGTCAAAAATCAACCAATCAAATCTGACTGACGGCCATGACAGCTATCCAGTTCCTGTTCACATGTCTACATGGTCAGCACTTTGGACATTTGGATGTTTTCTGAAAATTTGATTGTTTGGCAATACTTAGCAATGCTTTAGTATTTAAATGGCAGCCAATTTTAATTCTACGGATTCATATAAACCTGATCAACAAATACATACTTAGTTATTGCATCTTAATGGTCATATGAGAGGATGCAATTCATCCAAAATAATGTTGAATCGGATTAATCAGTCGACAGCGCCATAATCAAGGTCAAGGTCATGTTTATTGTCAAATGTGCTTTAAGTATGACATGCAGCATAGATGAAATTTCTTCCTCTCAATCCTCCTCAGTGCAAACATTCAAACGTGGTGTATTAAACACATAGCTAAGGCAACATAGCAGCTAATGTAATGTCATGTAAACAGTATAGACAATATAAACAATCTTCAGTCTTGAGTCTTGTCATGCTAACTTCCATCCATCCATCCATTTTCCAATCCGCTTTATCCTCACAAGGGCCGCGGGGGTTGCTGGAGCCCATCCCAGCCGTCTTCGGGAAGTAGGCAAGGGACACCCTGAACCGGTTGCCAGCCAATCGCAGGCCACACAGAGACGAACAACCATTCGCGCTCACACTCACACTTAGGGACAATTTGGAGTGTTCAATCAGAAATTGATTGCAAGCCATGCATTTTTTTTGCAATGTGGGAGGAAACCGGAATACCGGGAGAAAACCCACGCAAGCCCTGGGGAAACATGCAAACTCCACACAGGGAGGACGGAGCTGGAATTGAACCCGGTACCTCTGCACTTGTTCACTGGGCTGCCTCATGCTAACTTCAAGTTTTTAATCTTCTTCTCTTGCTAATGTTGAATTCAAACTTTGCTGCTGATTGAAACAATGTCGCGTGACGTGATGAATTTTCTGAGGCAAATCGTTGCTCAAACTCCCAAATTGTTAATCTTACTTGCCATCCGAAGTTGGAGGTGGCAGCAGAGTCACAACTTCTCAACGTCGTCTCCTCTTTGTGGCCTCTCAAGCAATGACGCATGTTTCAAGTCTCTTGAATGCTCGCCCTTTTTGGGTAAACGAAGACAACGATCCTCCGGGGTGCGATGGCGGCGACGATGCATCACGGCGTGGTCGTTAATGAACACATTTCGGAGTTTAATTGGCAGATTAGCCCGCAGGCTGAGGTGCATTCACGCTGAGTTAATACAAAAGTTCCTCGTCCTGCCCTGATGATGGCGGGGCGTGCCGAGGGGGCCTTGATGTGTGGGGACGGAAACTTCACGGGAATGTTTGATGGCAGGCAAACTTTGTCAATTAGGACGTAAACTCATTCCGAGTTGATCTGATAAAAAAAAAAAAAGTAAGCATCTCTGTGAACTTTTGACGCCGCTCCTCTCGAGTAAAATCAATATCAACAGAATAAAAAATTGTTGATTTGTGGTTTTTGTAGATATAGAACTAAGAAACATTTTGTGAGTGACACTTTACAACATAGCTCCAGTTGGCTTTTTTACATGGCATTTTCCATTCATTCCATCAACTGCGTCATTCTATTTTTTTAAATTGATATATTTATGTTTCACACTTTCTACCACTTACTACCACCCAAACCGTTATTAGTGCAAATCGAGTTGGATGCGGCTCTTATCCAGATTGCACATCTCATCAAAAAGAGTCCGCGGGTTTGAGTTTTGTCACTCGATCTGGCAGCACGTTTAAAAATCTCATCTAGCCCTCAACGTTCTCCTCGGCGCTCATGACACAACTTTGTGACTTAAAAAAAATATAAAAATCTATTTCAGCTTTCAAAGCGACAGCTTCCCAAGCGCCGCATTTCATCCTGCAAAGAAAGCCTCCCAAGGTGGATGGAAAATGAAAAATTAAATCGGCGGGGACAGTGCGTGCGTGTGCGCGCGTGTGTGTCGGGAGGCAGCGGGCCGTGCGACATCCTCCCGACGGCTCGCTCTGGCTGCTCGTGACGAGAGCAGAATGTGAAAAGGAGAAGCCACTTTGGCGGGCATTATTGTGCGCACAAAGAGAAATGTGCCGCCACTGCCGCTGCTGTTGTTTTGGGAACAAAAGTCACATCGCCAATGAGATGAATGCAAATCAAATGCGCTCACTTTTTGTTTTTGCTGCTTTTATTAAAAAGCAACTTTGCTTTGTGGCGGCCGTGATTGGGATTCGCACAGCGAGACGTTTTGCTTTGTCGTCATTAATGTTTATTTCACTTGAGATGCAACAGACGTGGGTGATGTTTAGTTGTTGCTTCTTTTAAGGGCAATAAACTGCCTTTGTCATACACTAAAACTTTTAAAATTTTGCAGTCTTTGAGTCCCCCCGCTCCCACCCCCAAATAGCTTCTAGAGCACAGGTGTCAAACTCAAGGCCCGGGGGCCAGATCTGTCCCACCACATCAGTTTATGTGGACCTACCCGAAAGAAAATAATGTGTGTCAACTTCCATGATCCTTGCTAAAAAAAATGTACCGAAATATCAAATTGTCATGTGTCATAAATGATATTGAGATTTCACAATAATTTTGTTACCCTTACACGTAATATTACAATAATGAAATTAAACATCATCACGGGCCTCCGAGGCAAGACGCAACTCTAAAGTAGCCCGCAACAAAAATGAGTTTGACACCCCTATTCTTTCAACGGCAAGAATGGGTTTTCACCAAAAAAAACATGAAATTCTTTCCGATTTTGAAAATTCAGCACCCCAAGCTGGTCAGCAAGATGAAATTTATGACTAGACTCCCAGCAAGTTACCACAGTCGCATAGTCTGTCATTTTTGGTTTGAAGCAGCCATTTTAGGCGCACTTTGGGTCATGGAAACTACTGTCTTGTAATAATTTTGAAAATTCAATCCTCCAAGCAAATTTGAACAACCAACATAAAATTTGGTAGCCATATCTATCATGAGTAGAGCCACAATGAAAAGGAACTACTAAAAACCTTCAAAAAGGGACAATGTAAAAGAGGCAGGAAGTCTACCATTTTGGTTGAAATCTGATATTTTTGGTGGTCATTTTGTCCACATTCAGGTTTCCATCGAAAAACAAATTGTCCTTAGGATTCTGTCCGGTTGCAAACAGATGTGAGATGCTTCATTGCGAAGAATTTGACTTCTTGTCATTTTATGTGGTTGCAGTAGAGCAGAGAAGCATATAAAATGTGGAATAACTCCGGTCATGCATTTTTGGAACATTCAGGCAGGTCTTTCTTTCAGAAGACCCACAAAAAAAATCTATGCCCCGAAAAGACACACAAAACACACCCTTTTGTTTCCAAGATGCCGTTTTAGTAGGGTCATTCTGCACATTTCAAAGGCAAGCTTGCCCTTTTGTGTTTTTGCGACCAAATTTGAGCCAATATACTAAACAGATGGAGGATACTAATTTGCAAAGCATCTGAGTTTTTGTTTTTGCGTGTTGGCGGAGCATATCATCAAAATTTAATGACTTGTCGTAAAACACAAAGCTGTAGCAATAACTTTAGAAATTCAGCCCCGAAGCCAGTGTCACGTAGAAACATGAAATTGGTATGAATGTCTTTCACAAGTAGACCCACAAAAAAAAAAAAAAAATAACAAGGAGCCGTGATGTAAAGCGCAGGAATTCTGCCATTTTAGTGTGGAGCCATTATTGTAGGGATACTTTGTGCATTTCCACGTGTGTGTGTGTACTGTATACTTGTGTGTGCGTGTGTGTCTGTGTAAAAATAACAAAGAGGGTGTGAGTGCATAGTTTTTGAAGTGACACGTATGTACAAGAATGCGTGTGTTGACATGAACAGACCAGCATGTGTCTGTTTGCTTATGATTGTATATGTAGTAGACGGTAAGCACACATGTTACCTGAGACATAAATATGATTTTAAAATAATCCACAAACATAAAGTGAAAAGTACAAAATAATCCACAAAATTAAGTTATAAAAAAAAGTCCACATCACGTACGGTAACGTGATATACGTTCAGCACTTTATGCCATTGCTCCTGTTGTCAGTTGTTTGTTCTAGTCACCAGCTTGCACAATACAAATAAACAGAATGACTTGATGTAATCCGAATAGTAAAAAAAAAAAAGTCCATGTCATGTTCTGTCACGTGTCATTCATATGTGATGTAATTCATAAAACATTTCCTCTCGCTAATTGGTCATGCGTCACGTATGTTTAATGTCATTAATGTGATCACTTTTCTCACCTTACCAATCAACTGTGCACACAAGAAATTAGCAATCTGACTAGAAATCATCCACAAAGTTAAAAAAAAAAAATCAGCGCTCCCTCTCATTCATGACCACATTGCACATCAGAAATAAACTGAAGGACCCAAAATAATCTATGCACACACACACACACACACACACACACACACAATCCTCTAATCTCTTTCGTTGCACTTCATTCGACACTTATTGTGTTGATAGTCACCGAGCTGTGTAATTAGACAGGCGTAAATGACAGGTGTGGTGCACAAATGTCAGCAGTGCGCATGTGAAACAAGCACGTGTGTGTGTGTGTGCGTGCGCGCGTGCGCGCGTGTTACATGGCAGCTAATCCTGCATGTGTTGTATTAATTATGCATCTTTCATGGTGTTTTTATGTGTGTGAGAGAGTAGTGTGTGTGTGTGTGTGTATATGTGTGTGTGTGTTTATGTATAGTATATTATTTATGACCCTTTTGTTGTATTTATGTATGTGTGTGTGTGCATGTGTGTGTGTTAGTGATTGCAAATCTGAGCATGTTAATGCAAGTATTGTGTTATTAATTCATTCATTCATTCATTCATTCATCTTCCGAGCCGCTTGATCCTCACTAGGGTCGCGGGGGGTGCTGGAGCCTATCCCAGCTGTCTTCAGGCAGTAGGCGGGGGACACCCTGAATCAGTTGCCAGCCAATCGCAGGGCACACAGAAACGAACAACCTTTCGCACTCACACTCACACCTAGGGACAATTTAGAGTGTTCAATCAGCCTGCCACGCATGTTTTTGGAATGTGGGAGGAAACCGGAGCACCCGGAGAAAACCCACGCAGGCCCGGGGAGAACATGCAAACTCCACACAGGGAGGCCGGAGCTGGAATCGAACCCGGTACCTCTGCACTGTGAAGCCGACGTGCTAACCACTGGACTACCGGGCCGCCGTGTTATTAATTATGAACCTTTATCGTGTGTCTGTTTGTGCGCACAGTCGTGTGTATTTGCACAAGGCATCTTGATATTGGCCCAGCTTCCATATGCTGAACATACCTGAATTATTAATTGTACACGTTTACACACATCCTTGCATGTCGTCATACACGGACGGGTGTGTGCGTGTTTTGCATGCATGCAATTACAAATATTTGCACACTAATCTTACACTTCCTTCGTTACACCTTTTGCAGTTTGCAGTGCAGAATTGAGTAACTTCATGCGCTGTCTCCAAATTCCCGTACCCAGATGCGCGCGTGTGTGTGTGCATGTGTGTGTGTGTGTGTGTGTGTTTCTGTGTGTCTGTGTGTCTGTGTGTCTGTGTGTCTGTGTGTGTTTGCAGCGTGACTCAATGCTGCCTTTGTTCTTCAGTCAAAAAACACACACACACTTACCTGAAGTAGCACTTACATATACACTCACGCACGCACCACCGATGTTCGGACTTGTCATGCAATCCAAGATTGCGACAGCGCTGCCAAGCGTGCGCCAAAACCCGTGTGGATGTGCTCGCACACAATGACAGTCATTGTTTGTTGATGTGAATTTGAAGTGTGTCTGTGGACGATATATTCCCGCATGCAGTCCATGAATTTATTATAAGATCAAAAGGCATATCATTACAAAAATAAGTATATACAGGTATCTATATGTTGGCGAGAACAAAAAGGTCTATGTGTTTTGAGAGTTTTGTTTTTGGAGGAAAACGTGTCTTTTCTGGAGGGGGGGCGGTGAATCTATGATTCTATTCATAATTATGAAAATATTTTCTATTTTTGAGATTCAATTTGCTTTAAAAAGACTTGCTGACCTTGTCAGACTTTTACGATAACATTTCAACAATATCTTGGATTTTTTTTCTACTGACAAAATATTTTGTTTATCTCAAGAATCTTTTTTTTTCCTTTTGGATTCCTGTTCTCAGGTTAGGTATAGTTTTCTTTAAACTCATTTGCTGCTGTGACCATTTATTTTTGTCAACGTAAATGTAACAATTGACTGCCACCGACGAATAGTTTCGTCAAGTGTATTTTCCAAAGGGTAGCCACGGAAAAGGGTCTTGGCCAGCTTGCGTGTGAATTTCAAGCCTCTACATACGTATAATGTCAACCTAGTGCCAGCAGATGCCACTATTGTATCACTTTGGATTTAATATCAGCACTGATTTTGAGTAGAAGATTAAAATTAGCTTGTCAAACTCAGGTTGGCATGTCGATTGTGAGCGAGCGAAATACAAACAAGTTAGGTTGTACAACTGACACTCCAGTTTATATACATAAATGTATAAAAAGTGTAGCAGTGGGCAGTAGAAGTTGTGTATCGCCGTGGTGAGAAATGATAATGCAGTTCATGGAGTGAATGGCGAACGCATGGAAAAAAGCTTCAGATGTTCAACTTGAACAGAGTTGAACAAGATTAATATGGTGGCGTCTACATAAATGTTTTAAAAATGTTTTACTTTGGCTAAAAACAAAAAATAAACGCATTTTGATTTTTTTTTCTCTAAAAACGTCATTAAGAATAGGCGTTCTTGTTGTTGCTACTCTATCCTGGCTGACGAGCAGCATAAATTCTAGAAACGGCAAAAGCTCAAAGTTTCTGGCTGTCTGAGCGTGGGCTAAGTGGTTAAACGTTCATCTCGGTGACATCTAAATGGAGCCCATCACATCCCTCAAGCTTTTACTGATGGCCGCTTCCTCCATTAATTCCCAATCAATAATGCAAAAAAAAAAAAAAAAGTCCATCGGCGTTGTTTACTAATGCTGCCTGAGAGCTAATGAGTCATGCTAATTGCTCCGTCATCGCCAACGCCGCCCTCCCGAGACACAAATGGACATCTTCTTTTGTTTTTCGACATATTTCACTTTTAGCGTAGCATCTTGAGTTTCGCAAAATCCTTTGGCCTTGGCAATGAAATAAGGCTCAAATAAAAAATTATTTGTTGAGAATCTTTTGTCCTCTGCTGACTTGGACCTTTTCAGTCATATAGTTGTCAAAATCACAGCATAGCAACTTTAAACAGTTTTTCAGTATTTGAGTTTTCCAGATTAAAAAAATGTTTTTTGGGTTTTGTTTTATTTTTTACACAAGCGCACACACACACACACACACACACACACACACACACACACACACACACACACACACACACACACACACACAGCATTGATTTGTAAGGCCCCGTGAAGGTAACTTGAGTAGGGTGCTTGCTCTGAAATGATCAACCAAAAATGTACAACTTACTGTATATGTGATTTGAATTTGGCTTTGAAAAGTGTACAAATTATTTTTGACTTCTTCAGTGAGCAGCGTTTTAAAGTTACGAGATACATAAATGTCTCTCGAAGCACCAGTGACACTGCTGCCACAGAAAAGCAATATATAAAAGGTTTATACTTGCCTTTAGATGCCATATTATGGTAAAGCACAATTTTTCTTCAGATAAAACTCCTCAACTCACTTCAACTTAGTTGTCAAGATGCCACAAAAGCACTTTTTTGTCTACATCAAACTACTCAACTCACACCAACATAGTTCCCTGCCACTAAGATGCTGCAAGATGGTATCAAAGCACTTTTTCCCGACGAAAGTCCACAACTCACTTTATTTGGGGTAAGGTTTATTTCTTTCTTGAAAAAAAAATCCAGAGTCTAAAATATACATTTACCACATTGGCTTTCATTGTCAGCAGTCTTAGGTGGTGTGGTCCTCAAAATCAATAGTGATCTTGCCCTTCAACCGACTACTCATGTCTGTAAATTTGCAGCGGAGGAATGTGCCAGGCACACAGCAACTCGTTTTGGAGATTACGTCCTGCAGCTAAATCAGCTCATTTAGCCTAATATGCCATAATAGGCCCTAATATGGTTGAATATGCGGTAATATGCTATACGCTACGCCACATTATGTTTATGGGGGCAATAATGTAAGGCGAGCTAGTGCGTGAGAAATGAGCTGAGAGACGTTAGCCGCCGCCGCTATCAAAGTGCGCTAATGGCTCCATACATTCACTCCCACCTTCTCCACGCGTCCTCGTCCAATAGGATCTTCTAACAACAGCGCGCCGATCCAGATATCGACGTCGCCGTCAGGCACACATTTCGTCTTCATGGATTTTGTTATCAGCGTGGCGCTCCGCAGCTGAGGCCCCGTATCGAACGGCGTTCCGACTGCGCGCTAGCTGAGAGCGCTCGCGTTGCTCTCCTGCAAGCGAGGACGTGGTCGAGGCGTTGGGGGAACATAGTTGCCATGTGTTGACGCTTGTCATTGTCTTCATTAGCGCTCAAAGATCCAATCTGGTGCAACGACGTGGAAGCATGAAGGGGCGGAGATGGATTGCAAGTACTAAGGGCAAGACGATATCCACTCCCCCCCCCACACCCCCCCGTCCCCAAATTATCACCATCCCACCCCCAAATGTATTATTAATCAAATGTATTATTAATCACTTCCACTTGTCTCGTGTAAATCCTTTTACCCAACTCCAAGCATTTCAAGGTGGGATGCATTCCTCCAAAACGACCTTAAACCCCACCAAACCAGACATGTCAAACTCATTCCTCTTTCGGGGGATGCATTCACCCCAGTTAAATTTCAAGTGGGCCTGACCAGTACCGTATTAGAGTATATGGCCCACCTTCAACGAATGGCTTATTTTAAAACTTTTTTCATATATAGGGCGCACCGCATTATAAGGCGCATAGAATAGAAGCTACAATCGTGGCTGTGGTTGCGTTATGCATCCCCTAGATGGATTCAAGTGGCAGGTCGACCTTTACATGCCTGTCAGTGCGCCCTCCAGTGGACAAAATTAACAAGAAAATCTTCTTTTTTTTTTTTAATTTATGTTCTCTAAGTTTGACACTTTGCCAATTTTTTTGCCACAGACTGAATTGGATCCAGGACGGCCCGGTGGGCCAGTGGTTAGAGTGTCGTCCTCACAGTGCAGAAATACCAGGTTAAATTTCAGCTGTGGCCTCCCTGTGTGGAGTTTGCATGTTCTCCCCGTGCCTGTGTGGGGTTTCTCCGGGTACTCCGTTTTCCTCCCACATTCCCAAAACATGCATGGCAGGCTGATTGAACACTGAAAATTGTCCCTTGGTGTGAGTGTGAGCGTGGATAGCTGTTCGTTTCTGTGTGGCCTGCGATTGGCTGGCAACCAGTTCACGGTGTACCCCGCCTACTGCCTGAAGACGGCTGGGATAGGGTCCAGAACCCCCCGCGACCCTTGTGAGGGTAAGCGGATTGGAAAATGGATGGATGGATGGATGAATTGGATCCCATGCTGGGCTGGTTCTGGCCTGAGGGGTCCTATGTTTAACAACATAACCGGAACCCCGAGCTAGCCTGGTTTTAGATGTTTCCCACCTCCTACACACCTGATTCAAGTGATCAGTTCATTAGCAAGCTGCACAGCCTGATAAAGATCCTGATCATTAGAATCAGGTGTGTTAGTTATGTTGCCGTGAGGCAAACAAAAAGGCCAGGACCCAGGAAGCCGAGATGGGTGCCAAAAATAACACAAATATTTTGTCTAAAGTAGCAACAAAAAAATAAAAACCCGTCTTCGGGGAAATACTACAACAAAGATAAGCTTGAGCACTGGGCGATTCTTGAGGCTAGACCACGTGGCAGGAGGAAAAGGCAGCAATGTGGCGAGACACAACGTGAACGTCAAAGGATCTGCCGGCGGAGAAGATGGCTGAATAGGCTGCCATCTACTCAAGCTGATGTGGATCAGGTGAAGGGGTGAGTCTGCGCCCATTAGTTCG
This sequence comes from Hippocampus zosterae, assembly GCF_025434085.1. Taxonomy (NCBI): domain Eukaryota; kingdom Metazoa; phylum Chordata; class Actinopteri; order Syngnathiformes; family Syngnathidae; genus Hippocampus; species Hippocampus zosterae. The sequence continues at coordinate 9,703,357 of NC_067465.1, forward strand.
GCCCCGCTTCCTGCCGAGAGTGAAGGAGGAAGAGGAGGAGCAGGTGTAGACAGAGCAAATAAATAAATAAATAAACGAGCAATTTCAGTTAACCGTTGGGAAACAAGCTGCAGTTTTTTGATTGGCAACGGTGAACGGGAAATCTCATCCATATTAAAGGTCCTGTTAGAGTGGAGAGCCCCGCTGCTGAATGTCCCGGGGCATGCGGGTCATCCTGTTAATAAATGGCAAAGTAGCTCATAAGCATTTAGCGCACACGTCAGCGAGAACATTTCAGCTCCACTTACAGCCAAACGTTGGATTGGGGGCAACGTAAACATCGTTTGTTTCCCGTCTGTGGCATTAGTCGAAAAAGGCCGAACAAGCGGACACGTCATTAGGTCCACCATCCAAAGCCGCTCTGCCTTTGCTGCCATTATAACGCTCACTTTATGTGTTGATCACTAAAACGTGACTCACCATCAAGACCCCCTTAATAATTGGTGCCTTAATTGAGATCTGGAATTGGTGAGGTTCATGAGAATGCATTTTAGTTCATCAAATTACCTTTGAGGTTGAGTACATTAAAAGCAAGTTCATAAAGATTTAACAGATGTACTTTTATTTTTGGGGTTGATATATTCCAATCTAAATTTGCACAATAATGCACAATTTGCAAAATAATGCACAGAAACAATATGATTTTTTTTGTTGATTTCTTTTCATGATTGGTTGAGTAGAAAGTAAATTTAAAAAATACATTTAACGATTTGAGTTATCGCAATACTTCATTAGTTCATTCATTAGTTTTATTTTAAAGGATACAATATTTAAAAAATCTAAATGAATTATTGTATTAGTTATATTAGCTATTTTACATGAATGTAAATGTTGATTGTTTACAATCAAACTGACAAAAATACCAACACACATAAATAAAATAAAAAAACATTGACTTGTCTATTCATTTTAATTTGCCATTTATTCAATTACCTCATTAAATAATTAGTTAATATATTTTTTGTAAATACAAGTAAACTGACCACAATTATTTTACATGTCAAGTTTGGTCTATTTTGAAATTCAAACATGGTCGTTGAATAGAAAAGTTTGACCAGCCTTCATTTCAATTCCAATTATTCGGAAAAGGAAATATGATCCTGCAAACGTGTATAAGTGCCTTGTTCACAATGTTTTCTGCTTTTCAGCCATCTTTGTTCTCACTGGAGTCATCTTGGCTTCATTGAAGACAAATTAGATGGAATGCAAAGCCCGGCGTGGTTGGTCGGGTCACCGTTGAAATTAGTGTTATTGCTTCAGTGCGTCCAGGTTGCCTCAGCCGATGGACAAAAAACAAGTTGCGGAAATGTGTCGGAACATTTGCATTTATTTCACGAAACACGCACGCGCTTGTGTGGTCGCGTGTCACGCCTGACACGAAGTTGGCGACGCGTGCAGATGAAGACAAGAAAAGGCGTCATCCCGTAGAGGACGACGCCATCATTTCTGACATTTGCCGCAGTTTTATCTGGTGAGCTTTGATCTTTTGTCATTTGCGTGAAATGGCGCCGCCGTAAATTAGGACGTCTCCTGCCAAGGTGGCCGCGGCATCTCATTAGGAGATTTAAAATTGACTTTTTTTTTTTTTTTTAGGTGACCTTTTAATCGGAGAGCTTAATTTTGGAGCAAAATGCTTTGTTGGCTGAACAAGAAGTTAAATTGTGTGAGACAGTTTGTGGAACGTAAAGGCCCAAATAGATATTGTCAGTTCAGAAGTTGATGGGTTAGAAATTGCCTATCTCATCATGGTGCTCCGCCCCCCCACCCCCCCAAATTGTTTATTTTTCATGTAATGTTGTGAGATGAGTTTGAAAGTATACCAAAGCGTTTTGGCATCGTACTGCTGAGGAGTTTAGTATTCATCACCTGTTTTTTTTTTAACCCCCTTCATGCACCCTGTAACGGTTACATTGTAACCTGATAACAAGATCAAATCAGAAATGGATATTTTCTATGAAAAACAAAATGTAATTTTTCATTTTAAGGCCTTGGCGTGAAACCCCAAATGCCGATCTCGCTCCCTGTGTTGACTGTAAATGTATTTTCTGTTTACGTTGCAGGTGAGCATCTTGCGTGACAATTTTAGCGGCGAAGACGCTAAATTGCAAAAAAAAAGCTCGTTAAAGCCAGATAGGGCAGCCGAGAGACAGCCAGCGGGAAATGACGGTATGGAAAGGTGTGTGGGGGGGGGGAAAGCTAATTAAATCAGCGTCGGGGGTCGTGGTGAGCCGTAAAGATTAGCATTATGGCCTCCATTACCCCGGCTGATTGTTTATGGGTGCGGGGGAGGGAAGGGGGGGGGGGGGGGGAATGCCACCAAATTGCTTCGTCGTGCCCGTTTTGCCAACCTCGGACACTTTTTCGCCGTCGTAAAGTGGAAGCGCAGGAGGTGACTAAATGCCTCCCCTCTGTTATATGATGATTTTGGCCTTGAAAAACGTATAGACGCTGTCATTACGGCTGCAACGACACGCTGACTTTTCACGACTAAAAACTTCAACGGCAACTTCGAGGGCGTTTAACTCCCTTGGGGAAAGAAAAAAAAATGTTGGTTAATCAGATGGGACATTTGAAGATGCTGACACTCGGGGGCAGACGACGGGGATGGACACTTTGGGAAAAAAAGGCATATTTCCTGTATTAAAAATGCAAGTTTAGCATCAAAGGTGACTTGATGACGATCACTGGAGCCAAAATGTTGAGGATTCAAGCAAAGATGGCCGCCCAACGTCCGTCTGCCCGCGTGCGGTGACCTCCTGTGTCTTGTCTTTATATTGAACATAAGTAACATTGTTTGTCATAATATCCAGTTAATAACCTTTACAATAAGACGGCATCCGTGCGGAATACAAGCAAGTGTTTTTAATAAGAACGGCGCATTGTCTTCGATTACTTAATCCTGCACGGCTGGCCTTCCGCTGTTTGTCCAGCCAGGCTGGGAAAGGGTTGCCTTGGCGACGTGGGGCACACACACACACACACACACACACACACACACATGTATGCATGCATGCACACAAACCCCAACAGGTGGGCGGGGCTTGGAACCATCGGCCGAAACGTGCCGCGTCCGCTTTGTAAATATGCGCTAATGAGCTAGCCGCTAATTGCGCTATGTGACGCGACCTCGTTAAGCCCAAGACCACCTTGACCCCCTTGCCCCCCACCATCGCCATGACGACCACCATTCCCGTGTTGCTCTGGCGTCGGCGTTTGATGGCGCAGATATTTTCTGGACACAATTATTAATGAGGCCTAATGATGACGAAAGAAATTCTATATTTGACTTTAATTTCATGTAAGTTTGGCAAAGCTGTCATGTTGTACACGCATCGACTTTCAATATTTGCCTCAAGCTCGGAATGGATCTGTGTGTGTATGTGCGCGTGTTGTGGCTGTAGTCGAGCTTGCTGTCAATGAGTGGACAATCTCGCGACGTGCATATGAAACATTGTGGCTTGATAAATGACAACAGTGTGCCATGACTGAGAAGTAAAAAAAAAATGAATGAAAAATAATAAGAAACGCACAGGCAGCTGGCGGAAGATTGATGACGACATAATGAATCAAAGATGTTTCACAAACTCTGCCATGTTCTCACTTTAATGAAATCGTCTTGGATGTAAATGAGCAGCGAATGTCTTTATTTCATTGTCTGCGATTTATTTATTTATTTTAAAATGCCTCTTACAATGGACGTAGGGGGCGCTGTGACGCACTACATGATAGGCGATCCCCCCCCCCCCCCTCCCCCCAGTCATGTCGAAATAGGAGCTGCTTTTTTCAAATGCCAAACCTTTTTTAATCTCGAGTCTTCAGGTCAAATCTTGTAAATTCGTGCGCGTGAAATACGACCCGTGCTGGCTTGGCTTTTCATTGTGTTGATGATGAGGTGCACTCTGACTTTGATTACTTTTGTCTGGCAGGCTGTTCTCGTCATGTTTTAGCCCCAAAGTTTATCTATCTTCTTTGCATTTCATCTGGTTGTTTTTTTTTCACACTTTTCATTTGTTTGCTGTCAATGATGTCGTTGGGTCATCGCTCTCCTCACTGTAATTGTGTCTGTGTGTGTGTGTGTGTGTGTGTGTGTGTGTGTTTGCGTGCACACGTCTCCACAGTTGACACAGTAAAGGGGTCCGCTGGAAGGGACTCAGGAGGGTGCGCTCATCCGGGACTGGGTGGGGTGTGGGTCAGGAGTTGTTTGGGTGTGTGAGAGTGGAGTGGGGGGAACATTTTTCCAACATCTGCAAGCAGGCCCACTCCCACATTCAGGAGATTCCTGGAAGAGTGTCAGGCCAGGCGTGTGTGTGAGAGGATGGGTGTGACTGCATGTGTGTGTGTGTGTGTGTGTGAGAAAAGTGATGCAGTGGGTGTAGGAAATGAGATCCCCTCTGGTGGTGTCGAGGGGTGAAGTAGTGGAGGAGATGTAGTGTTGGGGGTTGATGTAAGTCATATTGGGATGGATTTCATTTCGCTCCCCTTATGAGTCGGAGAGTAGCTGTAGTGCCGGGTCAGCGGAGAGGAGACGATGACGGCGAGCAAATGTACGTCCGAAGGCCCGGCTGACAGGAACGTGTCGGGCGGCCTTCCTCCCGGTCGGGCCGTGCGTGATGACGCCTCCCAACGGATCGCACGACGGCGTTGACGCATTATTATTGTCACCCGTCATCCTCATTCACACGCAAGCACAGAAAAAAAAATCCATCCTGTCCTCCAAATGTTTTTTCGTGCACGACACCGCCGATTACAATACCGATCGTCCGTGAGTGAGTGAGGTCAGCCGGGACGGACACCCATCACATTGATGAGCTCATATTTGTCAATTTTCGGGCTGCTCACAAACAATTATTTTAATAATTGATTAATCTGTCCATAATGCCAATATATGAATTGATGATTGAGTTCATGTTTGCAATTGAGTTCTTTTAAAGACTTCAGTTTGTTTCTTTGAAAGATTTCAGTTTGTTTGAAGGAAATGAGAAGATTCCCTGTTGAGAAATTCCCGAAATTCATAAGAACATGTCATAGAAGAAAGTCATAAAGAACATGAAGGATTAGACGCCTTTGCAGAGACTTTGCAACTGATTGATTTTAGTGAGCGGCAAACAAAGGCATTGATCGACAGATGCCGATCACGTGTTTTTCCACGATAGTGCCGATGATGATCAAACAAAAGGCGACCTTCTCCAAATAAACCATCAACTCATTTGCGAGCCAAATTCAGCTAAGCGCACCCCCGTCACGGCCGCCCTCATTCAAAGCGCGCAAGATTGAGAGGGGGAAGGCGGGGTCCGCTCCGGTCCTACCCCCACTCCGCGCCCTTTGACCTCCCGCCTTAAACATCTGGACCCGCTCTGCCTCACGCAGAGGCGGATAACTCATGAGCATCATCGGCTCAAAGGAGGGCTCGCTGCCTGAAACGCAACGTTGTAAGGCGGATGTCAAAATCTT